>NC_067482.1:18534945-18884945 GCF_947179515.1 Apodemus sylvaticus | reverse complement strand
ATTCAGATGAACACACTTCCCTAAACTTAAACATTTCAAAGTCTTCTTCCTGTGATTTTTTTTTCTCTTCCAGAGTCCAAAAACTGCTAACGAAAGTCAAGCCACAGAGAAACAAAGATAACAGTCCAGAGGTGAATAAACATTTCTGTCTCGATCAAATGTCCAAACTTCATTTGCCTCCATGGCTTTTTTCTTCTTGTGTGTCAGATGCTTTTGATTTAGCCATTCACCTAGGAGCTCAGGGTTCCCAGCTCAGACCCTTGTGTGTTCCTCTGGATGTCAGTCATTATATGCAGGGCAGGAAGGCTACAGTCATGCCAGCACTGTCTAATTTCTCAGTACCACAAAGGGACCCATGTCTCTCTACCCTTCTGAGTTCTTTTGTCTGAATCAGAAAAGAGGGATAATTTTATCTCTCGAGAGGTAAACCTGATGTAGTACATTTCTGGAACCACAGCCCTTGGCGTGCTGGAAGGGGAAGATGGGTGCAAGTTCAAGGACAGCCTGGGCTACATACCGAGTTCCAGGCTAGCCAGGACAATAGAGTGAGACAGTAACTCAAAGAGCTAAGGTGGGGGAGGGGGAAAAGAAGCTTTACGTTCTCAGGGAGGACTAGACAGACAAACTACCTGGAGTTTGTCAGGAGTGTTCTTCTAAAGTCTCTTTTGAGAGTGTCATTGAACATCACTGTATTGAGGCATGGTCTACATATAAATAAAGAGCCTTATACACAAAATATATTTGTAATTCCAAAAATATTCATAAAGAATGCACAGGATCAGGAGAGAGAAACCTGGACCCAGGAGAGGTCTTGTTTGCAACTCAATGTACAAGTCACAGGCCACACTAGTAACATCTTATTAAATATATGACTACTATCTGAGTTCAGATTCTTTCACTGCAGGAATTTTATTTTTCTTTTCAGCCAGTACAGGATTGTCCTCGATCTTGTAGTGAAGTTCAGCTTTTGAGAAGAATGGAAAGGAAGATTCTTCTGTAACCATTTCTTGAATCATGTTACTACAAAAGGCAATAAAACGAAAGGAAAAAGTTATCTCGCAGACTAATGCTGTCTACCAACACAATCACAAAGTTAACCAACTGAGATGCAGTTGGCGAAGTGCTTGCTGTGTGCCTTACTTTGGCTTCTGTTGCTATAACAGACATCATGGCTAAAAGTGACTTGGGAAAGAAAAGGCTTATTTTCCCTTAGGGGTTATCGTCCTTCACCGAGGGAAGCCAAGACAAGAACTGAAGACAGGAACCTGGAGGCAGGAAGGAAAGGACCATGCAGGAACAGTCCTTCTTGTCTTACTCCCAGCCTCACTCCCAGCCTCACATTCTCTAATAGAGCCCAGGTCCAGTTGTCCACGGACGGTAGCACCCGCAATGCCCTGGGTCCTCCTCCATCAATTACCCATCGAGAATGTGTCTAACATCCGTGCCCAGATGCCAATCTAATTAAGACAATTTCTCAATTGAGAGTTCCTCTTCTCACGTGTATCGACCTGACAACCAAGATAAACCATCACACTGTGCAGTCACAGGGACCTGAGTTTGATCCCCAGGACCCACATAAAAAGTCAGGCATGTTGGTATGCACTTTTAATCCTATACCTGGGAAGGCGACAGAGACAGACAGGTCCCTTGAGCTCCCTGGTTAGTCAACCTGCCTTAAGGAACAATGTGGACAGATCCTGAGGAATGGTACCCAAGGGGACTGACATCTAGTCTCCACATGCTTCAGCACACAGGTGGAGCTTTGCGCACACACACACACACACACACACACACACACACACACACACACGACTGAACAGTCATGATTCAGTTATCTTGTCAGAATCGGTTTTATACTGTTGAACCTGCCTCACTCTCTGGAGGTCAGAACTTTGTATATTTCTGTTGAGAAGAATGTTTCTGGGTCCCCTTGTTGTCAATGAGAGAAGGAACCACCGGGGAGCTGGGGGCATGAACCTATGCTAGCACACCCTGGGTGGTACTCACAGCCAACCTCTATGGTTTGTATCAAACCCTGCTTCCAGTGCTTTATATGAATTGCCCCACTTAGTTCTAACAATTCCCAGGGTGTATACTTTTATTCTCGCTTTACAGAGACTCAAGGTTTGAGGAGAGGAACTAGTTCTGTCCAATGGTATCCCACAAATCATTAGAAAAAGAATGGAGACTTGTATTGAAGGATGATATTGTGCATACCACTTCATAGGTTCGTCCATGCGGTGTACATTACAAATCTTCTCTTCAGGGCTGTCAAGATGACTCAGTGGATAAAAACCTAATGAGTTCAACCCTGGGACCCAGAGGGTGGAGGGAGAGAATCAACTCCCGTAAGTTGTTCTCTGACCTCCACAAGCATACACCTTTACACATAGACACAGACAATAAATAAAATGGGCATCATTTTTTTTTTGGTAATCTTTTATGGAGAGGTCTGAAGAGCGCTTGTGTCAGCAGAAGTGGGAGGGTTTGCTCTGTGTTCCACACCAAAGCTCCTGCTCTGCCGGAGCTGTAGGTACTCAGCAGAAGGGTCAGGAAATGAAGACAGGTTCTGAGCCTGATTGTCCTGACTTTTCGAACTTGAACAGTACGGGACATTGAGGAGACATTGCTGGGACAGTGCAGGGACAGTTCAAGGACATTGAGGGGACAGTGCAGGGACAGTGCCGGGACAGAGCCAGGACAGTGCGAAGACATTGGGGGGGGGGGGCACTGTGCAGTGTGGGGACTGTGCAGCGCTATTTCAAAGACAGTGCAGGGAGAGTGTGGGGACAATTTGGAAAACTTTGTGTCTGAACTCAAAGGTGACGACCATTTTGTGAGTAAGCCAGGATGACATTTGCAAAGTTATTCCCTTACTAATATGCAAATATCTGTGAGAGGAGGGACCCCTCTGGAGACTAAAATTTCGGGATTTTAAAAAGGCAGAATTAGTTTAGTCCTGATCCTCTCCCTCCACCCCCAATCCTTTCATCTCTGGCTGTACTATGAGCCATTCTAAGGCTGAAGTGGGGTTGGGAGTGGGGCACAGGATTACTTAGCGATGTCTGCATGGGGAGGCAGTCTGGTATTTCTATTCAGGGCATTGGCACTAGTGTGACAGTTAATTTTCTGAGCAACTCAGGAGGTGTAGAATAAGGTCTCAAGGGAACCCTGCTGAGGATGCACTACAGAGGAGCTATGTCCCTTGCAGTGATGTTGCACACCTACAATCCCAGTACTGGGGAAGCTGTGGTGGATACATAGTCAGTTTACCATGTTTCAAACAGCTACTGTTTCAAAAGACAAAATTGAAACCAACCAGCCAATCGAGTACAGAAAAAGGAGACCACACTGCCTGCATGGTGGCTGCCATCTGTTTTGGGACATCATGGCTGCCCTCAGGCCTCTGGTGAAACCCAAGATAATCAAAAAGAGGACCAAGATATTCACCAGGCACCAGTCAGACTGATCTGTGAAAATTAAGTGAAATTGGCGGAAACCCAGAGGCATTGACAACAGGGCCAGATCCTGACACCCAGCATTGGTTGTGGGGGTGATAAGAAAACCTAGCGCATGCTGCCTAGCGGCTTCCGGAAGTTTCTGGTCTGCAATGTCAGAGCGCTTGCCCAGCCAAGGGTAGTACATGTTTGCTTTCTCTTTGCCTCTTTAGAACTTTGCACATGTAAACAAGCACTTCTATGAAATGAGATACTGTAGACGGGCATGTGGGTCGCTTGTTTTCCAAGGCCTGTGTGTCGCAATCCTGAACAAATCATAGGTCGACATCACCTGCTTTAAAGTCCTGTATTCATTAACAAACATGAACATTTCTTCACTCTCCTGAGTTTGTCCGGTTTTAGGAGAGTCCATAGGAGCCTTAAGATAAAATAATATTCACTAGAAAAGCTAATGGTTAAGGATAATTGCTTGAAAAGGATATAAACATCTTCCTTCCTCTCAAACGTTGGCGGGACTTCGTCTGAAACAATGGAGGCTGTTAAAGCTCTGCCCTTCCTTGTTTTCTTCAGCTACAGTAAATGCGAGTCTCTCCAAACAAGTTTACTCCACGCAGGTAGGAAATGCTATCTGCAGCCTGTGTGGCTATGTGTAAGGATTACGAGCGTAACCGTGACAACCACTAACTCGTGTGAGGAGAGCCTTATCTTTCTCTGTGACCATCGCTGTCAAAAGAGTCATTGAGACTCGCTAGACACCAGTGAGCAGGATGAGCAAAGAAACGGGCCTCTCCTCTAGGATTACCTCACTTTAGCTTTCCTTCTTGGCCCCCAACCTAGGTGAGAGAATGCTGCATTTAAGCCAATGTTTGAAACTGGTGAAGTGAATTCAAACAGAGCGAAAATGGGAATGACTCAGGAATAATTATAGAAGCTACATTCTAGACGCTACATCATTTCCTATTACTACAAGGCCATAGGCTTACATCTTGACTTGTGTTTTCATTCAATAAACTTCTACATGCGTGTTTCTGTACATATGTACTTGCATACATAAGCATATGTGCATGTGTGTATGTATAGGCTGGAGGCTGGCATGGCGTGTCTTCCTCAAGTGCTCCTCAACTGTTAATTTTTGGAGACAGGATCTCTTACTGAATCTGGAGTTCACTGATTGGCTAGAATGTCTGGCCAGTGTGCTCCAGGTATCCTCCTCCCCAGCAACGGGAGAAGAGATGCAAGGCTCTGTGCTGGGTTTATCAAGTAGGTTCCTGGCATCCAAACTCATATTCTTTTGATTGTTCAGCAAGCATTCTACTGACTGAGTCACTTTCCCAGCCCCTCATTTGATCTTAGTACCCTCACAAAGCACTAAAACGTACGCTTCACACGTAAATGCAAATGTTTTATAAAGAGAAGCTGAAATCTAAAGAGTTGTCCTTAAAACCTTTACTTTTGTGGAGCAATGGTAATCGCCAATAATTGTTTGCTTGCTTAAAAGAAAGCTGCTTGGTTCTTTGGAAACCAGGAATGTAAGAAGGAAGACACAGCTCCAACAAGGGTTGTGAGTGTGTGTGTGTATATGTGTGTGTTTGTGGGTGTATGTGTGCCTATGTGTGAGTGTTTGTGTGTGTGAGTATGTGTGTATGAGTATGAGTATGAGTGTGTGTGTGTGTATGTGTGTGTGTATGTGTGTGTGTGTGTATGTGTGTGTGTGTGTATGTGTGTGTGTATGTGTGTGTGTGTATATGTGTGCATGTATGTGTGTGTGTATGTGTGTGTGTGTGTGTGTGTAGTGAGTGGCTGATGGAGATGGCCCACACAGAGTGTGGGAGACTGGTTCTTTGCCAAATCAAGAGCCACAGACTGTTACTCTCTGGGATTTTGTTCCCTAGCGCTGACATTTACTTCTGAATATGCTAATAGCTTAGAATGAAATAATCAAAGAGTTTAACCAAATCACTGTTTAAAGAATTCAGAACACTGTGTGTCTTGTGTGCTTCATTGAGCAGAGGGCAACCTTGTGTGCACTTTAGATGCTGTCCATCTTGATTTTTTTAAAACGCCGTTCTTTATTTTCGAGATTATAATACAATTGTATCATTTTCTTCTTCTCTTTCTTCCCTTCAGATTCTCCCATTAGATTCCATTCGCCCACCCTCGAATCCATTGCCTCTTTTTCTTTAATTGGGGTGTGCATGTGCGTGTGAGTGTGTGTGTGAGTGAGTGTGTGTGTGTGTGTGTGTGTGAATATATTGCTCAGCCAGCAGTTACTTGTATGCATATGTTTTCAGGGCTGACCATTTGGTACTAGATAATCAGACAGTGTGCTCTCCTCTGGGGAGACCATTTCTCCTGATCTCAGCCTTCCCTAGCTGCTTAGTTCTTTATCTTTGGCTGAGGCCTCATGAGCTCCTTCTGTTAAAATGTCTAGATGTCCTCTTGCTTCATTTGGGTTTTGATTGGCTTGGAACTTGCCAAGAAGGCTAGACCAGATAGCTTATGAACCCCAGGGACCCGCTGACCTCTGCCTTGTTGGTACCACCATGCCCAGCTCCTTTTAGTTTTTGCGCTTAAAAGACAAGTACTTTACTGACTGAGCCATTTCCCCAGTGTCTCCTTCAGAACTTTGAATTTAACCACATGCAATTTACTTGTAACCAGTGATAGAGTTCAGCGATATTCAAATATTAAAGAGATCATTCACTGGAAACAGTTTAAAGTCAGAAGAAGATATATACTGTTAAATTGTTCCTACCATTACAGCTAATGAAAATAAATCCAGAAATTTGAGATTGAATAAATGTTGATTATAGAATTTAAAGGGGCCTTTCAGGCTGGAAAATTTCCCATTATATAAATGGCTTAGCTCATCTGAACTGCTGTACCAAAATTCTGCAAGGTGGGGGGATTATAAACATCAGAAGTTTAGTTCTCATGGAACCCGAGGCTAGAAAGTCCAGACCAAGATGCAGCAGATTCAGTATCTGGTAAAAGTACTTGGTGCCTTTGTACAAACCTGCCTTCTGGCCAATAAGCGATGTCTTTTCTGCTATGCTTGCATGTGGTAGAAAGGATGAATGAACTCCCATCAGCCTCTTTCATAAGGACACTAATCCCACGCATGAGGGCTCCACCCTTATGACTATTACAAGTTCCTGCCTTAGGTTAGGATTTCAGCATGTGAAAGTCAGGAGCATAAAAGCATGGAAATCATAGAATTAAACAAAACCCTTTTCCCAGCCAGGCAGCGTGTTAATGGTCAGGATCACCTGGAGGAGAACTTAGGACTCAGGTGAGTTTGGTTATTTGTATTCTTTCTTTTTTTTTTTTATTTTTAAATCTGAAAGGAATCATTTTGGGAAGAATAGGGTGATGATGGTGGTGGTGATGGTGATGGTGACAATGGTGATGGTGGTGACACCACAAAGAAAGAAGGGGGCAATGCCGTTGCATGCTCAACGCACAAATCTCACGTTTCAGTGTCAGTGTTATGGTGACTCAGTTTCTTCAGGATGCAGCTTATGACGAAGTCCAAACCGTAGCTCAGGAGCTGCTGGATCTTGCTGAAAGGTGTAAGCATCTCAAACCACGGAAGTCGCCCTCAGAGTGTGCTCATCATCTGGTAGGTGGATCGTGGGTTTCATGTGTCGCTTTATTCTGCTGTCTGGGATAGATGGTAAATAGAAGATGTTGCTATAAACAGGATTGGCTGAATAATGAGGCAGAACATTGCAAGGCAAGAGTGTGCTTATGAGTCATACGCCAGATATAATCTTTGTAGGCTTCTAAATCTACATTTAGCCAAATCCTCCCCAGAGCCCAGGTTCTGAGGGCTGAGCCCTTGAGAAAATGAATCAATGAACCATAGCGTGAAGAGCGATGAACTCATTTATGCTGCTCTCTCTGCCTGAGTCACCAACACGCTGGTGTCTGTCATCTTCTACAAAGAGACTGAATTGAAATTTAAATTAATTAGAAAGAATTTCTTTAAGAATATGAAAAAGGAACAAATTTTTTACAGATTCCTTTCTTGGTCCCTAGCATATAAGGGGTCTTATCGCTTCATTATAAAACTCTACATGTCTTGTGATCAACAGTTTCAGTAGAAATACTTTTAGTTTTTAAATGTGTGTGTGTGTGAGTGTGTGTGTGTCTCAGTGGGCAACCTGTGGAAATTAACTCTCTCCTTTGACTGTGTGGGTCCCAGGGAATGAACTCAGGTTGTCAGACTTGACAGCAAGTGTCTTCAGCCATTGGGCCATCTCATACCCCATTCCCTGGGAAATTCTTGATTAACACTATCGTTCTCTTAGAATACAGAGTTTCAGGATCAACTGTTTTCACACTAAATAATGTAGTGTATTGAGGAGGAGGAGTAGCTTTCCTTCTTTATTTGTGGAGTTCCCTGCTCCATCCCTTGGGCTAATGTCTCTGTATGTATCACATAGCAGATTCTGAATAATGAAGGGATGTCATCAGTCCACACTTCAAATGAAGGTTCTGCCAGTGGCTATATTAGTTTATAGAACAATCTCTTTTTTATTTCCATTTCAAAAGATGACCTCTTTTCTGTATTTATCTCTCAAATACGAAACACACTCACCAGCTGAGGTTTACCAAACGCCACATGTTGACTGCCACCTAAAAACATTTGAAAACATGGAAATTATTACATTTCCAGCCCTAAAGCTGACAATGAGCACACACTGACTGAAAGTTCAATTCTTAAAATATGTTCCCATGGAAACAAAACTAACCAAAAACGAGTAGGCAATAAACCAAACTAGCAGATTTGGGGTTTTTTTTTGTTTTTTGTTTTTTGTTTTTTAGGGGTTTTTTTTTGTGGATAGTTCTCATTAGAAATACCCTGCTGCCCTGGGTATTCTGAATGACTAGTTATTTTTCAAACGCCTTTGGATTACTTGCGAATGAAGCAACATCATAGGAAAGGGAAAATGGTGAATTCTCTGTGGTCAACAATGGAGGAGGTGTGAATTTAGATTTTAAGACCCATGAGGGACTGGAGAGATGGCTCAGTAAAGGCACTTGTTGCTAACCCTGACAGCCTGAGTTTGATACTGGGACCATACAGTGGAAGGAGAAAATTGTCCTTCTCAAGTGGTCCCTGCCAGCCATATCTGCTCCTAGGTACACACGCTCACCATACACAATAGGTAAACATGTTTTTTTTTAAGAGTATCTAAAAGATTTGTACTTAAAAGTTATGTCTCGGGGCTGACATGTAGTTTAGTCTGTGAAATACTTGTACATGTATGAAGAGTTAAGTGCAGGTCCTAATAGCTATGTCAAGCCAGGCACAGCTGTGCATTTCCACAACCGGTAGACCCCCAGATCTTACTGATCAGTCAGTACAATTGTAGTTGCAGGTTCAATGAAAGACCTTGACTTAGAACTAAGATGAACAGTAATTGAGAAAGATATGCAGCATTGGCCTCTGCCTGTGTGCATGTATGTGCACATGTGTACACACAATTACATGTATGCACACACGTGTACATGTAATTACATGTATGCACATAGATATGCACACATGTATACAGACTAAGTAAACAAAAAAATTAAAAATTAATGAAAAATGCCCATGTACACATGGAAAAAATAAACAACTAAAACTGAAGTCTCTGTCCAGTGATCATTGGATCCAAAACTCAGCATAAGGCTCCCAGTTAAACTTTCCCATGGTGAGGAATGTTGTCTCCTACACTTCCCCTGCATGTCCCCCTTCCTCCAATAGATGGCTTCCTTCCTGACACATATTTGCAACAACCATGGACTGGTGGACCGTCATGTGTTTACTGACTGTTGTAAGATGAAAAATGCAGCAAGACTCAGCTGTTTCTTGTCCTACAAGAAAGACGATGCAGACAGCCATGATACATCCTTGTTTCCAAGGCCTGAACTGACCTGTGAGGTGGCCAAGGAGAAAAACGTGTCCCTGAAGGCAAGGTAAGCCACTTCTCTTTGCCATGGTCTTTTAGAAAGAATATTTTCCAATTTTTAAGACAGACACTTTTGCATATACAATTCTCTGAAAGCAATGTTTTATTATGTGGAATTAAAATGGAAGCTTAAGCTATGATTCTTTTTTTTCCCCCTTCTTAAAAGGATGCCAGTTGATATCCTATAGAGCCCGGAAGTGTCTGCTGTGCGTGATTAGAAATGACGAGGCCCTGTAAAGGGCTTACCTCTTTGATTAGAAGGAGTAGTAGAAAACGATATTCAGTGTTGGAATGAGAACCAATGTTAGTGCTAAACAAACTCTGGGGTTAAAACAGCATCGTAACTCCTAGGAAAGTAAATACAAGGGCTTGAGGCCGCATACCAAATAGCCAACCAAATAAGAGGACGGACAAGGCTCTGGGAGGTTGGCAAAGGCACTCTAGGCAGGCTCCTGCTGGCTCCCATGAAGCCCTCCTGCCCCCTGTGAGGAACACAGGAAGGCCCCGACCTTACCGCTTGTGGACATCCCAGCACCGTGGATAGATGTACTTTGACTGTGTTTTGTACCTAAAGAGTCAGATTGTAAAAGGTTTAAACCGGAAGTAAGAATGGCTTCTAAGCAGGCTGCTGCCTGCTCCAAGAAGGAGGCCGTCCCAGGCCACCCCAGGGATGACCCGAGGGAGGAGAAATGGTGGGCTAAGATCTCAATTCAGATTTCAGGGCCACTTGGCTTGGTCCTCCTGTCCTGTGGAGGGATGCTTGTGCGTCTGTATCCTTATCTGCTGATGTAACCATGTCTGATGGATTATTGTTACAGTGCTGCCATGTGAGTTCTTCTTTGCAAGCATAAGAATCAAGACTGCTTCAGAGCTTGGGATATGAGGGGATTCAGAAGGTGCCATATGTGTCTCTTCGCATACAACGAAGGGCCCAGTCGACTAGGCTAACCAGGAAAACCATAAAAAGCAGAGAGGACTGGGGATAGAGGTCTGTAACAGGCCTGTAACCATAGATAGCAGACAGACATATCTAGATAGGTATAGGGCATATCCAGGATAGAGAGCTTCAGAGAGTTGTGGCATATGGTCTGTCATTTGAACCAAGAAACAGCAATAATTGTAGATTAAACAGAGGTAAATCTTTAGATAAAAAACATGGGCTGTGTAATCCTGGGGTAAGTGATAGTACTGTGGTGTTATCAAGATCACAGTCTGGAACTCTAATTAGCATGGAGTTGCCTCTGTTGAGAGTCAGGTGCTGACAAGCAGTTAGGGTTAGAGCCAGGAAAGAACAAGAGGAACACAGGACTGCGGCTCTCTTGGGATGTGGCTGCGTCCACATTACTCCCGTCAGACACGGACATGAGAGCCTAAGGCAGACATCCGATTGCTGGAGCTAGAGTCTGGGAGTTTGGTGGTGATCTGATCACGGATGTTCCGCATGTTAGTCTAAGCCGGGGATAACTGAGGAGACTACACGACATGGAGCTGAACAACCCAAACCTGTTTAGTTCACGCTTACAGGGGCAGGAGTGATCTCAGTGGTCTCTGAGGCCTCATGAAAGAAGCGTATGCCCTCAGATGCTCAGTTAGAAAAGAATAGAGGACTGCGTGTCATGAAAGTTCCAAAATGCCTGGCACTAAGGGCAAAACATGAGTATAGCTACTCATACTAACGTGCTCTGAGTGCTGTTGTCTACCGCAGGCTTCAGGCATCCCCAGAGCATCCCCAGAGCAGACCAGGCACACAGCCAGTATACTGAAGGGTGCTGTCGAGGACCTGGGAGGACACCATGGTCCCCAACTGAACTGTACTCCCTGATGAAATGCCTGCTCCTGGAGGCCTGCTTGTCAGGACTTTAGCCGAGCCTTTCTGGTTCCCAGTCTCATTAGCTCTTTGCCCTGTTCTAGGGTCCATGAAACAGGAGCTTTTCTCCAGGGCTCCCTCAGGAATGGGAAGGTTCAATATGTATGATAATTCCTTTTCAAATACAAAGTTACTAAAAAGAAAGTTGCTGTGTGGAAGTGTGTGTGTGTGTGTGTGTGTGTGAATTGTATGTGTGTATGTGTGTGAATGTGTGTGTGTGTGTATGAAAGGATAACTTTGTGGGACCATTTCTCTCCTCTTCCCTTGACCTGTGATTCAGCTATCAAACTGCTCACCAGCTAACACAAGTACCATTACCACTGAGCCATCTTGTTAAGCCCTAGGCTGATTCCTCTGACCCTCAACTGGCCTGTTTAGAGGACTTAGCATTGTTCCGTTAGCTCTTCCCTTCCTGGCCCTAGTAACTAGTTAACTACTGTGCAGCTATGACGTTCATCTTGGCTTCCAGCCATGTTTGGCTACTTTGACATCTGGCGGCTCAGGTTTTTTTTTTTTCCAGCTCAGCTCAAATACTGACAATTCTTATCTAATGACTAACAGGATCTCAGATGACTCTGCCTTGGGTTACAGAATCAGGAACTTGTGTTTATAAAGAAGGAGGATTGAGAGTTTTGAAAATAAACGGTCAAGCCTAGAAGCAAGGCATAGCAAGCCCATTCATCTTTTATTGATCAAAGCTGCCAACTTCACTACACAGGCTGGGAAAGTAGTGCTCCTAAGCACACAGAAAAAGGACACGGACTTGTACGAACATACAAGCTTTAGTCTACAGTGTCTACTCGTGATGAGTGCATACTCATTCTGTACATGAGTCCATTTTTTAACGTGTTCCACAGGCAAGTATGAGGAAACATAATTTCAGAGAATTCAGTAATAAGCAAACATACTGAATGGCAGTACTCAGGACGATGGCATTGACTGTGATAAACTTCTGGAAGACGTGGAGAGACTTCTTACCTCCATCAATACTTGTAAAGTCAGCTCCTGACCCTCATGAACAATCCTGCATCTCAATGCAGCTTAAGCCTGTCTCTCTAAGGAAGTGGAGAGATCTAATTTCTCATGATGTTCAACTTACCTGACACAGTCACTTTATGGATGATCCTGATGATTTGGTCATAGTGAGCATTTGATGGTTTTAGGCAAAGTTCTACCAAATCTCAATCACTGGGATTTCCAGAAGTTTCAGACAGACACAGAATGAACAAATGCTGTGCTTTTGAAATGACATTGTCATATGGGCTTCAACAGCAAAGCTCACAACTTTGCAATTGTCAAATTACAGGTTCAGCTATGAAACATCTAGAAGACATCCATTCTTGTTCGGACCCACTATCTTGACCACGTCTGCTTGCTATGAAACAGCTGTTCAGTCATGTTGTCAAGAAGAGAATAAAACAGAGTGTCTTCAGACAAAGGTATTGCATACACAGTTTAGTTGTTAGGGCTTTGTGATGGAAATTGTGTATTACAGAGAAACAGCATAACATGATCCCACAGCACGCCAGAGATGCAGACTCTGAAGCTCTTTTCTGGACCTAGTAAATAGAGTCCATTTTAAAAAAGAAAGATATGCAGCCTTGCAATACGAGAAGCAGGAGAGTTTTGAAAATAAACATTTAAGCATTCCAGGCACTGTTGCTATGTAACCAAACAACCGAAAAGTCAGAGATGTAAAGCAATGATAATTATTTTATTACCATTAGTGTCTGTGAATCAGGAACTTGGGAAGTAACTCACCTGGGGCTTTCCGGTTCATAAATTTTCATGTAATTGTAATCAGATAATATCTGGATCTGGGATTCAGGAGGAGCTGGAGTCCTGGGCATTAGTACACCATCTCTTTTCTTGGTGTATAGTTGAAAGTATGTGCATGTAGCATTCTTGCCTGGGCTACTTTGGGCTGTTTAACAGCATGGTGGCCAGAGGGCAACTGGATTGCTTACATGTAGCCAAAAGCTTCCAGTAGACAAAGATGAGGCTGTGTAGCCATTTGTAATCTAGCAGCTGAAGTCATTTCTACCAGGTTCTCCTGTTTAAAATGCCATAAGTCCTCACCAGCGGGAGAGGGCCTGTATGTAGACTTTACTTCTTGCTGGGATAACAATGATTAGTTTCTTCTTAGAAAAACTCGGGACAGGAGATGTTTTAGTCTTTTGACCATCATTGGATAGATGCAAACCAGTGGTTTGTTTTAAGATAAAAGTGTGTGTGTTTGTGTGTGTGTGTGTGTGTTGTGTTCATTAAAGGTTCTAAACAGAGAAATTCTAAACACTAACAGGGCCACGTTTGAGGGGATACCAGGCAGATTTGTTACATGCCACTCTGAAAACTATTGGTAAATGATCATCATTATGGTGGATGACTCAAGGCTAAGTATGGCTGGTTTTGTCCTGATATCTTTATTGTTTTGATTAAGAAACCATCTCATTTCCTCTGAAATTCATAGAACTTTTATCTCTTTCTCCTACCTAGTTCTTCTTTGTGAATTAAAAAAAAAAAAAAGGATATCTGAAGAGATTCTGCCAGAGGCTAAGAACTCCATGATTGCATTATTTTTCATTAAAGTCATTTGTATTTCTGACCTCCCCATTATTATCCTGGTGGATTCTCGTCCCTTCAGAAGCCAATTCTCAGTTCCTAAGCAAGCCGTCCTTTTCTTTCCTCTTGGTTTCACTTTAACTAAAGCCTGAAAGCCAATGATTATATACTGATGCCCCTCTCATTGTCTAGGATTTCAAAATAAAATACAAATGCTTGCCCATTTTCATGAGGGCCTCTGAGGCCTCATCATGCTCTGATCACAGGCACAATTAATATGCGATAAAATTGATCATGTAATTTTCTCCAAGGACAGAACAAGAGCCACTTAGAACAGATGCAGCAACACTGTGAGCATCACAGCCAGAAGACCTCTTGGCTGGCTCACTGCGTCTGCTTCTGTTAACACTACAGGGGCACGCTGTAGGAAAATTTCTCTGTGAAAAAACTGAACGTGAAGAAACCATTGTGACTTGTATGCCATCCTTTTAAGTAGAAATCTAGGGTTAAAGAAAACAAACATCTTGAGGTAAAGAAGTTAACACACATTGCAGAATTGAGATATCTATTTCAGCTGAGCAGTTTGAGACACGCCCAGGATAAAATGGTTAATGACTTGGATAGAAGAAAGCCCAGCTGTAGGGCAGTTTTGAGTCTCTGCCTGTAGCTCTCCAGACATTACTTTGTTTATTAAGCATTGAGACAGATGATCTTTGGGGACAGTGAGGTGTTATTTTTGCAAAAACCTTGTCATGTTCTTTGTAGATATTCCCCCTTAAGTCAGAAGGCTGAAGACTTTCAAATGTTGAGGACATCAATGATTTTTAATTTTCTATTTTTTCTTAATGATGTTGTTAACATTATCCATTATTAACACATTTCTTTAATGAGTTGTTTTCTGTTTGCAGCTAGAACCCATTAGAAAATACATTAGAGGAATATCTGCAAGGCATCATCACTTATGTGAAATTGGCACCAAATTCAATGAGAAAGTGTCAAGTGCGGTGTAAGTTCCCTTCAAAGATCTGTGTGCTCTTCTGCTGCTATGCCATCTGTTTTGGCTAAACTACTCTGAAAAGTCATTTTAACTCTGTTTACAAACAGAGTTTATAAGCCTGGAACCCTTCTGTCTTAGTTTGGGTTTCCATTGCTATGAAGAGACACCATGACCTAGGCAACTCTTATAACGGACATTTAATTAGGGCTATTGCACAGGTTCAGAGGTCCCGTCCATTATCAGCCAGGCAGGAAGCATGGCAGCAGCCAGGCAGGCATGGCACTGGAGGAGCTGAGAGTTCTACATCTTCATCCAAAGGAAGACAGGAGCAGACTGGCTCCCATGTGGCTAGGGGGAAGGTCTCAAAGTCCATCCCACAGTGACATACCCACTCCAACAAGGCCACGCCCACTCCAACAATGCCACACCCACTCCAACTAGGTCACACCCACTCCAACAAGGCCACACCCACTCAAACAAGGCCACACCCACTCAAACAAGGCCACACCCACTCAAACAAGGCCACACCCACTCAAACAAGGCCACACCCACTCAAACAAGGCCACACCTCCTAATAGTGCTGCTCCCTGGGCCAAGCATATTCAAGCCACCAGACCTTCTCTATATCACCACACCTTCTCTATATCTATGCGTCTCATCTGTTCAAACATGGCACAAGAGCTGTGTATGAAACCACAAAGTCCTCAACTGTCCCCAGTACCTCCCTCAGTGCATGATTATTTTTTGGCACTAAGGTCCAGAGACTTAGGGATGGAGAGATAAAATTTATACTGCTCTTGCAGAGGACCCAAGTTAGGATCCCAGAACCTAATTTGAGTGGCTCACAATTGCCTATAACTTAGCACTGGAGGACTTGCTGCCCTCTTCTAGACTCCTGGGGTACACACACACACACACACAGACACACACACACCCATATCATTATGAATAAAAGTAAAATTTAAAGAGAAGATTTGGGAGTTTGGCTGGGCATGGTAGCATATTGGCTCTAATTCCATCATTTGAGAGGTAGAGACAGGAAGATTAGGAGTTCAAGGCCATCCTGGGGTACACAGTGTGTTAAAGGCCAGCGTGTGTTATAGATAATGATGGTGATGATGATGGTGGTGGTGGTGATGATGATGATGGTGATGCAGAGACTAGTTGAATCTCCCTTCATAGTAAAGTACAGAGAAATAAATATCCCCTTTTCTCTTGGAGCTGAGGGATGGAGGAGGCCTTAATGCCATCCTCTCCACCTTGAGTTCCTGTATTTTTCTTATCACCATCATCCCCAGTGAGTGATAGCACTGGAGTTCCTGAAGGGCGAGGATATTTTATTTCCAGAGATACTCCAGAGACTTGGCAGTGGGCACAAAAAGCCCTGCGTCTCACTCATTTTTCTTTGCGATGAGGCTGGCCATGTTTCTAAGGCTATCAAGGTGTACAGCAGTGTCTCAGCAACTCAGCTCCTTTAAATGATGACCATTACCGGACCTCACATTATTGAGATTTGGACTTTGTGTGGGACTGCACACCATCACCAAGGCAGGAGAAAACACTTCCTAATGCTTGGTAATGTGTTTAGATACTTTCGGTTCATAATATTGAAGAAAGGGAAGGAAGAGATGTTTTAATTATATTATAATCTCAAAAAGAAAATAAAATTACTAAAAACAGAATGCTATGCTCATTCTAAAGAAGATAACGTTTTAATATACTAATTTTCTTTACAGAGAGTTGATTCTACTCACTAAAAAGCAACCTAAAGCTAAGTTTTCTGAAATCGCCAAATTGACCGTGGATGTTAAAAATCTGCATGAGATCTGTTGTGAAGGAAATACGTTAGCATGTGCCCTGGGCAGGGTAAGACTTCTTTCTTTATAATCATTTTCTTCTTTGACAATTTCATATACATACAACACATGCTGATGGCTGTCATCCTCTCCCATAGAAACTTTTAAAAGGCTACCATGCAATTGTAAATAATGAAACTAGAGAAGTAGTGATCACATCTTTCTGTCAGTAGACAGACAAAACAAAACTTGCAGAAAGCCCTTCACACATAAACAGCAGGTGTTCCCAGCCAGAGACACAGGACTGCTGCGGGTCGGGCTGCAGCAGGCATGTCAGAATAGCAAATTTAATTGTCTTGTTGTAACAAGCTTAAAGTAACTGCAAATTGTTCTGGATTTCCAGGTTGTAGTGGAAATAGGTTAGTGGCTTGCCAAAGCCAGTATTTATCTGTCAGAAGGCCTTCGTTCTGCTTTAGGGAACTTTTCCTCCTTTATTCTCAGAATGAACTTGGAACATCGATATATACAGTATATAGTATGGTACGCACCATCTTCTTATCTTTGCATGATCATTTGATTTCTATCTTTTTCCTTGGCCACCAATGGATTTTTTTAATTTTTTTTAATTGGACATATTTTTAATTTACATTTCAAGTGTTATCCCCTTTCCCAGCACCCCCCCTTCCCAGAAAGCCCCTATCCCATCCTCCCTCCCCTTGCTTCTATGAGGGTGCTCCTCCACCACTGCACTCCTATCCCCCACCCTTGATTCCCCTACACTGGAGCATCTATTAAGCTTTCATAGCACTAAGGGCCTCTCTTCCCATTGATACCTGACAAGGCCATCCTCTGCTACAAATATAGCTGGAACCATGTCCCTGGGAGCTCTGGGGGCTGTTGCTCCTTTCAGACACACCAGAAGAGGGCATCGGACCCCACTACAGATGGTTGTGAGCCACTGTGTGGTTGCTGGGAATTGAGCGCAAGACCTCTAGAAGAGCAGTGAACGTTCTTAACCACTGAACCATCTCTCCAGCCCCTGACCGATGGATCTTATAAATAAAATACTTGTCACACAAGTGTGAGGACTGGTATTCTAATCTGCAGAACTCATGAGAAGTTGGATATGGTGGTATACATCTATAATCCTAGTGTGCCCATAGTGAAAAGCCCCCCCCCGCCCCCAGAGGCAGGAGACTGCCCCAAATCTCTCAAGTCAGTTAGTCTGGCTAATGTGGTGAACAACCAGAGAACCTGGTCCAAATGAGATGGAAGGCCAGGAGAGTCAAGGCTATCCTCTGAACTCCACCTGTGCACTGTGGCACTCATGAACCTGCACTCACACACACACACACACACACACACACACACTACATACCCATCCAAAATGTATAGTGAAAAAATAATTTTTTAAACATTAAAAAATTTTGTGATTCTCATTCTGGTGTATTTTGGGGCTTGTGATGTTTATGTGTTTATACTAGAACTTTCTCATTTAAGCTATAACATATCTATATCTATATCTATATCTATATCTATATCTATATCTATATCTATATCTATATCTATATCTATATCTATATCTATATCTATATCTATATCTATATCTATCTCTATCTGTGTATATCTAAATATACACAGATAATATATATAGGGATATTTTTTCCTATATGTGTCTGTGTACCATGTATGTACCACACCCAAGAGGGCCAGTGGAGGGTCAGAACCCCTGGGACTAGAGTTACAGATGTTCATTAGCTGCCGAGCGGGTGCTGGGAATTGAATCCTGGGTCCTGAGAGGAGAAGCCAGTGCCATTAAGCATCTTTCCAGACCCTTTGATATTTTCCAGATAGGACTGAGGCCATGTGTTGTTTAAGGTTTTTGAGATTGTTCATTAAACCTCAGGTTGAGGTGGAGACAGAAAATACAGAATGCTTCTCCATTCCACATCTGCCAGTCTTAATGTTTTTCCAGCCAACCCTCATTGCTCGTGGATTCTGTAGTTCTAAACTCATCTGCTTTCCCAGATGCAAAACCATATTCACAGCACTTACAACATTGTTCCTGGGCTAACACATGCTCAGAGCAGCCAAAACTTTGAGCTTCTCGGTACATGCACCATAGCCCCGTGAGGTCCAACAAGGCTCTGTTCAGGATTTGCTTTTTGCTCTCACAGTATAAACTAGTGCTCTTTCTCTCACTTAATGGCAACCATTTTGTTGGTAATTCTGATGCTCAAGGTTGCTCCAGATACAGCAATGCAGTGCTGCCTCAACTACAAGATGACACGCGTCTGGTACAGAAAATGTGCAGGTTAGACAGATGAGTTTCTGCCCTACACAGTGTTCTCTTGCTATTGGCTATGAGTTCAATGCTGAGAAATTGGCTATGAGTTCAATGCAACAGAACTGCTCACAGAGATGTGTACTAAGCGAGGCCATGTCTCCATTGGTTAGTTGATTGGTTAATGGTGTGGCCAGAGGCTCAGGGAAGCCCTGCATTTTTCTTGAAGTGGCATTGATTCAGTATGCACTGATTCAGTGTTTAGACTGGGAATCGGCTGTTTACTTTGTTGGCATGTTTAATGGGATTCTTCTTCAAAACATCTCACTTATTAGCATTTTCTTATTAAGGGAAATAGAGCTGTAGATGTATCGCTTGAAATAAAAACATCATCAATTATGTAATTGTATGTCCTTTTTTTCTTATGTATTTGATCTTCTTTTTAATTAATTGGCTCTGAAAAAAAGCGATGGTTTAATTTATTGGTCTTCTCCAAAACAAATTCTTGGACCGATTCACTGGGTCTATGCTTTGAACTATATTAATTCTTAGCGTTGGCTGCTGCTTCTATTGCAGATGTTTTGGTTGTCTGCATGGTGGTGTTCCCAGTCTGCTAAAAATAACTGTGTTAATAACTATTCGATTTGAAAAATAAGTTACTCTTTTTTTCCCTTTCTGGTGCAGGGGAATTAAATTTAGGGCCTTGTATACCCTAAGCTGGTGCTACACCACTGATCAAAACTTCCAACCCAATCATTTTCTTTCATATACTATCTCCCACCATTCCTGTCATCTTAATCTATTTATCTTCTGATCAGATCATTTCTCCAGCCACTCTGAGGAAAGATCTTCATACTGCACACAGCAGTGCTTGCTACATGTCTCCAAGCTCTGTCTATTGTTTCCAGCCCTTAGCGCATCCTATTACGCCATATTGATTCACAGCTCCATGCGGACCAAAAGGAGTGGGTTTATTCCTGACATTAATCTTTGACATTGTTATAATTTAATATTCCCAGGTCAATCATTAGAACTCAGTAAGGACCTCTCAGCTTCTCTCTGACTCGACAGCCCTGTAGGAACACTAATCTAAGACTTTGTGGTTGTGGCTACAACACTAACTTTTTAAATGTTAGTGCCCAGGTCTGCGTCTGACCATCTCAAGACACAGAGAGCATCTCCTCTATTCCTGACAGTTCCTTCATTACCCACAGTCTTAGCAAGGACCATGTTTATTATTCATTTTGCAGACTAGAAAAGTTGAGGCACAAGGAGGTAAGAAAGTTCTAAAATTACAGTCAGGGGGTGGCCATCAAGGACAGGATTTAGTCGTTGACATTTTCACCTTGTAATATCCAGGTTCTTACAATTGATTTCACCGTTTCCTCCCTCTCCTTTTCTTACGACCCTTTGAGGTTCAGTGATCCTGACAGCTCTGTTCCCGTTCTTCTTCAGCTGTATGTGCACTGGCAGAGCTGAGGAGACACACAATAAGAATTTTCGTTTCCTTCCTGTTAAATCCATCTCTGGACATGAATCGTATTGCCTGCCTGTCCAAAAACTAGGTGGGACCACTTGTCTGAGTCGCAGTTAAAAGCTACTCAGGCCACTTGGGTAACTCACCATGTCTCCTGGGTTTCATGCTACAGTTCACGAACTCATGTTGTAAGCTCCAGCTAAGGGAACCCGGGGGCACTTGTTGAAGTAATCTAGGTGGCCATCAAGGACAGAACTTAGCTGTTGACCATAGCAGTCATTTGTTTCTCCAAGACACCAGATGGTGGAAGGCCTTCCTAGGCCTCGTGACAAAGAGCTATAGCAGGGACACATAGTTAGAAATAGAAGTAGAGACCATTTATCATGAAAGGGAAGCAACTCCAGAGAATATGGGTGGGCAAGTGAGCTAAGGGGAAAAGCATCCTCCACCCCCACCCTACCTCCTGCTCCCACCTTCCACCCTTCCCTCACCCTCTACCCCTATCTGCACCCCACCCCTTCCCCATCCCCACCCCTACTCCTACCCTTACCCAAAAACATCAGGCCTCCATGACATGACCCTTTCTCAGACATTTCCAGCAGTACCTCCTCTCCCTCAGCATGCTCTGTTCATTAAAATTAGATGAAGCCCAGATGAAGAAAGACTTCCTCTTTGTCTTTTAAAACAGGTTTCTTTTATGACGATCTCAATGTTTTGGTCTCTAGTAAGTGCTCTCCCTTCATACATATCCTCATCCTAGGCACTTGCTAAAGGCAAAGCTAGAAGGCACAGGTAGAAGGTAGCAAAGCTCACTTCCTTCCTGGAACTGCTGACAGGAAGAGACTCACCTCTCCTCCCTGACAGGAGGGAGGTAGAACTTGCTTGTGCTGAGCTGTGGAGAGCACTCTAGCTCCCAGTGAACCAGCACACATGTGTCCTTCAGAGTCTCAAACTGACCCGTAATTTGCTTCAGCGTCACCACTCTCAGACTTAGACTTTTGAGTTGATCTTTCCTAGATTTTATCAGTAGTGGCTACCGCTTGGCACAAATCTCCCTGTAAAGGTGTTATTGATGCTTGAGGTCATTCTGAAGTCAACGCCCACAGAAAACTCTTCAGTTTCACTCTTCAGAGCGAACCTCATCTCCTCTTGCCCATGAGTATGAGCTTCAGCGAATCCTTCTCCTCCTCAGGCCCTTTATTCCCTTTTGTTAAAATAAATAAATAAATAAATAAATAAATAAATAAATAAATAAATAAATAAATAAAGCTGTCTACCTGTCGGAAGCCCCTACTCCAACCAAGCCTTAACTAATTTTCTCAACAACTTTCAAATGACCCTTCCCAACCATGTCATGCTTTCTTACCTCTAAGATTTTATATGCCTATGAGAACAAACAATTATAGAATTTTTTTATGTTTCGACTTGTTTCAAATTAATTTTTTTCTTTAATTAATTAATGAATTATTTTAAGCTCCACGTTTTATTCCCCTCCCAGTCTACCCTCTGACTGTTCCATATCCCATACCTCCTCCCCACCCCCTGTTTCCATGAGGATGCCCCCACCCACCCAACCAGACCTCTAAACTCCCTGGGGCTTCCAGTCTTTTGAGGTTTAGATGCATCTTCTCTGACAGAACCCAGACCCGGCAGTCCTCTGCTATATGTGTCTTGGGGGCCTCATATCAGCTGGTGTATGCTGCCTGGTTGGTGATCTAGTGTCTGAGGGATCCCAGGGGTCCAGGTTAATTGAGACTGCTGGTCCTCCTACAGGGTCACCCTTCTCCTCAGCTTCTTCCAGCTTTTCCCCAATTCAACTACAGAGGTCAGCAGTTTCTGTCCATTGGTTGGGTGCAAATGTCTGCATCTGACTGTTTCAGCTGCTTGTTGGGTCTTCTGGAGCGCGGTCATGCTAGGTTCCTTTTTGTGAGTGCTCCATAGCCTAAGTAATAGTGTCAGGCCTTGGGGCCTCCCCTTGATCTGGATCCCACTTTGGGCCTGTTGCTGGACCTTCTTTCCCTCGGGCTCCTCTCCATTTCCATCCCTGCAGTTCTTTCAGAGAGGAACAATTATGGGTCAGAGTTTTAACTTTGGGATGGAAACCCCAGCCCTCACTTGATGCCCTGTCTTTCTGCTGGAGGTGGACTCCACAAGTTCCCTCTCCCCACTGCAGGACATTGTTCCCTCCCTTTGAGTCCTGAGAGTCTCTCACCTCTCAGGGCTCTGGTACATTCTGGAGGGTCCCCCCAGCCTCCTACCTCCCAAGTTTGCCCGTTTCCATTCTTTCTGCTGGTCCTCAGGTCCTTCATGACTTGACCCGTTGAAGACCATCATTGTGATGCACCATCCTATCTGGAGTATAAGTTTCTCTGATTTACTCCAGAGAATTATGTTGAGCCCCTAAATATTATGATTGTTTTGTTTGGTTATTTGACTCTTTGAGCAGATCACGAGTTCCTTAAGTATAGAGACTAGCTAATTCACACATATAAGTGATTATCTGTGCATTTAAGCAGATCTGGCAGTAAGACCATACACAGAATACACTGTGTCACAGAGAGAGAGTGTGATGTCTTCCAAGACAAATGCTTCTCAGACCGGGACCCTACAGTAAGAACAATAGGAAGGCAATAGAGTTGGCTTATAGTTTTTGGGCTAAACGTGGAATCATTAATGCAATCTGTCCCCTCTTATATTTTTAATAGGTAGCTATAAGTTTGAGGCACTATGGAAGGTCAAAGACACATATATTTCTTTCCAAGAGGAGTTAATGCTGAATGTCTCTTTGGGGTTTTCAGTTTGCCTTGGGGAAAGCAGGAGTGTGTGTGTGTGTGTGTGTGGTATCCAGTGTTCCTCTGCTAGTCTAAAGACAGCAAACTACGTCGAGGATGAAGTAATCAGAGAATGACTCGCCTTTCTGTCCGCAGCGCCAGCTTATGAACTACACCTGCTCTCACCAGGCTGTGTTATCCAGCAAGTTTGCCGAGTGCTGTGAACTGCCGGAACCATTCCGCGGGGAATGCATCATCACCTCGGAAAATGACGACAACCCCGACCTTTCGCCCCTGCTGCTCACGAGGTTCACAGAAGACCAGTCCGTGTGCGAACAATTCAGCGGCAACCAGGATGACTTTCTACAAGAGTAATGCAGCTTTCCTTCTAGTTAACTGATGGCTTCATTTGGGAGACGTTGCAGACTTGAATGTAAACGGTGCCGGTGATGGCCACCACGGCCAAGAGAGTCTCAAGTGACCAGGGCCACTCATGATACCCTGTGGGATCGTGGGTCCAGGCGCTTGGGAACAGTATATGAAAGAGAAGCTAGAGGGTCCTTTCTTCTCAAATGTTCACAACTAGTGTAAAGGATTTTTTAAAGAGAGCAGGGTGGTAGTTAAGTGTTGCAGACATCGGGATGAAGGAGTTAGAGATAAATAAGAGGATTAGGTTAACTAGCACTTCTATTCTGATTAACTTAATATACACTACCAAATAGACATAACATTTAAGCATTAAGCAGTTGGGACATTAGCATCATTGGTGGCCATTCAGAAGTGGGTGTAAGTTTGTGATGTCAATACGTAATATTAAGACAATAACACTGTGCAATTAAATTGCTTCCAGAGTCAGGTGTGCAGCCATGAGAATAGAGTTTTCCTCAAAGTTAAATGACCTCACTTACATCTTAAAAATTATGTCTGATCCTAGCCAATAAAATCCAATACTACTATCCTAAGCCACCCATATAAATTCCCAAACTTGTATTTGGTTCTGATAAGTCAACAGACGTGTGCTGACAAGATCCAGTAGTAAAAGGCATAGGAAACTGAGCGTGGTGGGTGCCTGTCCTATGTGACTGTGCAGAAGCTTAATCTCTCAGGCAGTGTGCTCCAACTGTAAACTGAGGCAGTCTGTGAGAACACCACCAAAGGTTTCATCTCATCCTGTGTTTTGAAAACATTCTAGAATCTATTTTATTCTCCTTCTAAAAAGATTTATTATCATTATATTATTATTATTATTATTATTATTAGTAGTAGTAGTAGTAGTAGTAGTATACAAGTTTCTATGCATACTAAGGCTAGCAGTTCCAGATTCCTTGGACCTGGAGTTACAAGCAGTTGTGTGCTCCTGTATGTGGGAACTAAACTCTGGTCCTCTGGAAGAGCGGTGTGTGCTCTTAGCCATTGATTCATCTCTATAGCCCCCATTTTATTTCTTTTGATGAGTCAGATGATGGTATAGATTATGATTCAACTACTCAAACTTGATGACTTCTTATTTGAAAGGGGATAGAGGAGATGGTGACTTAATGTCTCAAAAATGCATTCATAAGAGATTCATATGAGCTTTTTTTTTTTTTTTTTTTTAGAAAAAGAAATTAGTTTCAAGGGTAATTAAAAAGTACATCTTTCCATACAAACACTTGAAACTACTGATCTCACATGGAAGTTTCTAGACTGTGAGCCAGAACCTTCTAGTCAGTCAATATGTTTCACGTTCAAGTTCTGAATCTGGCATCCGGTATCACATGACTTTGGGAAACATCACGTGACCCTATTGATTTGGTTTTCTTATTTGAATGTACTATAATGAAGCCTCACTGACAGCTTCCCAGGGTTTCTAAATTCAGGTCATCTTTATCTTCATGGTCTTCATGGCTTTTTGAAAACAACAAAACAGACAAAATATAAATTCATGACCTCTGAGTTCTTCTAATTTTTGTCTTCTCATGTGTCTTACACGAGACAGGTTCCTTTATGAATACTCAAGAAGGCACCCAGAGTTGGCGGTTCCCGTGATCTTAAGAGTCTTTGAAACATATAAACGTGTACTGGAGAATTGCTGCAAGTTAGAGAACCCTTTGGAATGCCTCCAGCTTGGGGTAAATTCCTTTTTTTTTTAACCTATTTTTAAAAACACGTTCCTCACAAGTGGTTGCAAACAGTGAATATTCTAGTGCTGTTAGAAGCACTTCCTTTTGTAGAATGAGTTTTCCACATTTTGGTGAATTAAGAGCACTAAGCGAGAAGCAGGATTCCTCCCTAACCCAAGGCTAGACCATCACAGCACAAAGTTGTCTGTCTTATAGACTGTTTCTGGAGACCTTTGTAGGTTCCTATTTGAAGTGAATGCAGACGTTGGCTTGGCACAGTAGCAGAGTTGTACAGCCTGGTTGGGTGCCATGTTGTGTGGAAGGTGCTTCCCTTTTAGGGTAGCAGTCTGCCTGGCCACAGGGAGCAGCTCTTGGTGTGCACTCTTATGGAGAAGCTAGAGTTCCCACAAGATTCAGCTTTGAGAGTTATCCATAGATTATCGTGGCCTAGGTAGTTCTGATTTCCGTTACTGTAAAATGATGGCTTACACATAAGAGATTGTGACAAGAGTGGAGAGCAAAAAAGCAGGGACGAAGAGAAAATCTGTGTCTGGGCTCAAGCAGGTACAGCTGGTATTTCTGTTTCTAGAGAGAAGGCTATGCGACCTCCTCAAAATATCACTGTGAGACTTCTGTGCCAGACAGTTTTATGTCAACTTGACATGAGCTAGAGTCATCAGAGAGGAGGGAACCTCCTTCTACTAAGCTCAAATCCAAGGGAATCAAGGACCTCCACATAAAACCAGACACACTGAAACTAATAGAAAAGAAACTGGGGAAGACCCTTGAGGACATGGGCACAGGGGAAAAGTTCCTCAATAGAACACCAATAGCTTATACTCTAAGATCAAGAATTGACAAATAAGATCTCGTAAAATTACTAAGTTTCTGTAAGGCGAAGGACATTGTCAAAAGGACAAAATGGCAACCAACAAATTGGGAAAAGATCATTACCAACACTATATCCGACAGAGGTCTTATATCCAAGATATGCAAAGAACTCAAGAAGGTAGACTTCAGAGAGCCAAACAACCCCATTAAAAATGGGGTACAGAGCTAAACAAAGAATTTTCACCTGAGGAATATTGAATGGCGGAGAAGCACCTAAAGAAATGTTGAACATCCTTAGTTATCAGGGAAATTCAAATCAAAACGATCCTGAGATTTCACTTCATACCAGTCAGATTGGCTAAGATCAAAAACTCAGGAGAAACAGGTGCTGGAGAGGATGTGGAGAAAGAGGAACACTCCTCCACTGCTGGTGGGGTTGCAAGATGGTACAACCACTCTGGAAATCAGTCTGGCGGTTCCTCAGAGAACTGGGAATGATACTTCCAGAGGACCCCACTATACCACTCCTGAGCATATACCCAGAGGATTCCCCAGCATGTAAGAAGGATACATGCTCCACTATGTTCATAGCAGCCCTGTTTATAATAGCTAGAAGCTGGAAAGAACCCAGATGACCCTCAATGGAGGAATGGATACAGAAAATATGGTATATATACACAATGGAATACTACTCAGCAATTAAAAACAATGAATTCATGAAATTCTTAGACAAATGGATGTAACTGGAGAACATCATCCTAAGTGAGGTAACCCAGTCTCAAAACAACACTCATGGTATGCACTCGCTGATAAGTGGATATTAGCCCAGAAGCTTGGAATACCCAAGACACAATTCACATATCAAATAATGCCCAAGAAGAAGGAAGGAGTGGCCCCTGGTCCTGGAAAGGCTCAGTGCAGTAGTGTAGGGGAATACCAGGACAGGGAAGTGGGAAGGAGTGGATTGGGGAACAGGGGGAGGGAAGAGAGCTTATGGGACTTTCAGGGAGGGGGGATCCAGGAAAGGGGAAATCATGTGAAATATAAGTAAGAATATATTGAATAAAAAAATTAATGACAAAAAAAGAAAAAAAGAAAAGAAACTGTCTCCATGAGATTAGGCTGCAGGCAGTTAGTGATTGAGGTGAAGGCCAGATCCATTGTGGGTGGGGCCACCAGAGGACTGTTGTTCCAGAGTTCTAGAAGAAAGCAGGCTGAGCAAGACAAGGGGAGCAAGACAGTAAGCAGCACCCTTCTGTGGCCTCTGCATTAGCTCCTGCCTTCCCTGATGATAAATAGTGGAAGCAAAAACCAAAGAAACCCTTTCCTCCCCAAGTTGCTTTGGTCATGGTGTTTCATCCCAGAAGTCACAACCCTAACCAAGACAGTGTCTACAGTGATCTACAACTATGCCACCATGTAGAAGCATGGGTGGACAGAAGTTGCACAGCAGTGTTACCATAGCACCCAGTGGACTCTCTCAGTAGCCTGGTAAAACAGGCAATGCTGCAGCTCCTGCAGTGTGCCTTCTGTGGGTAAGAAGACAGCAGGTCGGGTGGGTAGGCAATTTGCCTCATGTTACCCTTACAGTAAAGACAGGGATACGAATAAAATCCAGGTCGACAGCTTGCAGATCTGAGGAAATTCTCTCTGTGCCAGACGCTGCTTTTTAGACTAAGGTCCGCTAAGTTGGGTGTGGTCCTGCCTGAGAGCTGAGTCTGCAAGGTTACTAATGCTCCCCTACTGGAGCCCATTTCATGGTTGGAGAACACTTTGATTTACCTTTAGCTCTGGAAATCCCATTTGGTTCCTCTCAGTGTACTTTGTGGCATGCTTTATAACCATAACTGACATATATTTATATTAAACCGTGACAAATACCTGTATATTTGTGCTTATGTGTATGTGTGCCTGCTGCTGATATAAAAAGCCTAATTATTAAATGAACCAATGAATGGACACACACACAGACACACATACACATACACACACACATACACACACATAACACACACATACATGCACACATACACACACATACACGTACACACACACACACACACACACACACACACACACACACACACACACAGGTCTATACCCTTTTCTTTCCTCTCTGGCTTGATGAATGATTTGCCTTGTGGTTATAGAATTCGGCTTTTAGGACCAAAGTTGAGTTTACGTCATGATAAAATGAATTCTTAAGCTCACCGGTCCACTAGTTTCCCACAAAGCATGAGATGATTTCTCTTTCAGAAAAGAATGATTTTTTTCGTTTTGTGTTTTCCAAACCCACTAACTAAAAAAAAAAAAAAACAAAAACAAAAAACAAAAACCAACCAAACCAAACCAAACCAAACCAAACCAAACAAAACAAAACAAAAACCAAGTCAAGCCAAACCAGACCAACAGAAAATAAATGTAGTTATTTTTATTAATTATTTTATTTAAAACATAGCAAATATTTTGATTAAATAATTAAAGAAAATGCTACTGTAATCTTATCTCAAGGCATATTTCTGAGATGCTGGATACACACTAACAATATCTATTTTCTTGTTTAGAAAGAGGTGTTTCACAAGGTGGTCCTTGAAAGCCGTGACCATGTTAAAGCGTACTGTGACTTACACAAGCAGCTGGGCGGCAAGTTCCAGGACAGGTATGCTCCTCAGATGCCCAGAATCCTCCTCCTCAGAGACTATGGGTTAATCCTTGATGCTAAGATTGGCTCAGAGTTTTCATCCACTCTTTAGCTGAGTATTAATCAGTCCTCTGTGCTGATTCAACAGATATTTATGTAACATTGGGAGCCTCCATCCTGCCCCCAAGGCCAGTCTCCCAGATGTCCCTGGGGATGCAAAGCAGGCTGGCCCTGTAATACCACCATGACCTACTTACCTGACCTTTTTTGCCTTGGGGTTGTGACTTGGAATCAAAGCGCCAGTCGAGATTTGAAACCAGGGTCTACTTACCAGTCTGGTTTCTCAGGCAAGGTCAGTGTTTTGACCACCAAGAGCTGGATGGATGGCTAAGTTATTTGTCAAGGGACCATGAACACCGTGGTTACAGAGAGCCCCCTGAATCCTATTCATCAAGGATTGTGTAATCCAAAAGCAAAGGCTGGTTTAGGAATCTCCGGGGTCTTCTAGAATGGTCTATTTATAAGCACGGTATTAAAGGAAGGTTCAGTTTGACATAGCATTTCATAATATTGAGTTTAAATTAAATGTCCAAAATAATGGATCTCAGCATGCCCTGGTTCTTTCAGGCGAGGCTTTTGGCTTAGTCCTTCTTTCCTTTTATGTTGTGTGCAGTTGCTAATGGCCATTGTAGGGATTAGATTGGTTGTTCTCACATTTTAGAGTGGGACAGAACCTTCCAGAACACATTAGGACCCAGGTCTAGGAACTCAGAGTTTCTGAATCAGGAAGTCTGAGGAAAGTCCTGGATTTCTAACCAGAACCCAGGGAGGCTGGTACTGCTGTAGCTAACTAATCCCCTTCAGGTTGTCTGTCTACCCTGCTGCTGTGGAAACTGCCTCCTTCCTCTGCATGCATTTCCACTAGCGTGCGGCAGTTAGTTCAAGTCGCCTGTGGTCCTCCACGCGCATCTCTATGGTCTTTCTCTTTAAACCACATCCTGTCTTTCATCCTTCATCACTAGCTTTCCAGTTCAGGCCGATCTCCTTGTGTTTCCAGAAAGGCCTTAATATAGTTGGATGTTTTGCTCTGACTCTTATGAAGCCCACCATGCATTCTTCTCAAAGAAGCCATCTTAAAACGATGTAAAACTGGTTTCATATCTAATCCCCATCCAAAACAAACAAACAAACAAACAAACAAACAATACCCCACAGTCAATGATTTCCCGAATCTTCCCATCCTGCCTACTCCTGCCCTTCACCTGACTTATTCAAAGGCATTGTCATTTCTCAACTATAAAGACTTTTCCTCTGGACGCCTTGCCAGGCCCTGAAATGGCCACAACCATCGTCTTTTATACTCCGAATTAAATTTGCCAAGGTAGTGTTGTAATAGATCAGTTTTTAAAAATTGAATGAACATTAAAACCAGAATGTGATGTGCACTATGGGCTGTCCACTAACAGCTTGCAAAAGCAGAAAGAAGTCACATTCCCTGGTCACAGCTAAGCAGTCACAGCATGTTATGCACAGCAATTAGTGAACTCAGTGTGAACAATTACTACTCCTCAAGACATCTGACAGTCTCACTTGCCAGATGACGTTCACCCTAGCTTTACCGCCAGTTTATCTAATTTATGTTAACTGAGTCTCTAAAGATCAACAGTCCCCATGTCCATCCACCCCAGTCTCGTCCCCAAAGATCTTTAAGGAAGGAGGTAGTTTTGCAACTAGTATCGGCTAAGCTCCCCTCAAATTCCCCAAGCTGAAAGACAGGGGAACTGTTTATGTCCCTGGATCCTTGAGTCACCGAAAGACATTGCTAGCTCATAAAATGGGTGAAAAGCTAGATCTCTTTTTCAATACACAGCGTTGATTGAAATAACGCTGCACTTAGTTGAAACCATTGCAAGAGTTTCTGACGTGAACTCGCTAAGAAAGACAGAGACCGAGGCAATTCCTTCCCTCATTTTCAGCAAGAGCTTGACCCTTTTAAAGGTTCTGACTTAGCTCACAACACCTGCAGCACTGTCCATACACTGTCCTTGCCTGCCCCTGCTTGCTGGGGTGTGTCCTTTGCCGCCCCTGTTCTCCTACTCCACACCTTGCAAATGGTCCCCAGGAGCTTGATCGGAGCTGTCTGATTTTAGCTTTGACAGTATCCCCCCCAATAAGTCCAATAAAAAAAAAGGGTTAGGTCAGAGCAGGGTGTGAGTGCACTACGGCAGTTATGTCCAATTACTAAGCCCTCAGGACAAGGCAGCAGAGATCTGCCTAATGCCTGGCTCCTCCTACGTTAGAGATAATGTTGGGTATCATGGGAAACTGAAGACGGACGTTTGCGAGTGAACCCATTACCAGGAATAAGAATTTACTCTTTTAGGCTCACGGTGCTTTATACTAAGAAAATCCCACAGCTGTCTGCCCAAGAGCTTGTGGTGTTCGCCAAGAAGATGGCAGCGGCTGCCAGCAGATGTTGCCCACTCAGGGATGAGCTGCAGCCGGCCTGTGTGGAGGACCAGGTGAGCACACTCATGACACATCTGCCACCTCTCTCTCCAACTGTCTTTACTTAGCAATGGGAGAGGACTCTCCCCCCTCAAACTCATTTTACTAGGTTCGCATGCCCTGGATTGTATACCAGGGCTTTAAAGTTGACAAAACTGATGTTGGTAAGCAATTGCAAAGATTCCGTGGATGTTTGACTGACTGATGCTGGTGGATCTCACAAGGGAACATGTTAGTACCTAAGTGTGATCGTTCACAGGGATAAACAGACAACCAACGTAATCATACCCCTCTTTCTGCATTTCTCTTCCGTAAAAGGCAAAGCTGATTCTCGGAGCTCTGTGCAGAAGCCATGGTAGGACGCCTGTCAGTGCTGGAGTGGGCCGCTGCTGCGACGACTCCTACGCCTTCAGAAAACCGTGCTTTGATGACCTGCAAGAGAACGGCACTTACATTTCTTCACCTTTATCATGTGACCGAGCCATCAGCCTTAAAGAGGACTTGTGCCCAGCTCAGGACGTGGAACTCCAAATTGAAAAGCAAAAGTAAGCCTGGCTTCACTTTGGTTTTGCTAGACGCAAGGTGGCTTGTACGGAGAAATATAAGCCAGCTACTGATAGAACTCCTGCGCAAGGAACACAGCAACTAAATGTTGGAAATCAAATGCAATTAATTTTATTAAGTAAATTATCCGGTATAGCTGCTGTGCTGTGACCCCTGCTTGGCCAGTTACTGAATCAGAGAATGAAGGCAATTTGTAAGAAAATATTGGCAGAGGATAGATACTATAATACAATGTTTCTAAAATGTTGCAGTCCAAGCATTTGTCGAATAAGGTGTTCTATTAAGAACAATTCTGTTAAGGAAGTTTAGAAATGTTACTTTCCTAGAAGAGACAGTAACAACACTAAAAATGGAAGTCAGGGAAATCTTGAAATTAAGTAATCTAGTTTAGCCTTCTTAGGAATCAGTTATGGAAGGAGGGCAGTGGTGGCACAGGCCTTTAATCCCAGCACTTGGGAGGCAGAGGCAGGTGGATTTCTGAGTTTGAAGCCAGCCTGGTCTACAGAATGAGTTCCAGGACAGCCAGGGCTACACAGAGAAACCCTGTCTCTGAAAAAATAAAACAGAAAAGAAAAGAAAAAAGAAAAAAGAGAGAGAGAAAAAGAATCAGTTATGGGGCTTGAGAGGTGGCTAAGTGGTTAGGAGTATACAGTGGACTTGCAGAAGACTGGGCCTCATTCCCAGCATTCCTGTCAGATGGATGTCAGACACAGACACCTGTAAGTATAACTACAAGGGATCTGATGCCCTCTTCTGTACTCACGTGCACCTACTTTTACACATACACGCAATTTAAAGTAAAAATTAAATACTTTTTCATAGAATCCCTTAGGACCTGGTGAGATGACTCAGTGGGTAGAGGGGCTGTGCACAAGCCTTATCTCTGGATCCTACAAGGGGCAGGGAGACAGGACTCTAAAGAGTTGTCCTCTGCCCTTCACACGTATATTGTGCCACACGTGTTCCTGCACAACACACACACACACACACACACACACACAAACACACACACTCAGACAAATTAATTAGTTAAAAGTTAAGTGAATAATTTAAAATCAGAACTTAATAGGATTTTGCAGGATTTGTATGTTGAAGAAGTCTTTGGAGGTGTTCCATCAGAAGACATGTTATATTCACTAATAACATCTTCAGCTACTATGAGGAGCATTGTTTGAAACTATGTGTGTTTGTTTTGTGTGTTTGTTTGTATAATAGTAGAGGGTGACAGCTGCCTTGCAATGTACTACCAATGAACGCAAGTCTTCAGATCCATGATTTCTGTTCTTTTATGAGGCAGGGTCTATGTAGTCCAGGCTGGCCTCAATTCACTGTCTAGCAAAGGATGACCTGGAATTAAGGATCTTTCTCTACCCCTGAAGTGCTGATTATAGTGCAAATGTTCGTTTTATGCAACAGTTGTGATCAAACTCTGGACTTCATACTTGCTCAGAAAGCAAGAGCCAATTAAGTGACATCCACAGCCCTTCCTTTTTCTCTCGCAATGAACCAGATAAGGCTTTGTAGTGACTTACTATAACTCAATAAAGCATCCCTAAAGAGTGACAATATAGGAAATATACATTTCAAAGTTATTTTCCGTGAAGACATAAAGTCAAAACACCATGAAGACAGGAGAATTTTTAAGTCCTCTCAACACCAAATTTAGGAAACCAATCCAAAACACACGCATAATTTCTTCATAAATATCTCCAGTGACAGCCACCGTTTGCACTGGTAGAAATGTTTAATTATGAAAAAAGTTCATCCTTTTGTTGAGTAGAAGTCTGTTCCCTCGTCCCGTCCCATCATGGTTCTACTTATGAAAGTACAGTGAAAAGTACTTCACAGGAGTTTAACAACCCAAAATTCTGTGCAAATTTCCCCTAATCTTGTTGAGGTTTGATCTTGCTGTGTATTGTAATGTTAAGTGTGTAACCCCCAAGCCCCTGGAGTTTGCACTAAGGCTCAAACAAAGCTGCTCCTGCCCCACATTATTCCTGATTGGTAAATAAAGACACCAACAGCCAAGCTGGGCAGAAGAGACAGAAGGTTTAGGCCTTGAAGGCTTGGGGTCCAGCAAAAGAGAGTGCAGGAGGAAGGGGAAGCCGGCATAGGTTAGGAGTAAAGAAAACCGCCCTGTAGCTGCACAACTGGAGTCAAGAACAGGAAAACTTGTGTTCCAGGTCCTTCCCCACTTTCTTATCTATTAGATTCAGTGTATCTGGTTTTTTGTGGAGGTCCTTGATCCACTTGGACTTGAGCTTCCAGTGGGGGAAGCAGCCCTTGGGCCTGAGTGTTTCGATGCCCCAGTGTAGGGGAATGACAGGGCAGGAAGGCCGGAGAGGGTGGGTGGGTGGGTGGGGGAGCACCCTCATAGAGGCTGGGGGAGGGGGAATGGCATAGGGAATTTCCTGAGGGGAGACTTGGAAAGGGGATGACATTTGAAATGTACATAAAGAAAATATCCAATAAAAGGGAAAAATTGTAATAAGGATGATTACAAAAAGAGCAGCCAAGATGAAACACAGTGATAACTCAGGGCTATCGATAGGAAGGTAGATTCTAACAACATAGAGGATGGATATCTGCCTAGCTCTTGCGTTGTTTAAGGCTTATGATAAATATAAGGGTGTGCGTCTTTCATCCAGGAACTTAAATGATAAAGGTGGGGTAGAAATCTTGGACCAGGCTTTAAATAATTACTACAACATAGTGGTTCTTCTCCGACCCCAAGCCAAAGGCAAGGTAGAAAGCTCAGGCTGGAACTGAATCATTTTTTACAACATAATCTATTTTTCCTAAGGCAAGATTGTTAGTTCCCAGCTGTGCTCCCCAAGCATTTCCTGATTGTGTCTCTCCCAGGTCCACTTCTCGGTCATGGGGCTCACGAAGCACCCAGCCCTGTGGTGTGGTAGCCTCCTCCTTTTCTCTCTCTCCTTCTTCCTTCTCTCCTCTCCTCCTGTCACTGTGGTCCCTACCTGCCACGCCCAGCCCAGCCCCAGCCCCACTGTAATTGAAACCCCGCCTACCTCTATTCTTCCCAGTAATTGGCTGTAGCCACTTTTATTTAACCAATAGCTCTAAATTGGAGAGCAAGCTTTATACAACAAAGGCTGGTGTGCGTGGGAATTCACTCATCTGGGAACAACTAGATCATGGGAGCTACTATTCAGCATTTGTACATTTGCATATATAGCACCAGACTAACCCCTAACATATGTGTATGTGTGTGTGTGTATATATAACATATAACATGTGACATATGACATAGGATATAGGACATATGATGTATGATATATGATTTGTTATAAAATATACGATATACAATATATACATAACATATAAATATAACATATAACATATAGCATATGTACCATATAATAGATGATATTAATAGAGTATTAATGCATAGATTATAATATATAATAAAATATAAAATATAACAAATAACATGTATATATATGCATATCTTATATATAATTACACCATTCCCCCTCCCTTTCCTTTCTGTAATAATAAGAAGGTGCACATTTTTTTTTCTTGATGGTTAAGTGAAGATAAGGTAAAGCTGTTTCATTCTTAGTCTGTAGTTGGTCCTCCAAGGAAAGTCTAGAACAGAGATGATGAGGGACCCTCTGCAGACTTGCATGTGATCATAGAAATGTATCTATGCCTGTAGCATTTACACTAACCATTGTAAACTAAATAGTGTATCTTTCCGCTAAAGGCTACTGTAAGTTAGTCACTTAGTTCCAGCTTGATGTGAGATTCAAGAAAGAAGTTAATTTCCCCTCTAGAACACAAGGTTTGCTGCTCCTTGAAGAAGCTCCCAGGATACAGCCAGGCCGCATTTTATGTTATTACTTCATCAAATCCTCACTGAAGGGTCACAAAAAGAAAGAGAGGGGTTTAGGGAGTGTGGAACGGCGGTGTGGGGAAAGGGGGTGCCTAGGTGGGCCCATGCCCAGGCACCTCTTCCCCCTGAGGGACCACAGGCACACAGACATGGTATAGAGTAGAGTTTATTCAGGGCAGAGGATGGGAGTTAGAGAGGGAGAGAGAGAGAGAGAGAGAGAGAGAGAGAGAGAGAGAGAGAGAGAGAGAGAGAGAGAGAGAACAGAAGTGGAGGCTGGCCATGACCACATGGAGAGGGGGGGAGGGGAGGAGAGCCCAAGAGGGGCAGAGAGGTGAGAGTGCCAAGAGGCTAGAGGGATGAGAGAGAGAGGAGGGGCAAGCAGCCCCCTTTTATAGTGGGCCAGGTCTATGGGGCGGGGCATACCTGGCTGTTGCCTGGTAATTGTGGGATGGAACTTAGAATACTAACTCACCACAAATTTATGGGGTAGTTAACATCACTGCACTCTGAGACCACACAACAGGGGCAGGAAGCAGAAGTTGAGGTCATAGAAAAACTGGAGAGTAACAGATAAACAGGCACTAGAATCCAGGCCTGTGGTCCTAACTATTCAGAGAGACTACAGTGAGTTCTAGGCAAACCTGAGCTACACAGTGAGTGAGGCCAGTCTGACCTGTGTATGTAGTGAGACTGTCTCTAAATCTGAAAAACTATTAAAAAAAAAAAAAAAGGTCTGGGGCTATAGCTCTGTGTATATGCCCAGTATGCAGCATGGATTTATCCCGAACACGACTAAGGCTTTGTCTTTATTCCCTAGTACTGGTTACAAGAAAAAGAAAATACATAATAGACCTTCAAAGAAAGTATTTGAAAGCAAATATGAAAATTAATGTGTAAGTTAATTTTAAATAGTATATAAATAGAAGGATTTGCTTTAAATGAAATAATAGATATTTTAATGAAAATTGAATGCTGTAGAAACAAAAATCTGGAAACACATTGGTAGTAATTAGGGACAAAATGGGACATAAAAAATTTAGAGATAAACTAAAAAAAATGAAGTATTGAGAATATTAGAGGATCAGAGGCTTCCAGGGAGAGACTGGGGCTGGGAGGGCAGAGAGGTAAACAACCTCAAAAGACCCCCTGGGTGTGACCATGGTGGGGGTGAGCCCCCCACTGCCCTCCCATGCCCATCGCCCTTACAGAAACCGCAGCTTTTGTGTTTGGAGTGGTCAGAGGTAACGGCTCCCCGAAGTTCCCATTCTGAACCTTATTTACAAATATCCTGAATTCTGGCGAAGGGAGACCCATTCTCTCCCATTATGCACCGGAAGGCCACGTCTCCTTGTTTCAGGGTGAACTCAGCTCTTGTGTTCTTCCTCCCTCTTCCGGTCGTTCTGAGAACTGCATCCATGAAGTAGCTGAAGGGCGGGCAGAAAGCAAGCCTGGTGAGGGAAAAAAGCTATTTTCAGAGAGACCAGACTAGAGCATTTGAGAGGTGTGAGGTGTAAAGTCACGGAGGTGTTTGGGAACCCGCAGTTGTGAGTCAGAAGAGAGAGTGGAGTTTATGTGAGGAAGTTTCATTATAACTGAAGACTTCATTAGGTTAGTCAAGATCGTCCCGATTACTTGCTTGTGTAGGAGAGCAGAAATGAGGAACCCTTTTATGTGGGTGCCGGGGGGGGGGGGGAGGAGACCCTGATTGAAGAACATAGTTAAAAATGGGTGCAAGTGAACCTGTCATCACCACCGTCACCACCGACACCATCACCACCATTGCCACCTCCATCATGCTTACAAACAGAGAAGTCCTGTGGTGTAGATGGCCAGGGCCCATGATCTGGTGTTTTCCAAAGAATATTACAGCAAGAGAAACGAGGAGATACTTGCCAACATAGACACATTTCCGGTTACAGGACGAGTCAGTTCTAGGTCTGGAGGGACGGCTCGGCGCTGACGTGCTTACGGTGGGAGCATGAGACCCGAGTTTCCCCTCCAGCACTTCACGCTCCTGCAGCAGCAGGGGCTGACCAGCCAGTTCAGCTGGACGCTTGAGCTTCAAAATCTCTGACAAACACACTCACAAAAGACGTGTGTCTGTTTCTGTGGGACATGTATGTCTGTGTGTGGGGGACTCAAGTTAGACTCATCTTCTGGCACCCGCCCAGCACACTTCAGTGTCACAAGCAATTGTTTTAGTAGGTGTGTGTGTGCGTGTGTATGTGAGTGTGTGAATGTGTGTGTGTGTGAGAGTGTGTGAATGTGAGTTTATGTGAGGAAGTTTCATTATAACTGAAGACTTCATTAGGTTAGGTTAGGTGTGAGTGTGTGTGCATGTGTGGGGGAGTGTATGTGAGTGTGAATGTGTGTGTGTGAATGTGCGAATATGTGTGTGAGTGTATGTGAGTGTGTGTGTGTGTGATTGTGTTTGAATGTGTGTGTGAGTGTGTGTGAGAGTATGTGTGAATGTGTGTGTGTGAGTATGTATGGGGGAGTGCATGTGAATGTGAATGTGTGTGTGTGAATGTGTGAATGGTGTGGGAGTGTATGTGTGAGTGTGTGTGTGTGTGTGATTGTATGTGTGAATGTGTTTGTGAGTGTGTGAGAGTATGTGTGAATGTGTGTGTGTGTGTGTGAATATGTATATGTGTGTGTGTATTGACAAACTCACCCAACTACAATGGGAAGTCTGTGTTCCTCACTCTGAATAATCAATTTGTTAGAATCTGATTATTATCATTCAGAGGCGGTAGAAACTGGTTGGATTATATACCCACACTATGTAGATTAGGCTAAATGGCACGAGACACAAACATGCTGTCTTCATTTGAGACGGACTCGGGTTAGGTATAGTTAAGAATGCAGACTGAATATGATAGAACAGTTGGCAAGAAAGATTATATTATGTTCTGATTTTTTTAAAAAAATATTGATTCTTTTTATGATAAAGGTAACTGTGATCATTTGTAAAATAAAAATAGAGGAAAATGTCATTTAAGCCCCACAGTGTAGAGATACACATTTTAAATGCACACGTCACACAGGAATCTATGATGTCATATTTGTGTGGCAGGTACACACTTTCAAACGCTTCCTGCCCACCAATCTGTGGGTAAGGATGCAGGTCACACCGGCTCTTGCTACACTATGCTTAGGTAGCATTTCTGTGCCAGCCGTCACCTACGACTCTCAGGAGGGAGTTTATGAGACGTCTGCTCTCGTAGTCCCCAGAAACTCTCCAGGCATGCGACCGACCCTGGCACTACTCCAGACTCACAGGGCGTGGTCCTGGCTTGCAGCCACCATCGCCCACAAAGCAGGCGTCCCTCTCCCCTCCCAGGATGCCATGCTTTTGCGGGGGGAGGCACTGTGGCAGAGTTGAAGTGCCTTAATGATTTGCAGGACTTTTTCTGTACTTTTTCAAAGAGTTAGCACCCCCCCCCCCCCGCCCACTGCCCCTGTATAATTTGGAGCTGAGTCTAATGGAGAGAGACCTAGAAGGCCACTGCAGACCTCTCCCTGCTTCCCAGACCAAGCCTCTCTCAGAAGGTCCCGTCACTCACTCACATCAGGAGCTCATCCCACAGATTTGTGAATTATAGCCAAGGATTCTGAAATCCCTGTTACAAAAGCAAATGAAGGACACTTTCAGATGAAGATGGAAATCATAACACTGAAATCATAAACCAAATTATGGGCACATTGGCGGGGATACAGCAAAGATTAACATACACCAAAAGCTAACTGCTACCCCTGTTATTTTATTTTATTTTCCTTTAAAATATTACACTGTATATTTTATATACATTCTGTCACTAGTTATTCTTCACAGTGACATTTTAATGGTCCTGTAATGTTCTTCTATAGACTCTAACCATTTACTATTGTTAGACATGAACATGATCTTCACTTTCTATTATAAATTACTACAAGGAAACTTTCATTTATACTCTCTGTCACCATATCTGCTTTTACCTAAATTCCTAGGACCTAGAACTAGGGAAACGTCAGCGTAGACGACACGGCCTGAATTCCCTTGGCTCTGCCATGTAACTTCTCACAAGTAGGCAATGCCATGATTCAAAGGCCAGCCATGCCTTCCGGAAGTTTCTGAACATGGTGTGGGCTGTGCTGTCTCGCTGATGACAGTCACGCTGCCTCAGTATTCTGTGTCCTCAGGTGAGGTGAGGGTGTGGGTTTGGGAGTGGAGAAGATAGGAATTTCTGTGTTCTGCTGACTTGGAACTCCATATGTAAACCCAGGCTAGCTTTGAACTCAGAGAGACCTGTTTGGCTCTGCCTTCCAAGTGCTAGGATTAAAGGTACGTACCATTAAACCTGTAGACCAGGCTGTCTTTGAACCTATAGAGAGCCTCTTGGCTTTGCTTCCCAAATGCCAGGATTCATGGTCTGCACCACCATGTCCAACGACAGGAACAGGAATTTTAAGGAAGCATGCTAGTCAGGCACCACACCAAGATGGTCATCTCCTTTTAGTGCTTCATGTCGAATCTACTACACCCACTTAGAGTTGTAGGATGTGTGAGCACCATTAGAGTTAGTGAGTCAGAGGACTACGTCCTCCTTATGTTGCCTCTAGAGCCCAATCTGTTCAGCTGGTGACCATGCTGAGAATTTCCCAGAACCTGTTCTGTGTCTCACATGTTTGGGACTTGCGAGTGGTAATGGCCAAGAGACAGAAAAGAGCTAGAAGCACTTCAGTCTTGGAAACGGAGTTCCCTGTGACCTGTCTTGTTACAGGCCAGCTCCTCAAATTCAGACAGCAGGAGATCTGTTCTTAGACCTGAATGTCATGGGGACAGAGAGACAGAGCATAGCATGAACTCATGTGGCTGCCTCGTACCCATTTGATGATAACTGTCACTGCCAGTACTGCCACTTGGGGTAGCCCGTGTCAGTCTAGTAGGCCAAGATGGGTGTGGGGGCTAGAGTTTCCCATCTCCTAATAATATGCCCAATTTTGTCTTTGAGTCAGAAAAGCCTGAAGTAATTACTGTCTGAACCCAGATGTAGCCTGCCAAAGAAGTATGGCTTAAAACTTTGAAGCATTTGCTTCTATACCTATTTAGGGTGTGTATTAGAGCACTTGGGATTAGCAATGTGTGCTTGTAAAAGGCAAAGAATGGTTTTGAGATAAGTAGTACAATACTGATTAATGCCTATGCCTCCTATTCTTTTTGTACATGTGTGTGTGCATATATGCATGCATGGTATATTCACATGTGTGTAAGCATGTGCAGAAGCCAGAGGAGGGCATTGGGCACCCCTCTATCATGTTCTATGCAATTCTTCTGAAACAAGGAGCCTGGATCTAGGCTAGCCCTAGTGATCCCCTGTCTCCGCCAATGCCACAGAAGGGTATCATAGGCAAGGAAGGGGACTAAACTGGCTTTGCAGGCAGATGCTGAAATCCAAACTTAGATTCTCAGGTTTGCAAAGCAGACTCTTACTGGTTGAACCATAGCCCTGGACTCCTGTTTCTTATTCTTCATTCTTATCCTTTCTGTGGTTAATTTTCTTTTGTCCTAAACAGGAAGAAAGAAGGGAAGAAAGAAAAAGAAAGAAAGGAAGGAAGGAAGGAAGGAAGGAAGGAAGGAAGGAAGGAAGGAAGGAAAAAGAAAGGAAAGGGGAAAGGAAAAGATTGGTGACGTAACCAGGGTTGATTAGAAGGCTTAGATGTCCGTAGGCAGGGGCACTTCAACCAGAAGTTCTCAGTGCTCCTGGTGGCTCCTGCTTGGCGTGGTGGAGTCATCTGTGAGAGAATTCTGAGATGGTAGGACAGCCATTGCATCTTCAAATTCATCTCTAGGTTTTGTCCTTAACAACATGCAGGAGGCTGTCAGTTTCCAGCATGTCAGAGAAGCAGTGTTCACATGGAAGTTAGCTAGTTGCTCAAATTGTAAAATAAAGGGGGGGGGGTGGATTAAGGAACCGTATTTCATCCATATGCAAGAAAATGGCAGGAAACACAATTGCTTAATTTAGCAGGAGTTAGAAAGTGATAACTAAGGGATGTGCTCTTCACATTGAGAAGGAAGCCTTGACGGTAAATGTCCATATGAAATGAAGGGAGAGATGGACACTGTGGGCTGTGAGGCCGTGGGTCACTTTTCAGTATCCTTAACCTGAAGAGTGCCGCACTGTGGAGAAGTCAAGGTTGCTCTGCTGATCTAAATCAGTAAGGTGGCCTTGCAAAAAAAAAAAAAAAAAAGGGAGCTGCTAACACCCCTCCCCCACTTCCGCTTTAGACTCCTCAGTAACCTGGCGAAGCAGAAGCCACACGCAGCAGAGGACCTGTTCCATTCCCTTGGCGAGGATTTCTTGCACGTGGTGGAGAAGTGCTGTCATGCGCAGAGGAGAGAAGTGTGTTTTCAAGAAGAGGTATCTATGTTATTCAAGCAAACACACACAAGAATGCCGGGGTGTTACCCTTTCCCCACTGCAACTGTGAGATTAGAAGAAGGATCACAGACTGCATGGGTGGGAGTGATGGGCGGGGCCGGGCCGTACCGTTCCTGAGCTTTGGACATCTTAACATTTATGTGTGTTTGGAGAAACTGGAAGAATCAGACACAAATAGAAGCGTTAGACACAATAACTCTGGTGCCAGACGGGAGGGCATACTAAGAAGTCAGAGCAGGAGGTTGAATTGGAGGCCTGTCCTAGGAGCAGAGAGCACCATTTAAACATTAAAAATTAAAAAAAAAAATGACAGTTTAAACCTGTTGGAGAAAATTGTGAGATTTTCTTTTTCTTTTTCTTCTTCTTCTTCTTCTTCTTTTTCTTTTTCTTTTTCTTTTTCTTTTCTTCTCTCTCTCTCTCTCTCTCTCTCTCTCTCTCTCTCTCTCTTTTAGGACTTTCTAGGGTATGATCAGGGATTGTTGCTTTTTGAGAGCAGGAGCTGGGGATCTGGTAAAAAAAAATTATTTCCTCGGTGGGCAGAACTTCATGAACAGAGAGGCTCAGGAACACAGAAAGGAAGAACAGGACCAGGGTTCTGTTTGAGCGCCGTGTGTGCGCGTACACACACACTCACACACACACACACACACACACACACACACACACACACACGCACGCACGCACGCATACACGCACACGCACGCACCCACACAGGCACATGCACGCACACAGGCACACGCACACGCACATGAATGCACATATGCACACCTATGTACACACTCATGCACACTCATGCACACAACTAGCCACCAGGAAGCCCGTTTTCTATAGTTAATGCTGTTGTATGCAGATAACGAGTAAACGATCTTGCACAGGATTGTGAAGTTGCTGAGCGTGTCATAGGTTGTGTCCCAGCAAACCCGTGGACCATCTCAGTGAGGAAAGAGAGCCGCGGGAGGGACAGCTTGCTCGAGGACTGGACTGGGCAGTAGCTACGGGGCATGCGACTGTGCGGTTGAGACTCAGGGTCCTCTGTCTGGCAAGGCAGGCCGGGGCTGGTCAGAGGCTCTCAGGAACATTTTTAAGGTTAATAATAACCTTCATTATTGCTTTAATTACTTGCTCCCTTCTGCCTCTTCTCTGAACTTGATGCTTCCAGTAAGTCAAATGCCTAACAGATCTCTCTCGACAATGTTGTTACGTCCTGATAGATCCCCTCGAAGTTGGATTAAATATCCATTGAAACCAAGCACCAGGAAGCACCCCTTGGCAGTGCACTGCACATCTGAGCGTGGTTGTTTCTGCTCCCTGCATGTCTGCGTGGGAACTGGAGCTCACTGCCGCTGCGCAGCACCTTAAGGGGATAGCACATTTGTTATAAGCTTGGGAAATATATATAAATTCAAATTTAACTGTGTGTGGAGTTCATATAAAGTAGGAAAAAAAACTAAGTTGAGCCTTCACAAGTCAGGTGCTATCTAGACAGTCTGTGTAAGGGTTGGCAAGCTGTGGCGTATTTTTACCTACTAGTTATGAAGGTCTTCTCCTTCCTCTGTTCCTTCTGAGAGATTCCTCCTCATGCAAGAAGGCCGTAGAAGTTATCTGAATGCTATGGTATACTGGTTAAAAGTCGCTAGACTTTATGAGCCGTTCCATTGCATTCTTTCTCATTCGGTCACGTTTGCCTTTCTGTGTGCCCTTCAGGCCAGGCTTGTCAGATTTTGGTGTGTATAATCCGGACGGCAGCTAAAATGAAGCGAGCATTCTCTGCCCACAGCGCCGTTGATTCAGTAGGTCTGTGTGGAGTCTGGGGACTCCATGTTTCTAGCAAGCTCCCAGGTACTGCAGCCACTGCTGGTGTGGTGTGCCTAGGAGAAGAACATCCTAGGAACCCCTTGTCATTGTGAAGGTGGACAAATTACGCTCTACCCCTCCGGTATTTCCTTAGGTCTGGCTTGGGGTGAGACGCCAGAAGAAAGGATGGCAGTAGAAATAAAGAAACCACTGCATTGCAGAAGAAAACAGGAGAAGTAGGGGTTATTAAATATCAGTATTTAAGGCTAGAGTACGTCTTAAAACAAACTGCAGTGCATAAAGAGATTGGCCTAAGAGGCAGGAATTAATGAAGGAAGTATTTTGGAGTCTTTTCTTTAGAAGTTTGTGCCTCTGGTTTCTGCGTTGGCTGACAGTTCTGGGTTTGACTGGTGATGGCGAACAGTGTGTTGCAATGTGCCAAGGCTCTTCCTGGAGCTGAGTTTTCCAGGAGAGGGCTCAGCCTGCTGGCCACCTGTGGAGGCTGCAAGAGCTCTGGGGGCCAAGAGGGCAGCGCCTGGAGGCATCTTTGTTTCTGGAGACTGTAACTGTCAGTGAGGTAAACCTGCTCTGCCTGCTCAAGGAGACCGTGGGTGAGTTTGAAACCTGCCATACTTCCAAAGGCCAGTGAGAGGAGAAAGTCTTTTAGAAAGAAGATACATTTTAATACGTAACTCCATAACAACTGAAAAGCTATGGGATGGAAAAGGAAACAAAATGAAGCCGGTGTCACGAAGCCAGACAGAGTAGCCAAAACATGGAGATGAAGCAACCTGGCGCCCAGTCCGGCCTTTCCTGAAGAAGTGAGGCCCTGGTGTGTAGCGCCTGGACAGTCTGAGGAAGAAGACTGCACAGTTCAGGAAGCAATGAGAGTCTAGGAACAGGCCTCAGCAGGCACAAGGAAAGCGCTCTGTTCACAGAACTTCTAGTCTAAGCGTGAAAAATCTTCTGTGAAGAAGGATGACCACACCAGACCTGTTCATCACCTCCCAGGACGTGAGAACTGAGCAAAGTTACCGTGACTCAGCAGAAGTCAGATGTGATGAAAAGTGCTTGCTAGCCAATGAGAAAGGTTAATTTTTCTGATATGTGGCTCAGTACAGGTTAACACAGAACGAAGCTACCTGCACATGATGAATTGGCCCAGCTTAATGAGTCTACTGTCAAAGTTGCTGCAGTTGTATGATACAATTTCGAAAAAAAAAAACCATGATCTGTTTAAGTAGGATGATCATCTAAGTATCTATTGATCAGGTCAGGTCACACTGAGATACTGACCAGGTTGGTTGTTTTTTGTTTTTTGTTTTTTTTTTTTTTTTTTTTTTTTGGTCTTTGTTTTCTTTTTGATTCATTCCATAAGTTGAAAATTAAGTGATACACAATGTGGCTTACAACAAATAAAGAGGAACAGGGTATATTCCCTATTTGTAAGGTACAATTTTAAGTCTTTTCATCCTCTTATGAGTGGTAGAATAATTTTAAGAAATATCATCATTCAATTAATGTGGTGTATTATGTATTACAGTGTATGATCATATATAATAGTGGACTTACTGTGCTACATCGTCTGGTTTAAAGAACCTACTTCATAACTGGAACATGTATGTTGTCTGTTAACAGATTGCTTCTAAAATTAGAAACCCGTAGTCTCTTCAATGGTAGACTTACTGGAAATAGTATTTACAATAGCAGGTGGGTCTGCTAAAGGTCAGAGACTTCCTGTTATCTCTCAAAAAACGACATTACAGCTGCCGGCTGGTCAGGGAAGCCCTGTCTCTTTTGTAGGCTACCATTGCTGGCATACATAAAATGATGCCGTGTGTGTTTGTGTGTGTGTGTGTGTGTGTAGTTTTATGATGTGGAGCTGTAGTTTTCTGATACCTCCTTCATTTCTGAGAGGATTTCCCAGGCTCACAAAACAAGCCCAAGCAGATACTTTCCTCACAATTAGAATAACTCTGGGTTTTACTTCCATAGTTTCTGTAATAAAATGTTGCACAATCTTTCAGTTTAGACTGAGTTATCTTTAGACCTGGTTGTTGGCTGACCTCAGAGGGCATCTTTCTTCATGCAGCCCCGGGCAATTGGATTGCATTATTAGCCATGCTTGGCTCCTTCTTAATTGCTTAAGGCTTTCTAAAAGTATATTCTAAACTTATGTCTGTCAGTATGAATGCTTGTATTGTTTTTCAGGATGAATACCTGGCAGAAAAATCATTGTGTGTGTTTATAAACACACACACACACACATACACACATGTACACACACATACACACCCATACACATACACACACATGCACACACACACATACACACACATGCACATACACACACATACACACATACATACACACACATGCATGCACACACACTTACACACACACACACGCATACACACATGCACACACACATACACATACACACACATATACACACATACATATACATACACACACAAACATACACACACAAACACACAGGTTTGCACATGTGTGCTCCCATACAGAGTTAGGATCGATCTTAGGGTCTATACTTCCACCTCTATTTTCCTTTTTAAAAAATTTAAGACAGAGTCTCACTAGTTGCCTAGATAGGCCTTGAACTTGTAACTTTCCTGCCTTAGGCTCCTGAGGGCTGAGCTTACAGGCCTGCCCTGTGCCACCTTTGCAATTTTCATAGACTTTTTTTCTCCCCATATATTAGCACAGTACTTTTACTGGTCTGTCAGGAGAAATTCTTCTATTGTAAATAATAGGACTGAATTCCAGCTGACCTAAACAAGGACAAACTTATTGAAAGGACATTGGTAGCTTCAAGACTTGGTGAAGTCAGGGAAGCCTGCGAGTGTTGGACCACAGTGGGTGCCGCTCCACACAAGCCCGGAGCAGCTCTTCTCGGGACTACGGCCTTTCATTGTGGCGACATCTTTACCTGCTACTGCTCAGAGCTCCTGGCTCCACCGTCCTATCCTGTCACTCGCAGTTGCCTTCGGTTTAGTTCAAATTGACGACCAGGTCTTAACATTGGTTGTATTTTTTTTTTTTTATTTTCTAAATCATTGACAGCATTTTATTTTTTGCAAGACTTTACTGTTATACTGTGGTATCAGAAGAGATAGAAACCTTATTTCTACTTTATGTGCATATGTATGTGTGCTATGTGCATATGTATGTGTGCTATGTGTATGTGTATATATGTGTACCTATGCACACATATACACAGGCCATAGGTTCTGTTCCATTACACTCTGCCTTCTAGCTTAGAAAAAAATTTCTCAGGCTGGAGAGATGGCTCAACTGTTTAAAGGCTAGGCTCACAACAAAAAAGTATAAGTGAAAACATTTCTTGCTGAACCTGGAGCTCACGGTTTGGGCAAGAATACCTGGTCACCCATCCTCCTGTCTCTGCACTGCGGCCAGGGTCTCCACAGCCACTCTCAGCCTTTACATGGGTACTGGGAATCTGAACTCAGGACTTCATGCAAGGACTGCTACTTACTGAGCTGTCTCTTCAGCCTACTATGTATGCCTCTAAAGGGAATCAGCAAACTGTTATGTGTGGGGGAGTGTGGGGAAGAAACATCCCATGGCTTATGGGAGGGGAGACAGGTAATTAGTGTTTATCACAAATACGTGTGGTGTGCTTAGTGTCTGCAGCAGGCTTCATAGGGGGCCAAGGAGGAGAAATCATGGTGGTGTAAGGACGACACATCTTTGTCTCCTGTTGTACACATTCTAGCACAGGAGTCGGTGTTCTGTGATATCTGTCTGTTTATCTATCTGTCTGTCTATCTATCTATCTATCTATCTATCTATCTATCTATCTATCAATCAATCTATCTATCTATCTATCTATCTATCCATCATAGAAAATGCATTTATTATGTAGCTCAGCTGGCTTGGACTTCACTGTGTAGCTGAGGCCACCCTGGAGTTGACTATGATCCTCTTGTCTTAAGCTTCCAAGCTCTGGGTTACAAGTATTTGTGAGCGTGCCCACCCAGCCCACACGCACTTTTCTCTGGAGTCTTGTGTGGACTTTATGGTAGGCTGTGTATTTCTCCTTTAATTCGGGGCTGTCTTCATTATTAGACTGCTTTCTGCTTTTCTAGGCCAAGACACAGTTACATAGCTTCATGATGGAGCCTTTGCTTAGCACATGGCCCTAACTCTAATCCACAGCAGCATATAGGAATAAATAAAGGTTTTCCTGCATGTTTTCCCCATATCTTACTTACCTTAGCCAGAAACATATTTTCACATTACTGGTTATTGTAACTATTACAATTCACCAAGGAACTATGGGAAACATGATGTCAGAAAAGACAGATACAGAACAGACTTCTGTTACTATTAACTTCAGAGAAATGAAGAACAAATTAGGTCTCTGGTTAAGCTTATGCGGTGATTTCACATGAACATTTACTTAAAAGGGGACTGGAGAGATAGCTCAGTGGTTAAGGGCACTGACCACTCTTCCAAAAGACCCTGGTTCAAATCCCAGTGCCTGCTGTGGCAGCTTACAGCTGTCTGTAAGTCCAAGGTCTGACACTTTATGTACAGAGACATGCTGGCAAAACACCAATGCATACAAGATAAATGTAAATACATTTTTTTTAAAGAAAGAAAGTTGACTTTAAAATTTACAGGTTATAGAAGGAGGAGGGATTTCTTAAAGTCCAGAAGCATATGCCAAAGCAAGCCTGAAAAGTCCATTCTGTCTAAATGATGGGCTGTGATGATGTCAGAGTCAGGAGGAGGGACTAAGTGAACACACTCGGCCTTCTCCCAGGGATTCTAGGGGTGCTTTGGAAGGCAAGCCAGCTTGTGTGTGTGTGTGTGTGTGTTGTGTGTGTGTGTGTGTGTGTGTGCATGCCATGTGTATTTGTGTATCTGTGTGTGGATGTATATGATGAGTGCACCTGTTTATATGTGTGTACATGCATATGTGTGTTATCCTACAGCAAAAGAGCCTGGCCATCTTGAGAAGAGATGAAAATATTTTAGTTCTGATGACCTGAAAGGGAGAAAGGACGTGCAGTCAACTGAGTGCCTAAGTCACCAGGCCTGTGGGGAAGTGTGACACTGAGAGGAAGGGGCATCATGGAGCCACCTCAGAATACAACATGGAAGCCCACGGCTTTTCTGTTTAGGGGCCAGGACCATTGTAGTTTTGACTTCTTCCCTCTCACAGGTATGCCTGTTCTTTTCCCTAGGGACCTCGACTGACCACAAGGTGCCAGTCCCTCTTAGAGGCCGCCTCCCCCCAGAGCGGGTTGGTGTAGGATCATCACTGAGACCAGTTGACGGAGAGCCTTCTCTTCCGCTCAGTGCTGTAGCAGAACACTAGCTGGTCCACACCACCTTTCCTTTCCCCTCAGCAGATGCCACATGGGCTCCCAGATCAGCCCCTCAGAGCTCTCCCACCTCACGGCCTGCATCTCAAGGGCAGTGACAGAGACACGAACCCAAAGACCATTCAAGGCCTCCAACCAACTCAGTGTGCAGCCACGCCTGGCTGGGGACTGCTGCTGGGCGCCCCCAGGGAAGACTTCAAGGTCAACATGGAGCTGTCCTGCACCACTTCCGAATGACTGAATGGAGGGAAATGCATGAATAAGGCGACCTTCATGACTGGGCCCTGGCTCTCCCGTGTGTATTCAAGGTTGACGTTGCCAGCAATGGCACCCAATACATTTGTATCAACTAGAACAATAAATTGCATTGAAAATGACACAACAAATTTACAAGTGGAACTTTAAATTTTTTTCTGATTTTTAAATATTACTTTAATAATGTAAATTAATAATAATTTATTAATAATAATATAAGCAGTAGTAGTTTAGTGTTTACTGAATAAGTGAATTATTTTGGCTTGAGAAAGAGAAAACTTTTGATGATGCTCTTAATTTGATCTTGTTTATTTTCTACTCCGAGTTATTAATATGTTTATGGATATTAGCAACATTCACATTTGTTGATCATCCCATGCATCTAACACACTGTGTAAAATACTTGGACATCAACGGAAGGAGAGGCTCCTAGTCCTGGAAAGGCTCAATGCAGCAGTGTAGGGGAATACCAGGACAGGGAAGCAGGAGGGGGTTGATTGGGGAACAGGGGGAGGGGAGAGGGCTTATAGGACTTTCTGGGAGGGGGAACCAGGAAAGGGGAAATCATTTGGAGCATAAATAAAGAATATATCTAATTAAAAAGAAAAAGAAAAAGAAAAAAGAATCAGACATCAATGAGAGGAGAGGCCATTGGTCTTGTGAAGGATTGATTCCTCAGAATAGGGGAAAGCAAGTCAGGAAATTGGGGGGGGGGGGAATTGAGCAGGGGGAGGGGGAATAGGATAGGGGGTTTTTTGGTAGGGTAACCTGGAAGGGGGTTAACATTTGAGATGTAAATAAAGTAAATATCTAATAAAAATTTTTAAAAAGCGAAAAATAATACTGTGGTGGAGACCAGAGAGATAGCTCAGCCGCTAAAAGCGCCTGCAGCTTCTTTAGAGAGACCGTATTTGTTTCCTCAACTCACAGCTAGCAGCTCACTGCTGCGTATGACTCCTGCTTGGAGGATCCCTCTTCTGGCCTCTGCTGGGACCCATTCACACATATGCTCTTGTGTACACACACACACACACACACACACACATTCACACATACACACACACAGACACACACACTCACACACATGCACATGCGCACACACACATATTCACACACACATACACATTCACACATACACACACACACACACACACACACACACACACACACACGAAAACATACAAGGATAGAATAAAGATAAATACAGGGAGCCTAAGCCACTGATGAGCTGATATAAGACACAATCAATTTAAGGCATTATAATAAAGACAGCTCGCGTGCCCAGCATTCCAAAAGTGGAGCGAAGGATCATGGTGCACAGGGGCTTCAGATCACCCACTGTAGCAGAGACCTAGAAAGGTCGCTGAAGGACGGAGCCTTGCCCTGACCTAGACAGCAAGAATGGCTTCCACAGCAGGACAAGCGGTGCAGGGGGTTCAGAGCATGTAAGCGATCCATTTGCCTGTGGCTTTTGTATTGTGTTTTGAATCTCGTGTGTGTGTGTGTGTGTGTGTGTGTGTGTGTGTCTTTGCGCTTTGAGTGTGGGCCCACGCATGCCGTGGTAGATGCCCGGCAGTAGCAGGACATGCCCAGTGTAGACCATCACCTCCTGCCTCCTGTGCCACTGTGGACAGCGGCCAGCTGGAGCTTCCCAGGACTCTCTGGTTGGTCTTCTTATCTCGCCCTAGGAGCCCTGGGATTACAGATGTGTATTATCACATCTGGCTTAACATGCATCCTGGGAATTTGAACTCAGATCCTCGTGCTTTCACAGCAAGGGCTTTACCCCCTGAGCCATTTCCTCAGCCCAATGTGGCTAGCTGTAAGACAAAACCAAAGTGGTTGCGGGCAATGAGGCTTAGTGGAAGAGAAGACTGCAATGGCGGAGGGTGCGTGTGACTAAGCAGATTTAAACTTAACAGATACTCTCCCTCAGTGCTTCTTACAGGCAAAGTGCCAGCATTTACATGTGTTAATTCACACTGTGCTCACAACTGTTGAGTGAAACAGCTACAGGCAGCTCTCCTCTGCAGACGCTGCTCCTGTGAAGTCAGGCGACTGTGGAGGAAAAGATACTCAACTATTACTATGCCAAGTAGAGTTTTCCTTGTTTTTAACCCCTCATCAATTCAGTATAACAGTATTTACACATCACTTACACTGTCCTAGTTATAAGTTAACTAGAGGGGACAGAGTTTCTGGAAGGCTAACAGGCTTCATGCAGATTGTCCAATTTTAAGGAGGTACTTTAGCATCTTTAGATGGTAATGTCTGAGCAGAGTCCTGGAACCAGTCTTCTAGAACTCGACTCTTAACATCCGTCCATAGGTTCAAATCCCTCCCGTTTCTTTTAATTAGCATCTCAGTCAACCTTCTAGCCTTTCAGGAGTTACTTTCCTCATATATAATATGGAATTCAAAGAATAATTTCATCATGAGATTGTACGACCCATGAAAAGCCATGCAAAGCAGAAGGCAAGTGGTATACCAAGTTTATGAAATCTCAGGGTTTTGATGCTCAAATATTGATGTCAGTGGCCCAACTCTAGCATATTAAATACCATCGAGTGCACAAGCAAATAGCGCTGAAGGTTTCCTTTCTAACTCCATCCTACCATATGTTTCCCATGTACACACTTCAACATAGCAGTTAAACCTGTTTCTCCCCTTCATCAGCCCCTCGCACAGGGCACAGGGCATGTCTCCCCCTTCAGGTTCTCACACCAATCACAGCCTGCAGTAATCACATCAATCAAAGTTCCGCAGTAATGCTGGCTAACGGCATACTTCAGAGTCCTGAGGTAATAAAATATATTTGGGGTGGTTTATTTTGTGGGGGCACTTGATGTTAAGTAAAAAAAAAACCATGAAGTTGCTAGCTACTGGATCAGACTCGTGAATAAGGAGAGGTGTGCACAGTTGAGTTTATAAGAGTGTTTTAGATAGTTAATTCATGAGTTGTTTATTCATTTTATTGAGCATATCCTATGTATAAGACATTATATGAAATACAAAAAGTACAACTGTAAAATGCAACAGACCATGATTAATAACCATAGCATGATTTCTGGGGTTTAATTTTAATTCATATGTAACTGACAGTGACATATTTGGATCACCTAAAACAAGGAAAAGCCTTTTTTCACAAAAAAGTCCACGGTCTTGCTCCTTGCAAAACCAGCTGAAATAGATTTGGCCTTAGAAACCACATTTGTTCTCTAGGCCTGTGTAGCCATCTTAGCAGTTAGCCATGCAACACAGTTAAGGTTTCTGATCTCACGGTTTCTGAAGACCAGGAACCAGGAATGGTTTTCTGCCTCAGAGTCACTCAGAAAGCTGCACCAAAGGTGTTAGGATAAGTTCTGGCCTTTGAGGGCCAGAGATGCACTTCTGTGAGAAGCCCATGTTCTAGGGCTGCCTAGAAGAGCATCTGCTGGCTTTCTGTAGACAGGGCAGCAGCTCCTGATCAAACAGGCTTTCCTGGTCAGCTTAGACCATCACATGCCAAAGGAAGAGAGCGGCAGAGCATCCGAGGCGCCTTAGCAACTCTGGGAAACTTGTGCTCTCTCTCCTGCTTTGCTGTCACTTAGTGTTTCTAGATGCTGACGGCAAGTGATGTGATTAACTTGCTGAATCAGTCGTTCCACATCCCAACCAACAGCCTTGCATCAAATGCCATACATTTATAATTGTCTCTCAATTAAAAATAAAAGGCAATCATTATGTTCAGCCGATTTGCAGGAGTATGGGGGACAGATAAGAAAGATTTGTTAAATCTCACAAAGATAAGATCAAGGTGCCATTTGAATAATTAACTAAAAGCATTCTGTTTCTAGTGGAAATCTAATCTTGCATGTACTTCTAAGTCTTTGTAGACAACTTTCATGCAACATATTTTTCTTCCCTGATTGAAATGCATCCTTGTATAATATTCAATAAACATTAAATTTGGAGAAACAGGAATTACAAATAATTCTATAATCTATACATCACTTGTTTGGGGTTTGTGAGTGGAAACACAGCATTAGTGTGCAAATACACAAGTAAATAATAACCTAATGGATGAATATTTTACAATATAATTATAGATTCTTATATTTGTAAAGAAAATTAGCCCTACTATTAAAATATAATTTTAATGACTGTAGCATCAGCATAGTAAACAACTTTAAAGAAAGCCTCTGTGTCTCTGATGTCCATATAGTATCTTACAAATTGAATTATAGGATAAATTTAACATCTAACTTGTGTTAAAAAATCCATTTGCTGCATCAAATATTGTCACTATCTGTCGAACAGTTTAATCTTTGCTAATAAGGATTTTGTTGCTCTGATTTGGCAGCTTTTATTTTCTCTGCCTGAATTCAGTTTGAAATCGGCCTTGTGAAAGAAAACCTAGGTTGGTGAGGTTCCGGGAGCTTCTTCTGCAGTTTGCACAATATCACATTGCGCCAGCAGAGGGCGCACTGTAAACATAGTGGTTGGAGGTCTTTGAGCTTCCTCGGCTCTGGAGACCAGATTTTTCCTTCTTCATTCTGCATCTGGTGTTTTTCCAGGGCTAGCAGCCCGGGAGGTGCAGCTTTCTGTGGTTCTGTTTACCTGGTCTGTTTCTCCAGCTTTTGATTCAGGCAGTGGTGATATAACCTGAACCCAGTGCCGGTCAGATCTTTATCCAGAATCCTCCTGTCTATATTTAATTCTCATCTCCACGAACACTAAAGACAGGGCTGTGTGGGGCTGGCTTTGCCAGGCACCCGTTAGAACTCTATTTCTGTCTTTACTGCCACTGTCCTCTCATAGTTTAATAATTCTTCATGCTAAACTTTTTATGTTCCTGCACGCTTTCTCTCTACTGATCTCAACCGAACAGTTGGTCACTGTTGGATACAATACTTTTGCATACAGTTAACAGTTACTTGCATTTTCTCTTCCATGAGTTTTCATACCAACTTTCTTTTCCTGTGCAAGGCTTGCTGAGCCTTGTATGCACTCTGTAGACTTTATATATAGATATATCTCATTCTGAGATAGGCCCTTATTTAAGGCACAAGTTGGCCTGGAACTTACTAAGTAATCTGTGCTGGCCCAAATTTGTAGAACTCTTCCTGCCTCTGCCTACTGAGGGTAAGATTACAAGGATATGCCACCAAACCTGGATAGGTTTTCAATATATTACAATCTTTTGGTCCACATTTAGTGAGATGAAACTATGCCTTTTGTCATCAATAGGCAAAGCATCAGAAATGTAAGAGTTCATTTCAACCAGTGGGGGAGACTTCCCTGTATAAAAAGGCCACACTGTTCCTATCCTGTCAGCCAGAACCTGAGTTCTGGCGATGCTGGCTATGAACAGCTTACTGTTAGAACTATTTCACAATTTAATGTTGGCAATACAACCTTACCTTAGTACAGGTAACTTAAGACAAAATTCAAATGGAAGTTGTTTGGGGATAGAAGAATATTGATTAAAACTCCATGTTAGAGAGTTTAGAAATAAAACCCCATAGTAGTTTAACCTCTCCAGGTGGGAACAGCAGACCAGCCAGACCTTTGAGAGTGTCTTACCACAGCTAGGATGCTGTGACATCCTGCCTGGTACCTACAGTGAGGTGGCTTTATCCACAGGAATCATCAGAAACAACGAGGTATTTGCGGTAGGTCCTCTTCTAGCAAATGCAGTGTATTTTATGTTTGTGGTATATATTTGTTTACAAGGACAAAGAAAGATAATGAGTACAACCCACTTTTAAAGACATTTAAGACAGCTCAGAAGTCATCCATAGCACAGAAGGGGGTGGTGACATGAAAGGCCTGAACAAGCAGAATTTAGGTTTGTTGTTTTTAATAATATTTATTTTTTTACATGTATAGCTATTTTGCCTGCCTGTGTGTCTGTGCATCACATGCCTGCAGTGCCCACATAGATAGGTATCAGATTCTCTAGAACAGGAGCTGCAGATGATTGCCAGTTGCCCTGTAGGTGCTGGGAACTGAACCCGGGTTTTCTGGGTCCCAATGTTCTTAACCACTTAGCTACCTCTCCAGTCTCGAGTTTAGGTTTCTTTATACAATCAAAAGACATTTTATTCTAAAAGGTTAAGTAGCTCTGATACTACAGAGTTAAGAATCGTCAGCCCTTGTAGGTCTATGTCTAAATTTGATGAAAATGCTCAAATGTTTACCCAGCTGTAAAACATGGTCCGTTCAGACCCCTAATGGCTTGAGAATTGTGTTTCTTGTTGACATCAAGAACTGGAAATGTTGACCTCCCGTCATTTACGAGTCAGCGAGTATCTTGGCTCTTTTAAGAGTGCAAGATAAAACGAGTTTAAACCACGTGATAAGAGCAGAGCCCACTTCTGTCTGAGCTCACTCGAGAGTTTGCTATCGATGACATTTGGAATACGCAGTGTGCCAGCTTCTTCAGTTACTAAAACGAAGTCCCATCTTGCCTTGGTCCAACTCTGAACTGCAGCCAACCTCAGTATTTCAAAGAGAAAGCAGGCGGCTCGGCGTTCAGTTCCCCAAAGCTTCAGGGTCACACATAATAGGGTGCAGCACGGACCGTACACTGATTGAGCGGTGCCCCCTCTGACACCGTTCAGGAGGGGCTTCCTAGCAGGAGCTGCTGCGCTTCTAAACTGTGGTCTCCGTTTTCGCTGTCTGTTTACTCTGAAGACACTTCAGTATGAAGGCTCTTTCGGTATTGAATCTGAAAAGGAGAACAAGAATATAAAAAAACTGGATTCCTGGGGGGCACGGGGCCTATGGAAGGAAGACCCAGGGGTCTTCTCTGGACTCACTTTGCCATTATCCTCTCAGTCTCTATTTTCTCTTCTTCATCTAATCTTTGAAGGATGGATTCCAAGAACGAAAAGTGAAAATTAATGTATGGAGCCACCTGAAAAGAAAAACAGAAGGTTTTATGTAAGAAGCGCCTAGTCTGCAGGAGACGCGCAAGCGCAAACATGCTGAGGCCGCGGGCGGGCGCCCGTACATCACTGCTGATTTCTTCCGCGTCTTTATCCATGAGGAAGATTCGAGCGTTGCTCTTGGATGGTCCTTGTATTAGCCTCTGCAGCAGTGGGACATCCGTCTTTTTTAGCTTTCTCTGCTCTGCCAATGGAAAGGAATGAAACAAGTAAGAGTTAAATCCTAGAAAAAGAAAGGGTAATTTTGTCTTTTGGTCTTCCTTTGGTTTGTTTGAGAAGCAATAGAATCTGAGAACCCCCTATCCTGCAAAATGGAGAGCCATGCCCCATTACCAGGATACATTCCCAGACCCCACGGAACATGTGACACTGTCGATGGCATATAATGCCGAACATCTGACTGCCCTGTACATAGACATACATATCTACAATAAAGTATAATTTATAAGTTGGTCACAGTAAGAGGGGAGCATCACTAGTAACATAATAGAGCCACCACAGTATAATCTAATAAAGCCATCAGCGTTGCTGCTTTTATACTTTTGGGGGGGTTTTTACATCCCCCCGTTGATATTATTGGAAGACTAACACTATAGCGCCTCAATGGTTGTCCTGCTAACTAAGCTGATACTAAGTTTCTAACAGGGAGGTTGTATCTACAGCATGGATACAATGGACAAATGGATAAATCATCCCAGGGAGGGAGGGCAGTGAAGGACAGGACAAGAGTTCATCACTGCACTCTTTAAAGCTTATGAATTGTTATTTCTGGAAATGTCCATTCAATATTCTTGTTCTATGTTTGACACTGGCTATCAGTAACCTTACATGTTAAATAAGAAAACATTAGCATAAATTGAAATTAAAAAGAACAACCTTTACATAAACTACAAATGAACTTCTTCTCCATATAGGTTCTGACTTACTAGTTCAAAAAATCTGGCCTTAATTTCAGTTATTTAGACAAAACTCTAGTCCTACTGAGGGAACAACATGGCTTCATCCATCCATCCATCCATCCATCCATCCATCCATCCATCCATCCATCCATTCATCCATTCATCCATCCTTCCATCCATCCATCCATCCATCCATCCTTCCATCCATCCATCCATCCATCCTTCCATCCATCCATCCTTCTATCCATCCATCCATCCTTCCATCCATCCATCCTTCCACCCATCCATCCATCCATCCATCCATCCATCCATGCATTGACTTAACAAACATTTATTTCCAAGTTCAGTTAATGGAACTTCATTTCATGGTTGTTCCTAACTTCTCCTTTTGCTCCTATCTCTCAGTCAGCTCTTGAGTTTTCCGAAAACTAAAATATAAATGCAGACCCATGAGATTAGTTCTGTTCATTATCTGTGGGTTTCATCTCATCGGCCATAAGGAAGAGACAAAAGAAAATGGATACAGTTACAGAATTTCAAATGTAAAAAAGTTAGAATAAATGCCTTACCACAAAAGTATCCCGTCAAAGCCATCTCCCACCTGGGATTTCACTTTAACAAAAATCAAGCACAGAGAAAAGCCCCGAGTCCCCCAATTTCTCTTCTCTTCTCACCCCTGTCCTGGGGGTGAGCACATCTGGGGGTGAGCACATCTGGGGATGAGCACATCTGGGGATGAGCACATCTGTTTCCCGTCTCAGGATTAGTTTTATTCTTATTTCTATTCCCATTCACCCTGCACTGACTTCTGCCCCTTGCCATGTCTGGGGCAGCAGGAAGCCCTCACGATTCTGTTCCTCTCCTCAGCACAGCGGAGTCCTCTCTCCACCTTTATGTCTAAGGCTAGCCTGGTTTCGCACCCTCAGCCGCTTCTGCTGCTGACCTTCCCAAGGTTCTTGCTTCTTGGTGGTCTGGAACCATTACCGGAAACACAACCCCACCTCCTCAGTTCTGAACATGCCCCCTCCTGAGGGAGAGCTCACATTCTTAGGATGTGTCAGTCTCAGTGACAAATAAGGAAGAGCGAACGGACAGGGTCAGGCAGGTGGCATGTCATGATGACCAATTTGCCAGGGCAAGGAGGGACAGGAGAAAAGTGCAGAGGTGACACACAGGGAGCCCAGCACCTCCTGGACAGCCCTCCACAGACAGATTCCGGGAATTCTGATCTCCACTCAGGCGACTGAATGTCTGACAAACAAGCACAGTTCTTTGTAGCAGAACCTCCTGGAAGATATCTATTCTAAGTTCTCTCTCTCTGGAATTGGAGAAAATATAAAAAGATATTCAAGAACCCTCTCTCCGGGAGGGGAGTGTAGCTCGGTGGTAGACGGTGTGTTAGGCTTACACCCAAACTCTGTAATCAACAGCCATGATAACGAACCCTTTCCTGTCCTTTCTTTCTTTCGTATTCTGTTTCTTTCCTTTGTTAATAGATTCAAGTGGCCTGCTTTTCTGCCTTCCTATGGACAGAAAGCTAATGTGCTGCAGTGGTCAAATTTTCTTACCTCCTGTCCCAAAAATAATGTAAAGAGCGAAATCCCGAGGGCTATTTTCAATCTGTCAATGGAAAAACATGGAATGAATGTAATTGTTTCAGATGATGTTATTAGACCCAAAGTATCTAGGGGGTGGGGTCCCATTGACCCTTCACTGTCAGCATGAGGTTTTCTCATGGAGGAATAATGGGAATTTCTGCGCTGCAGCTGCCCTGAAGAAATCTGAGGAAATTCTCATCCAACAGTATTGAACATATGATGTTGGTTCAGAGCCCTCAGCTCTTTTCCCGAAAACTGCATGTGTGTGTCTCCATGAGCTTTTACTTATGCACACGGTAATGCTCAGGTTAGTGGTCAAGATTACCTTAAATTTTTGGAGAAGTTGCTTTATTACTTCTTCAGTTTTCATGATACTATTGGCTCTGACCTTAGTCTCTGATCCGAAGGTCGGGGTGAAGATGGATGTCTAAAAGACAATGAAAATCACAGGAGATGTCAAGACTCTATCAACCAACTATTGTCAGTATCTTGAACCTGAAGTGTGTGTGTGGGGGGGACACGTAATTCTAAGAAGTGATGACTCAACTTCTTGTGATGTCACAGTATTCTCAAATAAACACAGATTTAGTAATAGCTATTGTATGAATGATAGTGCTAAGCATTGTATAAGACTTTCTAAGCCTTTCATAAATATTGACTTAATTCTTATAACAAGTATTAAGAGTGAATTTTAAATTATAGAATATAAACGTCACATGTTTAGGGTCTGAGAGTGAATCAGTGCTGAGCTCATTAGCAGAGGACTCGTGAATATTTGTCACATGAATGAAGACACAGTGATTGCTAGACCCTGTAGCATGAAAGAGCTATGAATTCTGGGAGAAAGGATGGTATGTTTCCCACCTTCCGCAGGTGAAATGTCTTATAAGTGTTAGAGAATGACGTGTGTGTTTTACACGTCATAGCAAAAGACAAATCAGCATGGAAATTCTATCTAAACCATAGCCACACTTGTATAAACAACTTGTGTGTAAGTGTGAAAGCTAAAGGGCAGGATGCAGAGTGTGATGCACGTCTGGGTGAAATCAGCAGCTGGGAGGCCTTAGGCCATCTCCGTGGGGCCTTTGTGGGACTCTGGTTGTTTGGTGCTGGCTTTCCCCCCTAAGCTCTGCGTCCACACCTCAGGAAGCTCATCTGCATATTTCCAAGGCTCGGTTCAGCACCTGACAGAACTCCTCCATCATGCTGGTTAATAACATCAGTTCTGGTGCTACACGAACAGGGTTGGGTCAAGTTCAGAGATATTAAAAGCAATTGGGACCCAAGAGAAATTGCTTGATGTCTGTGAACTTTGATTACATGTAAAGGAGAAAGAAATGACACCCACCCTCACAGAAGAGGTTTTATGATTAATGAGACAGTTTATTAAAAATATGTTCAAAGTTAGGCTTGGTAGCACATGTCTGTCATCTCAGCACTAGAGGCCGGCCTGAGCCCTGCAGCAGTGCCTGGCAGGTAGGTGCTGCCTAATTCATTCATTTATTTTTATCTAAAAATTTTCACACAATACATTTTGATCATGGTCTCCCCTATTCCAATCCCTCCCAGATCCTCCTTGTCTCCCTAACCACTCAGCTTCATGTTCTCTCTTACTTTTCTCTCAAATAACAAAGGAAAACAGAAAACCCAAAACCAAAAACAAAAATACTCAAGACAAAAAAAAAAAAAAAATCAACAAGACAAAAAAATGCCCAAACAAATCAAAAAGAGACAAAAGGCACCGCCCAATGGGGGTCTGGAGACACAGCTTAGCAGTTGAGAGCATTGACTGCTCTTTCAGAGGACCAGACTTCAATCCCCACCACCACACGGTGCCTCACAACTGTTTGTAACTCCATTTCCAGATCTGGCCTTCCTCATACACAGAGACAATAGACACACAGACAAAACAACAATGCCCATAAAAAGATGGAGTTCATTTTGTGTTGGCCAGCTATTCCTGGGCACAGGGCCTGCCCTGGAGTGTGGTTGATACGCCCTGCCTCTCCATTGGAGGAAACGGTTTTCCCTTGGCCAGCAGGGATCAGTTGCAGACCTTTCTCAGTTGTGTGCTTCCTCCCATCTCGGTACAGGGAGCCCAGCTGGCTTGAACCAGCTGGTCCTGGTCCTGGTCCTGCCACCTAATTTAAATCTGTACTTAGCAAAGCTAACAAAGAAAGATGGAATAAGGCTAAATTTAAATTTAGTCCATTAGTTACTACAGAGAAAAATTGGGTGACTTAGGCATCTGCTAGCGTTGTTGTTATTCCTGACTTAAATGCTAAGTTGAAGCAAATAGTATCGTCAGTGTGAGGGACATTATTCCTCATGAGTAGAACTGCAACTCACCTCATGGTCATAGAAGTGCCCGTTGATAGAGGCTCGGTGGCTCTTTAGCATTCCCATCCTATCTTTTCTGTATGTCTCCGGGGCCCTCATCTTTTTTCTCACCAAAGCTGCCTCACTCATGGTCCTGTAGAGCAGTGGGGATTCTGGCTCTTCCTCTGCGTATGGCTTCAGAGTGCTGTGGTAAGATAAATAGTCTGGGAAGAATAAAGACCACAAGCCCGCATCATTTAGCTGCGTATCTTCTTGCATCTCAGGGACACTGGCATGCTTTTGTTAACAGGAATGACTGCTATTTCCTGGCAGGTCCGAGCTATTCACTGCTTGGCTTGGCTTATATGGACTTATCAGGAGCTGTGTGAGCCTGACAAGGCTGCTAGGGAGTCGTGTCTCACAGGATTCGTGTGATCACATGACTGGTGTTTCCAGTCTTTTAGTCTTGCTTTATTGGGGGTGTAAATTATACCAAATTTTAGCCTGGAAGAACTGAACAAACCTGTTCTTCTGTCAGTCTGGACTCAGCCAGGTGAGAGAAAACCACCGTGAGCTGAGGAACTTCCACATGAATACCATACTTCGAAATGTTGGGACCAGGCCTGCATCTCTGTTTAGTTCCTATGCCAAGCTTATCAGACCTTTCCTAAGAAGACAGACTCTGGGCCTTAGTTCCCCCTCCCGAGAAATCACTCTCACAGAACAGGGAGGCTTAAGAGAATTTGCCCCTAAGTTTCATAAAAGCAAAGCAGCAGTGTGCTCTAGGCTAGTGCCTGCCTGTGGTACGCCACCCAAGCGACGGAGACAAGTATGCTACCAGGCTCCTGGGGACGCTAAGAAGCACATGTGTGTGAGTTCATCGGGTAGTGTTGTGTAAAAGGCAAACGGTTAGGAGTTGTGTTTTATGTTGTTAAAAAATGCACCACACTGATAAGACTTTGATACCAACCTTCCGGGGAATGCCTGGCTTCTGATGCTAGAAATTGGGTCCTGTCCAGCTCACTGATACGATAAAGATCATCAAATTCTCCCCAGCGAGTCATCCTCCTATGAAGTAACAAACTTGTAAATGAGACTCATAAAAAGTTTATCATGTTACAAAGATTACAGTCATGCTAGAGTGATAAGCGTAAGTTTCGAACACAGTCTATATGTTTGGGGGCAAAACAATTCAGGTATATCCTGAAATGCAACATTACATAGATTCTGTAAAATGCATGTTCAGATATGGAGTGTAGAAACTAACATGGCCATGAATGCATGAATATTTCATAAGGTTTTGGGGGAACTAGATAGAAAATTGTCATTTACACTCAAGAATCAAGTACCCACAGCATGAAAACAGTTATATAAAGCGACTCTAACATTATAATACATGGTACTTATTTAAGGACTGAACTGCTTTGAAAAATACACTATATGAAATAGAAATGTATGAAAACATTCTGCACTAGGAGATTATTATCTCGTGTAAAGTATTAGCAAATTTACAAACATTCTACTGCCCAGAACACATGGAGCGAGCATGACAACTGTTTACAGAGATTATCATTCATTTTGATTTTATATCTGGCCTTAAACAAGTTGGTTATATATCCTCTCTTGGCCTCCCTGTCCTCATTTATGAAATGGGAATAATCATAGTATGGGGTAGGATAGAGTTGTTGGTAGAATTTAATGTTGTTAATTTATGTAACATTCTTGAAACATTGCCCTGAACATAGTTAAGCACTTAGTATGGATATTATCAGAATAATCTCATCTTGAGTGGCACCACCACCACCATTATCATCAGCACCATCATCATCACTGTAATCACCACCATATGAATCCATTTCATGATGGATCAGGCACAACTTGTGGTCCAGTGCATTTGTGTACCACTCTAGGCAAATGGACACTACTATTTGGGGAAATGCTTCTTGTCCTGTTTGAGCCTCTTCCACAAAATCCCTTACACCATGAGCCCCAAGTATTTACACTTGGGTTATTTGTGACCATAACTCTACCCAAACGTCCCTGACTGGTGGTTTGAATGATAATGTTCCCCAGAGGCTCTTCTGTTTGAAGACTTGGCCCCACCATTGGCTTGGGAAAGTTATGGCAAATTGAGGAAGTTGAGTCTTGCTGGGGGAAGTATGTCACTGGGTAAGCTTTGCACCTTTATGCTAATTCCTCTTCTCTGTCTCACTGTCTCTGTCTTTCTGTGTGTCTCTCTCTTCTCCCTGTGTGTCCATGACAATGTGATCATCCGGTTTCCCGTTCCTGCAGCCATACAAGGCTGTCTTCGCCAAGATAGACTCTGTCCCTCTGGAAGACAGACTCTGTCCACGTGGAATCAAAGCCAAAACAATTTCTTCCTTGGGATGCTTTTAGTCATGGTGCTTTATCAGAGCAGCAGAAAATAACAGACCACGCCTTAAGCACCCACAGCAGGCATTGGCAAAGCAAAGCTACTGTTGTCCTCTTGACCTTGAAATTCTCCTGACATCTTTTGTAATCCTTGTTTTCATTTTTTCAACAGCCATAAGAAGTAAATAATATGATCCTAATATATTTGCTAATGAACTTTCAAGCAAACTCTACTGGCTGGAAATAATGCCAGTCAAAATACATGTCAAAAAGTAGAAGAACTCTACCTACTAGCCGTTCAAGTCTCTACTCACATTTTACCCATAAAATATGAGAACCATAGCTCCATAGAACAACCATAACGAAAATCAAATGTTTTCCCCAATTTGCATTATTAGAAATTAATATTTGAAGTATTAGAAATCAAAAGTAGTCCTGTTTAATCACCATTGAAAGAGGGGGAGGCAATGGGCACTGGGTACCAAGGAGAACCTAAAACTAAAATGCAAAGCAAGCAGATGCTGTTTCCTATGGGGATGGGGGTGGGGCAGAAGTTCCTACAAACGATGACTTATGGTGAGTGACCTGCAAAGGTGACAGCCACCTGCTTGGCTTTCTTAGCTTCTTGTAGTGGTGTGGGGCTACAAAACACAGGGGCTGAGACATGACTCAATGGATTCGTCTCTGCCTCTCTCCTGTGTGCCCCTCCTTGCCGAAGTTCAGAACAACTTCCTTACCGTTTGGGAGTGTGTAAGTCAAGCCTTCCATGCACTGTGTGCATGACTAAGCTCAAGGGTGGCTGTCTGTACTTCTCAAGCAAGAACTGGTTAGAACTTTAACATCAAACCATTGAACATGTGCAAACATGGAACAGCTCCCGTTGCTCTGGCCAAACACCAGGAAGTGTACCGGGGTGGGGGGAGATCTAAATGCCGGAGAGGGGTTGTAATGAATCGCAAAATAAAACGGAGGAAGAAATTTGATAGGCAAATAAAATGCAGGTACTTCCCTATCTATAACATAAGAAAATAAGACATTACTGATGCAAAATATATGCATCAGTATATATTTATTAACAGAATATACCTGTTCACTTCTTGATCTTTATTTCATTCTGCCATGGCTTGCCTAAAATATGCCAACACCGACTTTAGAGAGATATTAAAATAGAAATGAAAACCAGGTTGAGCAAAACTAACCCCAGCGAGACTCTTCTTGTCTGTTTTCTTTCTTTTTTTTTAAACACACAATTTCTATAAGAAAACATTTGGCCCAGATACGAGAGATCAAAGTCCCTCCTACGAGTCATTTCCATACTGGCAAATGGTCAGAGCTCAAACACACTGGTGTATTTTTAAACCTTCACCATCCCCACTGGGGTAGTACTTCCTCAGTGTGACTCATTGCTGATATGACTAAAACAAACCAAGATAAAATGAGTGACTATTTTCCTCAAAGGAATGGGAAGATGCTCAACTGGAGTTCTTGCAGCTGAGCATACACTGTCCATGTCTTCCACTGTCTCCTAAGCCACGGGGACAGTAAGTCTGAGCAGCAGTGTGAAGTTCTGTTCACAGATGCCAAGCATGGACAAGGAATGAGAAACGCTTTGAAAGAGGGGAATGGTCAAATTCTTTACGGTTTAATGGGGCCCATAATTTAAATGAGTCACCTAAGAGGAGGTGATCAAAGGAGGGAGGGTTCCTAAGACTGAATGGAAGCAGAGAACAGTACCTTGGGTGTTTCTATAAACCATCACAGACAGGCCAGGGAAAGACATTCTCTCTGCAGCGTGCCTTCATGTCTGAAGACCTAGCTGACTGTACCAACTAAATAATGCTATCATGCTTGTGTGTGTGTATGTGTGTGTGTGTGTGTGAGAGAGAGAGAGAGACAGAGAGAGAGAGAGAGAGAGAGAGAGAATCAGTCTGCACTGTATGCATAAGGGGTGGGGGTCTCTTCCTGCTAATTCTTACTAGAATAATAAGATTGATGGCAGAAGCACACTTACAGTGCTTCTTGTTATAAGTCTTGTTACTGTGCTAAAGGACAGGCTAATACCTCCAGCGTTCTAGTACATGTCTGGTTGCTACGGTGAATCACAGGCTTATGAAATTGCCTAGGTGTGTTTTCTCAACTTTAAATAGCGAGGAATAATTTCTGCTTGCTTCCGAGCTATTATAGCTTGGACTTGAAATGTCCTCCACAGGCTCGTGGGTGTGAGCACTTGGACCCCAAATGGTAGTGTTGTGTTGGGAGGCTGTGGATTCTTTGAGACCATGACCTAGTTTGCAGAAGTAGGTCACTGGGGATGGACCTTGAAGATCCTTGATCAGAGCTCCTGCTTCCTGCTTTGCTAAGACATAAACATGCTATGGCTCAAGCTCCTACCGCTTGGCTGGAGTCCCTTCAGCCACCAAGCCTTCTCTATCATGGTCTGTACATCAGAAAACTTGAGCCAAAATAACCCTCTCCACCTTACGCTGCTCCGTCATGCTTGGCCATGCTGATGAGAAGAGTTACCAGCAATGTTCTTGGGGAAAATGGGCTCTGCAGAAGGAGGGAAGGTGGTAGTTTCTAGTCTGCTATGGCATAGGTAAGAACATTATCCACCTCCTGTCCCCACCCCTGGCTCCTGACTCACCTATAATTTCCATATCTTTCATTCAAAGCTAGTATGCTGAATTGGTGAGGTTAGAACATCTCCTTGGATCGCTATTAAAATAATAACAGCTTAGCAGAACTGTAGAAGTGCCTACCTCCTCAACGTATCGCTGTAATGCCTCATACTTAGGAAGTTTTAATGAACCGGAAGGAAATCAAGATATAGCAAAAGGGGTCTGCTCCCCCCAAAAATTTGGCAGGAGTTCTTAGGCAGATGTGAAATGTTATCACTAATTTTTCATTCATATCTTGCATAGTTCTTTTTTTAAAGCAAGGCTCAATCACTTTTATATGCCCTGACATATATATATATATATATATATGTGTGTGTGTGTGTGTGTGTGTGTGTGTGTGTGTGTGAGACAAGGTGGTGTCTAAGTTTCCTTATTTGTGGCCAAAGATCAGACTATACAAATGTACCATCCTAGCATCTGTCTCCCAGTTTCTCGGCTCAGAGAACTCCAAGTCTTCCAGTAATGCATGGGGAGATGGGAGTTGTGAGAATTTTGGTGACAGAAGATACGACAGGAGTGAAAGATGGAGAAGAAAGGAAGCAAGCTCTTTTAAGAATACCATTTTGAGTAATTATGTTTTTTTTTTTAAATTATAAATTGTAATAACAAAACCCCATCTAAGCCAAACGTTCAAGCTATGGTTGCACCCGCCTGTGCACGGAGGCAGCAGCTCTGTGCAAGGAACTTCAGGTGTGCTTTGCTATATTTTGCTAAACAGCTCTGAACATGAGCATAATTCAGATTCCTGCCCAGAAAGCAAGAAGAGTTCCTTGTTCCAAAGACTGGACAAACTGAAGTTTTCATCTCTGTTTTAGGAGGTCAGGTCGGGACTCTCCAAATCTTGCTGTTCTATCTAGTCTCTTCTGGTTAACAAATGCATTCTCCTGGGACATGCAAGAGAGCAGCCCAGCAGGGGGCTCTGGAGCCCGTGCAACAAAGGTCCCTTTGGTCCTGCTATGTGGGAACTGGGATCTTACGCAAAGTCATGTAACCTCAGAGACACAGTTTTCAATCAATGACTCTATGGAGATGTTGGTGTTGGTGTGAATCAATGACTCTATGGAGATGTTGGTGTTGGTGTGAATCAATGACTCTATGGAGATGTTGGTGTTGGTGTGAATCAATGACTATGGAGATGTTGGTGTTGGCGTGAATCAATGACTCTATGGAGATGTTGGTGTTGGTGTGAATCAATGACTCTATGGAGATGTTGGTGTTGGTGTGAATCAATGACTCTATGGAGATGTTGGTGTTGGTGTGAGCTTGTCTATAAGCATCCACACACAGGATAGGAAACCTGTGCTAAGAGCACAATGAAAGCAGAGAGCAGGGCCATGTAGGGAAGCACAAGGGACGGACAACCACTTACCCTTTGCTGGAAAAGGTTTCCGCTGACTTCAACAGGTCAAAGGAAGAGATTTGCTTCTCATCTTGTATTTTTAGCTGTATGGGTCGCTTGACTCCCCAGAAAATGTCCAGCATCCCTTCAACAATCAGCTGTCCATCTTCGGTCTAGGGAAGAAGCCATTACCCATAGTAAATCGGTTTTGCATTATCTATAGGAATGCTTTAACTGAAGATGTAGAAAGTCAGTCTAGACATCTCCCAGGATGGTTTATTTGGCTTCTCAGCCTATCTGCAAAACTATTCTAATTTTGAAATAGTCTTTTATTTTTAAAACAGCATACCTGGTAAAATAAGCCACCGTGTGTTTTGCATGTCCACCAATAAGTATACTGTGTTAAAACGCCTTCTCAGCTCTATCCTTTGGATTAGATGGAGTTATATTGCTTTAGTTCCATTTAACTTAAAAATGTGACAGCTTTAAAAACTATACTGAATCAGAAATTAGAATAAATAGTTGCCAAAAGACTTAACAGTTATTTGAATAAATGGGAGTAATTCAAGTTATAACGTTATGTAGTTCAAAAGAAATGTTCACGAAGAGATGGTGGTGACACATGCCTTTGATATCAGCACTCAAAAGGCAGGGGGATCTCTGTGAGTTCCAGGCCAACCAGGGCTATGTACTGAGATTCCATCTCAATAAAAGAAAGAGAATGCATATAAAAACATACTCTATAATACAAAACAGAGCTGGGGAACCTGAGCTCTGAGCTTCAACGCTTGTGTAAAAAGCCAGGCATGACTGTGTGTGTCTATAACCCCAGTGCTGGAGGCTGCAGACAGTCTGAGCTCGAGAGCTTTCTAAACAGCCAGCTTCACCCACAGCTACAAGCTTCTGGTTCAGTGAGAGACCTTGGTTCAAAGCAAAAGTGATAGTAGAGACATCCTGCTCACCTGTGACTGTGGCATGCATGCTTGCATACTCACAAACATGCAGCACCCCCACACACATACACCCCCACACATACACCCCCCCCCACACATACACCCCCACACACATACATCCCCACACACATACACCCCCCCACATACACCCCCACACACACATACACCCCCACACACACATACACCCCCCCACACACATACACCCCCACACACATACACCCACACACACACATACACCCACACACACACATACACCCTCACACACATACACCCCCCCACACATATACCCACACACACACATACACCCCCCACACACATACATCCCCACACACATACACCCCCCCACACATACACCCCCACACACACATACACCCCCCCACATACACCCACACACACACATACACCCCACACACACATACACCCCCCCACACACACATACACCCCCCACACACATACACCCCCCCACACACATACACCCACACACACACACATACACCCCTCACACACACATACACCCCCCCCACACACATACACCCCCGCACACACATAACACACCCCCACAAAACATTGAGATGCAGTTGTGAAAAAAATAATAGTTTTTGATGTACTCACTCAAAATAAAAACAGCATAACAAAAGGAGTAAATGTGTAAATGAAGAAAATTAACACACAGGTGTATTTTTTTTTACAAATACATGAAATATTCAGAATAAAGCAATCTTCATATAATTCATGTTCAAGCTTATCTTTTATAGCATCTATATAACCTCTTTTATATTAAGTATCTTTTTATTAAAATAATATATCGTTTTAGAAACGTTGAGACTATAGAAGCTAGAAAGTTATAATAAAAATCATTGACTATGGCTGCTACGGGAAGGCAATTGTTAGGCGTTATCAATGACTACAGTATTTCTCCTACATTTCTAAAGTGTTGTTGCTGTGCAGCATCACACAGCCGCTGGAACGCAGCGTACTCATTTTAACAAACAACTCAAACTTGGCTTTACAGATGTAATGTGACTTGTAACAATCCCACGCAGGTGGACACGAGGCACCGTCTCACGTCTCACTGCAAACGGCGTTACAGTGCACACCTCTCCACACACATTGCTACAAATGGCAAGGAAGCAGTGTATTTACTGTTTATAGCATTATCCATATTTGAGAACTACTCCATGCTTAAGACAGAAAGCAAACGCGTCTTCAGAACTACTTGTATGCTTTTTTTGTCAAAAATGCTTAGAAACTTGCAGGCATCCCAGGCCTACTATTTTGTGACATAGCCTATGAAAATGAATACATTTTTATTATTAAAGATATTAAATTAAAGATATATCAGCTTCTTTGGGCCACATGTCTATGAAAATGAATACATTTTCATTATTAAAGATAATAAATTAAAGATATATCAGCTTCTTTGGGCCACATGTCTAACTAGATTCTAGACTTGAGCTTACCCTAACCCACCATCTATATGGCAATAGAATATAAATATAAATCTGTTCTCTGTGAATCAAGCTATTGCATTTCCTTAATGGGCTTACCTGCCCATATAATATATGCAGATTTTTCTGGTTTTCATAGAAAACATTGTAAGCCTCCAGTAAAGAATTGAGTTGTTCCCTAAAAGAAAAAAAATGAAAAGGAACATTAACAAGTCACAATCAGTCTTAAGCCTTAGAAGAGTTAATATAGTACTTTTTACTTCATTAAAGTATGGGATTAAAAAAAATGTTTCTGTGGAATTGTTATTTTCCTGCCATTTTAATTTAAGGTACATCATGGATTCTGAAGCATTCTTAGAACATTAACACATTTTATGTATGCTAATTAGTAATTAAAATCCATGGGGGGGGGTGACTGAAGACAGGAGAGCTTGGTCAAAGGAGGCAGCTATGAAGCAAATACGGTTTACATTTTACTTTGTTTTGTTTCGCAACAGTTTAACCACCTGTTTCTCAACAGTTAACCACCTGGACACTAAACACCTGCCACACGTATGACATCACGTTCTCTTTGATGTTAAAACAATGACCAGCTTAACTAATGTTTGCTGCTCCAGAGGAATCTCAGTCAAGTGACAGGTGGACCCTGTGGGAGGCACAGGTGACAGGTGGACCGTGTGGGGGACACAGGTGATGGGTGGACCGTGTGGGGGACACAGGTGATGGGTGGACCCTGTGGGAGGCACAGGTGATGGGTGGACCCTGTGGGAGGCACAGGTGACAGGTGGACCCTGTGGGAGGCACAGGTGATGGGTGGACCCTGTGGGAGGCACAGGTGATGGGTGGACCCTGTGGGGGACACAGGTGATGGGTGGACCCTGTGGGAGGCACAAGTGACAGGCGGACCCTGTGGGAGGCACAGGTGACAGGTAGGCTCTGTGGGGGATACAGGTGACAGGTAGGCCCTATAGGGGCACAGGTGGACACTGTGGGGACTCTGGTACCTGCTATGTGTCTGTCCTTCCCTCTGAGTCATCATGTCTGGAGAGGCTTACAGACTCACCTAGATTACAGAAATGGCCTCCTGAATCTATTATGAATTTTTGACCACAAGAATTACTTTAATGTGAACTCGGCCATCTTTCTCCTTTGTCCAAAACTCCTCAATATCTTCTCAGAATAGAATCCAACATCCTGTTGCTATGGTGACCTGAGAGCGGGGGTTGGGGGTTGATCTACTGCTCTGTCACCCCATCGACCTTGTCCCGAATTACTCGCTCCTTCGCTCACTGCGCTCAGCTTTCGTGTCTCCTGGCCACGCCGGGTCCCCGGACCTTTGACTTTGCCCATTGCTCCTCTAGAATGACCCCCCTCTGCCCCCACACTGCTATCTTATGCATCCATTTTCTTTCTTTATTTAATCAAACGCCAGTCACCGGGCTGGAGAGGCAGCTCTGGCTGCTCTTCCAGAGGACCTCGGTTCTGCTCTCAACATCCGCTTGTTGGCTCACAACTGTCCATAGCACCAGACCCAGAGGATCCAATGCTTTCCTCTGGGGCCTTCTTGCACATGGTACACACACATACATGCAAGCAAAACACCACACACATGCACATAAAACTACTCCTCCCCATTAATAAAGCCACCTGTGTAAGGAGTCTATCTTGACCATCTATTCTAAATCTCTGCCTCTTCCAATACTTCATACCTTGCTTCCTTTCTTCATGATGCCTCTATCCTTTAATGAACCATAAGTGTGATTTGTGACTTCCTGACTTCCTTCCTGCACCCATTTTTTTTGAGACAAGTCTCACTATGTAGCCTCGAATGGCCTGTAATTGACTGTGTAGACCAGGCCACGGGAGCTGTTGTGTTGGTTTCACTCGCTGACCTCTCCTGTTGATTAGAGTGGATGTGTGCTCATCATAAGCTGTTATTCAACAAATAAGGGCTGAAGACTGAACAACGGGCTCTACTGTTGTTGTTGTTGTTGTTGTTACATGTTGGAATCATAACACATGCTTTCCTTACTCACATTTCCTCACTTCCAATTTCCCGTGTGCACATTTCCAGGGGCCCACACACTCCGGGCAATGATCATAGAGAGAATCCCAGTGAAGGATTCGGGGCTACTCTTCCCCTTCCCAAATGGCTTACTTTAAATTTTCTATGTTAAAGAATATTTCTGTTCCAAATTTCACCGGTCACATTGATTTTCCTCCTGTAGGGTCATTACTGTGAGATACTTCCTTTAAAGTTGTACAACCACTAAAATGCATGCTTGCCCTTATTAAGCTTTTGTGGTTTTATGCTAGAGCAGCACGAAGAAGTTCAGGTGCACTAGGGATGAGCATCGTCCAGCTATGCTGAGCTCAGAGCATCATTATGAAAGCACAAGAAGCCTTATGTAATCTTACCCTCAGCTTCTGCTTCTGGCAAAGCCCAGTATGTGGCCTGGCACAAGTCTTCGAAGCATCCCTCAGGACCACACAATGGAAACGCTAAGTCTCCGAGCAGAGGTGAATGCATTCTACAAAGGCCTTTTAACTCCGTGCATCTCAATTCTAGTTTACAGACCCAATGGAGGATTGGTGGAGGTAACATTGGGAAGAAATGCTAGCTTGTGATTACACTAATACACCAGGTTGATTAGGTGAAACTAGGGTTATAAGAGGATAAGGAGTTAGCCCTCCGTGTCTGCTAACTCAAGTGAAGCATATAGCAGAAAGCCTGACCTAATGCTATTCCATCATACATGGTGGAAACACTGTGTGAGCACGGTCAAAAAACCCAAGTCATATGTTGAAGTTGAGCACACGACGGCCCCTGTGGTGAACCTGGGTGGGTAATAACTGAACCAGAAGAGCTAACCAGGTCAGAGGAACATGGTACCAAATGCATATTATCATTTCTGCAGTTACATGAGCAGCTCAGAGTTGAGGTTTTAGCCCGAGGCAACGTGGAGGCAGCAAGGGAAACTGAGAACATGAACACTGAGGCTCAGGATTAAGGCTGGGAAGACAACTGAATGTCCTATATGTATGGAATGATCTAGAATCTAGAAGGAGTCTAAAATAACCGCAGTGTAGGCACCTACAGCTAGGACATAAAAAGTGCTATCAAGGTTTTTTGTTTGTTTGTTTTGTTTTGTTTTGTTTTGTTTTGTTTTTAGCAGAATTTTAAGAGCCCACTTAAGTGAGCCAATTCTTAACAAATAAAAAGTCCGGCCTCTTTCTGCCCCAGCTTTCAAATGGGTCTTTACCTACTTATCTAACACAGACCAGGGCCATTCAAATACTTTGATAAGCCTCTGAAATTGTTGCTTACAGAACAGTTACACATCTGGCCATTTTAAGTTTTCTATTTTTATTTTTTAATGAACCTGGAATGTCTAGAAGCCCACAGAGATGACAAAGAAACAAAAATAAGATTCAAATTCATCCAGATGAGTCATCAAATCTTGATGTTTCTGGGAAAATGTGAGAATTTTTGGAACGTAAAATACTACCCACTTGTGTTTTTAAGGACATCTTCACACTCTGCATTAAGGGGAAGGTGTTTTTACTAAACTGAGAAATGTCAAACTTCTATGCAAACTAAACTTCTAACTGAAGGACTTCACAGAACCAGCAGCTTCCACCATAGAGATGGGCATCCCAGCGCTGGCACTTCAGGATGGGATCCTGGCAGGTGCTTACGTGTGCCCAGAATTCCCTAGCACGGGTTCTGGAGGAAAGCAAGACAGAGCTCTAGCAGGCTCTAGAGGGACTGGTTTGGGAAGGAAGGGCACCAAGGGCGTCTGTCACTTAAGCCCTGCTTGGCTTCAGTGAGTTAGAAGGTATGTGGCTGAACTGTAAATGCTAATGTGCACTTTGTACCTTGTGGTTGGAACTGCAGCTGCTCAGCTGATGGGAACGAGCCACATCATGACTTGTGCCATTGATAGTGAGCTTAGCAAGAGATAAATGAGTTCCTTTTCCTATGGTGTGATTCAGCTGTCTAGAAGAAGCACTTGTTTGGTTATGTCAACTGCAATAAACATGGACATGAGACAGGATCATGGGAAGACGAGAGCTATACTTCAAGAGACACCTGGATATCAAATTTGAGCTGTAACATAACAACCCCTCTTGTTTTCCCAGTTGTTCAGAGCACCCATAAAATGGTTCTTCAATGCTTTCCCTGGAAACCAAGGAGCCCTCTTCCATTCTTGATGCTTATAAATTGGACTCAGTATGAACAAAGTATAGATATTGTCTATGCTATGACCCATCATGAACTCCCAAGACTACCATGAATTAAGTGACGTCCATGGCCATGCTTGGCTGTGTCTCCTACGTCTGTGTCATTCTCTGGGGGACTTGTTGGAAAATGTTGGTAGTTCAAGCTGATCACTGAAGTGTAGCCTGATATTGACATTAGGTGACATTCTTTGTGGATCTTCCCATGTTTTAGAGCAGGATTGTTTTACTGGAGTCCCTCAACACCCAGGGTAGAATATGAACGCACCCACCATTTTGTTTTTTACATTAAGTTTTCTTTACTTTGTGGACTTCATAATATTAAATTTTATAATATTCATAATATTAAATTTTAGCCATGAGATTATTTGACAGTTTCATATGCTCGGTTCAAAAATGTTTAATTTAAAACATTCTGGGGGCTGGAGAGATGGCTCAGAGGTTAAGAGCACTGACTGTTCTTCCAGAGGTCCTGAATTCAATTGCCAGTAACCACATGGTGGCTCACAACCATCTGCAATGGGATCTGATGCCCTGTTCTTGAGTGTAGGCATATATTTAAGCAGAACACTATATACATAGTAAATAAATAAATCTTTTTTTTAAAAAAAAAGCATTTTGTATGTGTATGTGTTTATAAAACAACTATTAATTGGAGAGAAGGCTCAGAGGTTAAGGGCTCTATCAGAGGTTCTAGCATCCATAGCAGGTGGGTTCACAGCTGTCTATAACTAAAGTTTCAGGGGCTCTGGAGCCTCTGGTCCTCACGGAGTGTTTGTGTGTGTGTGTGTGCGCGCATGCACATATGCACACACACACACACACACACACACAATAACAAAGTCTAATGAATTGACTATTGCTGGTATTAAGCTTGTGTTATTTGGGGGTTATAAAGCTGCAAACTTTCCAAACTGTGCATTAGGTATATGATGTAGTAATGATTTTTCACAACTGACTTCCACAATTCATAGTGTAAATGGTTGCCTGCCTCTGGAAAGGTAGAATCGGGAAATAAGATTTATTTCCAGAAAATAAATCCTTATCAGTAAGCCAGCTAACACTGTCATTCTAAAGTACTGATGTCTGTAAGCACTGGCAAAATGCTCAGAACCCACTTTATCCTGACTGTCTCCTTGAATCCTGGAATTGAAATCACATACTTCAGCAGGGCCTCTCCCAGAAGGGACTTTGGGTGCCAGGTCTCTTACCCTGGGCCTCTTTTTCTGGCTGGGCTATTGAAGAAAGAATGCCTCACCACCTGGCACACAGACCTTCCTCTGCTAGAAAAGTAGGTTAGCCCATTTCCATTGCAAATGAAGGGATTGGGTTCTAAAGGGAAAGCTGGGAGGCGAGTAGCAGAGGGCCATCTTAACTGAAGAGGACAGCGGCCTCCCTTGACATCAGAGTCCTGTGCAGGGGCACATGCCCTGAAGCTTCTGCCCTTTTCACAGAGGTAGAGTTCCTAGCTTCTCTAGAAACCATGCTAGAGTATGAAGAGCTGCCCCAGCTCAGGGCCAGGGAGGTGGAGAACTAGGCGGCAAATACAAGAAAGGCTCCAGATGTTTTGACTGTGCAAACTCCACCTTGAGAGAGCTCTTGCTACATTGGAGCAATGCTACTAAACCACACGAGGTGTGGACTGGGTAGAAAGATGGAACGTTTTCCCTTCTACTGTTTTGAATGCTAATTCTTTTGACCTTCTTTTTGAGTGGGGTCTCACTATGTAGCCCAGGTTGGCCTAGAACTAAGGAACCTCTTTCGTTGCCTCCTCTTCAGGCTTAAAGTTAAGAATCTGCATGCCTAACAGGTCCTCAGTGAATCCGGTGCAGCTGAGGGATTCCCACTTTGGGTCCAATTTTTTTTTTTTTAACATCTAAACGTGGAGAACCCAGGTGATATTATCCTTTTAAAAGAGAAGGGAGGCTCTCTCTGGGGAGAGTGACAGTTCGGATATGTAGTCCTTCTGACGAGGACTACACTGCTTCTGATGACTCTAAACTCGTATGACACAAAACCAGATGTCTCACGTGGATCATCACTTCACCCCTTGATGCGAAAGCAGCACCTGGGGACTAAGCACATGAACCCCTAATAATGCTCGACTACGGTCTCGGCCTCTGGTTCCATCCTCAACCCTGCGCAGCGGGACTCTGGTGAGGGACTGAAGTGTGTCAGGTGTGGTAGAAGCCGGGTACAGCCTTGAACAAAGTGCAGAGGCTTCTGCAGATGAGAATAACTTTGTAGCAGAAAGCACGGGAGGAAAAAGAACAAAGGAACGCCATTATCTGATAGGGAGTGCGATCTCTGAGAGGAAAACACGATTCTACGATACAGTGCTTAGGAAGAAGACATGCGAGAGATGGGACTCAGGAGGTCTGAGATAGTAAACAGAGACCTCAGTAATGGGACCCTCCAGTCAGAGGAAGAGCGAGGGAGAGATTCCAGGCAGACACACAGTGTATGGAGTGTGGGGCTTCTGAAGGAACGGTCATGATTCAAAATGAGGTTATAGAGGTCCTGCCAGCCTCTGAAGCTATGCTGAGGGATGTGCGTCTCTCTCTGAGCGCAGCAAGAAACCTTTGGAGGATTTGGCCAAGATAATGGGGGAACATGTAAGAGAGGAACATCTGATAGCTCAAAGAGAATGGGCCTCAGAAGGGAAGCCCCAGGAGGAGGCCATTGCAGTCCTTCAGACCAGAGAGCTCTCAGCTTCAATAGTGAAAGGCAGATGGTGTTTCAGAAGTGGAGTGATTGGCTGAGCTGTGAGGTAGTGGGCGGGGCGAATGGTTCCAAATGCCTGCTCCTCATTCACCCCTGCTGTGGTCTCTCTGTTTCAAGTTTTCCACTTCTTCCAAAACAAAGCTTAATGGAAATCTCTGAGGGGAAAAAAAAGTCACTTGGAAAGTAAACATGGCCATGCCACACTTCACTGGTTGTTGTTTGGACAGACGCAAGTGTTGCTGGGAAACGTTGTGGGTTGTGCGTGAAAGGTGAGGGACTCTGTGCTTGCTGAGAATGAAGAGCAACAGTGCCTCACACTCTGAGGGGTCCTCCCTGCTCCTTCTGGAGGGGAAATCGATCTGGCTATTCTAGAAGTCGTCCATTAGTTTCCTGTAAGCATCCAGCCTCACCAGTCCTGTGAGATTGTTGCTAGAAGTTGACCGGTGATTCTGGTGCCACTGACTTGAGCAAGCAGAGGGGCTCCCAGCGAGCGCCTTTACAGCACACAGCCTCACGGCCACTGTAACCTGCTCTGCCCTCACGACTCTGACCACTGAGTCTTCCCGTTTTGAAATAAATACACCAACCAACTGAGTAACACCTGCCTATCATTCACAGGACCTCCACTGAGCATAGGACATGTCTAATCTGCTTTGTTTAACATCCTTAAATGTCTTTCTCCTGCTCTTTGAGTACAATCCTCCGACCCTTATCATGACACAGGATGTTCTTGCCGTGGTCCCTCTTCCAGTTTTCTCTTTTAGTCTTCTTTTAAGAGTTGCTGTTGGATCTGGAGAGATGGCTCAGAGGTTAAGAGAACCCTTCTGCTCTTCCAGAGGTCCCAGGCATGACTCTCACAGCATGCATAGGGCAGCTCACAGCTCCATTGTCAGAGAATCTAATTCCCGGAGGAGAGGCCTTCTCCTGGCCTCTGCAGGCACCAGGTTTGCATATTGTGCACAGACGTATATGTAAACAGGACATCCATTTAAATAAAATAAGTATTTTTAATGTAAAAATAATATATACCTCAGCTAGCCTGGAACATTTTGCTTGCTGTAACTAATTCACTGGCCACAGACTTTCTGGACCAGGTACCTCTTGATCCTGTTCTTAGCTCCCTCCCTAGTCGGTACAGTCTCTCCCTGAACTCAGCAAGGTGAGGTTCTGTCCCTCCAGAGTGTTTCCCTCACTTTGTTTTGCCACCTTAGACCTGTACTTCCCAAGGAGCACAGCAGCCCAGCTACCTGGGAACTTCGCCAGGCAGATCCCCACCCCAGTCCCGAATGAAGACTCAGGAACTATGAGGGAGGAGGGCCTGGCCTCCGGGTAATTGTCTGGGCAAGTTGAGAGCTGTAACACGGGCCAGCAAGCTCCTTCTAGAAGGGTCCTGCTCTATTCCAACACCCTAGCTTTTCTTCTGGCAATAGCTTCTGGCTCAGGGCACACCCTTAGACCTCATTTGTTTAGGGAATAAAATATGGAAAATTGAATTCCAGCCTACTGTTGGGGATAGGGAGGTGAATATCTTTTTTTTACCAGTGCAATGAAGACGTCAGAAATTCATATAAATTCTGTACAGGTAATAAAAACAGGAGTGGGGTGGGGTGAGGTTGAAGTTTGACTTTCAGACTCTAGAAAAGTTTCTGTATATCTTGAAAGTACCTTGTTTTGTGACTCCACTGAAGTGATAGATTGGGAGACTATATAGCAGATAAACTTTACTGGTATTTGCAGGAACTTCTGTTGATACACTCAATGACTACTGAAAATCCTTATACTCTTTGGGAAATATTGGCTATAGAAAGTTTTTAACGAGTGCTGTGTCTCCGCACAGCTGGTGACATTGCCGAACTTTCTATGATGTAGCCCCAAGTGTGTCACTCAGCTTTTGAAAATAACCTCTTAGTTTCACCGTCAGTAATAATGTCGTGAAAATTTAAAAATGGTATCTACATTGAAAAATGTCCATGATTTAAATGTTCTAAGAACATTTCAAACCCCTTTGTCTCTGGCTTATTTTAAACTCTTGATTCTTTATTTAAAAACAAAAAGCAAAAAACCTTAGAAAGGTGTTCCACATCCTCCTTAATCCTAGGAGTTGTCTTCCTGGTAGTAATACCATCTACTTACAGACCTGTTTTCAGGGCTGGCTGGGCCTGTGCTCACTCCTTTGATCAGGAGACTCTGGGCTCCCCTCATAACAATGCCTTCTGGCTCTCTGAAACAGGTAGGAGGCAGCCTCAGGAACAAGGTCAGTTGCTTTGTGTATAAATTGTGCTTAGAAATGTAGGTGGCTGGTTCTTTTGACTCAGCAATGGGTACTAGCTGACATGCCCGGAACAAGAATCTATAAGGAGTAACGTACTTTCTGCATAGACGTATGACATCATGCTAATTAAACTTATTACCAAGGACAAGAATGCTCATGCGCCTCTTGGCCTGTGAAGGTTGATACCAGTTTCTAAGAAGCACAGAAAACCTAAACAGGTTCTGAAATCTGACCTGCATTTGAAACGGGAGTGGACCTTTTGTTTTTGTTTGTTTTAAATACGGGGTATTTACTCACTTCTCAAGTGTCCCAATTTTAAAAGGTAAAAGGAAGGTGCTTTGAAAGCAACCAAATGGAACCATATTTAATTTCGAACATTTGCATGGGCACCCAGCACAGTGGTGACTCCAGGCAATGAGGCAGCGACGAGAACCATAGTCATTGGAGTGTGAAGGGAACTGGTCCCACACCCTTGAGTCAGGCGGTCTGGAAACAAACTGTCGCCCAGTCCACCCAGTCCACCCAGTCCTAAGATACAAGTGCTTTACTGGCTGCGGTGCTAGGACCCACAGGGCCTCTTGTTTTATTGATCATATGTTAATTCTCATTGAATATGCTAAAACCAATTTTTCAATTAGCTCACTACTACTTTTTTCATATTTTGAAATCTATTTTATTAGCAATTTCTAACACTTTCCTGCATTTCAGTTCAAGCAAATGAAAAAAAAAAAAAACCCTTAATAAGTTGACAATTCTGGTTTTGTTTGCTATGATGCCAGATGCAAACGGGAAGCTGAAGACCATTTGAGGGGATAAACAAGCACGGGCTGTTTGCCAGTTGTGTGTGTACTGGAAACCATAATTAGCCAGCAGAGCTGGTATCATTTTTCAATGACGGTTTTGCAGAGATTTCTTACAGCTTCGGGAATTTTGTGGCAGGAAGTCAGAAGCAGCCAGAACTCCATCTCTTCCTCTTCTGATCAGCTCGAGGGATGCGGGAGAGTCACCTGGGATATCTATACTGTTGGTGAATTCTGAGCTCCACAGACCGCATACTGAAAGGTCTATCGTGATGCACACTGTCTGTGAAATTATGCTGTCTCCTGGTGATACGCAGTCATCCAGAGCCCCAGAGAGCACACAGAGAGCCCACCCAGACTATGGAAGAATTAAGTTCCTCAACCAACGGATTCAACGATAACTAATAAAGCTCCCTTCAGTCTTAGAATCTTTGGCAATACCCCCCAGCAATGCGTGGTTTCATGTGACATATTGCCAATAAGTAATACTATGGGGATATACATAGGTTTTTTGTTTTTAATGCATTTTTCTCTATATTATGGCTGAGTATTCGAAAACGCTTGTCAAGATATTTTTCAGAGAGGGGAAATACTAACTTTATATATTAGGTGTTAAGGTTAATGTGTAAGAAAACAGATGTACTGGTGAGCCAAAATAAACCCTTCCTTCCCCTCCCCCACAAAAAGGAAATAGGAATCTAAATACAGTCTGACTGAGGGCTGTGGCTGTACTGTGGAGCTAATTATGCATTACTGTTTTAATAAGTTGACAAGTTAATAAGTTGTTTTAATAATTTAGGTCAATTTAAGGTGTTATCCATTGCTCGTAATTTTATAACTGACTTTGCTTTCTTGTTATTTTCTCTAATAATATTTGCGAAAGCAAAGATTATGTATACTTATATTTTCTTAATATGTTCCATAAGTGTTAAAGATGAGCATCTATGTCGCATTTAATAGTCACTCCCTACCCCAGGCTCACCACTTTTATAAAACATATGCAAAATATCAGTAGCTCACACCTCAAGTGATTTACATTGTATCTAGTAGGGCCAAGCACTCCTGTTAAAAATAAGAGAGGCCATGAGACCTTCAGCTGTCAGTGAGAGAGCAGATGTTTTTAGAGACCTGATTTGTAGAAGTAACCTTACATTATTGGCACATATTGATCTAGCACTATTTCTGCCAACCAGCTTTATCAAAACAAAACTACAGCCATCTTGAAGACAGAAATCAAGGTGGTGTTTCTGTGTCACTGAATGCTGCCGTACCATTCAAAACATTTTAGGAAGATTTCCTTGAGTGGCACAGGAGAATATTTATAATCTAATGATGGACCTGTTTAAAAAAAGATATAGTGTGGCCAAAGCTTTGTAAAATAGAATCTGTGTCGGGGGTTGGTCTGGTACTGCTTTCTGAACGCTGAATTCTGTACCTCAAGATCTGATGGCCCTGAGACAACTGAATTCCCATATACTCAAGTCTTTGCTCCCTCATTTAAAACTACTGGTTAAATAAAAGGGTCTGCAGCCAATTACTGGAAAGAAGAGAAACAGGTGGAATTTCAGTCTCAGTCAGGGGCCATGAGGAATAGAAGAGAGGATGGAGAAGGGACTTGGAGGAGGAGGAAGACAAGAGAGAACAGGAGGTCTCCATTAGATATGATGGACCAGACTTGGGCACGTTCGGGTACCATTTGAGTCTGTGTTACCACACTTTGTCTTTCTCGGTATCTGCCCTGGATCAGCGAGATTCAACTCTCATCTTTCTGGTTTTTAAACTTCTATTGTTCCCAGAGCAATAGAATACACTATTTACTATTTTTGGAAATTAGGTAAGGATATTGCCCATATCTTATGCAATCTCAGGTCAAGAGGAGAATGGAATGTGCAAGAAACAGAAAGACAGAGAGAGCACGAAGGAACAAACGTGATTACTGGCCTCAGAATAAACTCTGAGTGTATTGGTATCATTCATGAGGAACTTTTATCTCCTCAGTTAGGTCTTTGTGAATGTTTGAATTATTAAAACTGAAACATAATTTTAAGTGAAATCAGGTAAATGTTTATGAAGTCTGAGTGGTCATCCTATGACAGTACGGCTTAGCCATCTTACCTAGTATCTTACCCAGTGACTCACAGCACTGATCATGCTGGTCACAGGTCATTCCAAAAAGCTCCAAATGGCATGTTCTACCAGTGACTGGAGCAGAACATATCACGCAGTTGTGTGGTGTATGGTTACCTGGTTATGAATGTCCTCTCATTGACAAAGATCCAGGAAGGGAACTGGTGATCCATCGCTGTCATCCTTTCTCCCTTCCCAAGACGATCTGAGGATGCCCTAAAACATTAGAACGGTATTACTGCTCTCCTTCTATTAGTTTCTTACATAGATTGAATATTTGCTTATGTCATTAATGTATATGAGAAGGTTTTAACCCTGTGTGAGGGGTTACAATTCTTATACTGCAGCAGCCTAACCCAAAGTGGCTGGACCCTGGAAATGGACACGATCCAGGCACTGAACTCAAGTTCTGGCTAGAGAGCTGTCTTTGTATGATGCAATAGCCGCCAACTCTCCTGCAGACACTGGAACCTGAGATCAGATATCATCCGTCAGCTATATGATGAGTTCACATATATGGCACTAGGGTGTGAGCCACATGTATTAAACATATTTTTTCTTAGTCTGTTTTGCATAAATAGATATGCAATTGTCATTGCTTTGAACCTGATGAATCACAAGCACTATATTCAGGATCAAAAGCTGGGCTGGAAAGAAAATTTCAATTTTCTTAACAAATGGAACCCAGATGGGATATTTTTTTATTTTCATAGCAGACTGTTTGGGTAGGGTTAGAAGAATAGAAGACATTATACATCCTAATTCCCTGGGATACCTGGAAGGAAAGGAAGAAAAGAGGAGAGGAGAGGAGAGGAGAGGAGAGGAGAGGAGAGGAGAGGAGGGGAGGGGAGGAGAGGGGAGGGGAGGGGATGGGATAGGAGGGGAGGGAATGGGAGGGGAGGGGATGGGAGGGGAGGGGAGAGGAGAGGAGAGGAGGGTGAGAGGAGGGGAGGGGATGGGAGGGGAGGGAGAAGAAAGGAGGAGGAGGAAGAAGAAGAGGAAGAAGAGGAAGAAGAAAGAAAGAAAGGAAGGAAGGAAGGAAGGAAGGAAGGAAGGAAGAAAGAAGGAGGAAGAGGAAGAAGAAGAACAAGAAGGAGAAAAGGGAAATGGAGAAGAGGAGGAGAAGGAAGGAAGGAGTGAGAGAAGAAGCAGGAAGAGAAGACATAGAAGAAATGAAAAGAAGAAAGAAAAGGAGGAAAGAAGAAAGGAGACTCCTTCATCTACCTTTCCGACCATCACATCACTCTCTTGGTGCCAACCTTCCAGGATTTCCTCCCTAGTTCGCATGGCCTAAGTCTCTTAACGTGGCACGTTGTTTTCTTTACTTGTTCTCATACGTGTCTTTACAAACTCGGCACTGAAGCACTTCTTCAGTGTCAGGCTTTGTGCAATGAAATTTCATACCATCAAGTTTCCCCTCATCTATTCAGCTTGATCACAAGGCAACCTTCACTGCGGGTCCAGATGTCTCTCAGTCCTACGGGACTCCTTTGTACATCTACCTATTGCTGCTTTATCCACACCACTCTGATTCTGGTTTTCTGCTTCCAAAATTGTCATTACTGTCTTATGTCCCATGTACTTTGGTGCTTCCCTTGTTCAAATCATGGTTGGTGTTCTTCTACTTTGGAATAATACTCTTCGATGGCAAACCATTGCCCAAGGCCTGTGTCATAGAGGACGCACACTAGAAGGGACAAATTCTAGCCACAATCATCTCCGTGACATGCTGTCTTCCAACAAAGACACAATTTGTCCTCGTGCCTAACAAATTGCAGTCATGCATTCACAGGATTTGAGGGATCTGAATGTCTGCCTACACAGGCCTTGCTCTAGCTTCTAAACCCAGAGTGTTGCTTTTATATTTTTTCATTCTTAGAACCTACCACAAAGCACCACAGGTATCCCATACCAAGGGCCTCCAGTGATAGCGATGTGGCCCAAACACTACCTTCTCCCTCCTGGATCAACTTATGGGTTATTTACCATCTATTTGCTTAATTTACCCCACTCCATGCCTCTCCTTCCACACTTGAGTCATCTGTACTTTGTTAAACTCTCCATGTTGACTGCCTCAAAGCAGCATTAGGTGGCAATGAGCTTTCTCTTCGCCTGATAAGCTTTCTTCTTAAGCTTCTGAGATGAAACAGCCACAGCGACTTTGCTCTCCTTTCTTGTCACCTCAGGGCTCTCAGCATCTTAGTCTGTTCTGCTGACCCCCTTCTATACTTCATAACTACTAGCAGCTTCCAGAGTCTATTCCCGCTTCACTCCCCTAGCTATATTTCCAAGCAAATGATTCTGTGGACCAATCCACTCAGCTCCTTCTAGAACCTGAATTCTAGACTCATGCCACCACCACGTTTCTATTAAGAAGTCTTAACAGCCTTGCTAGATATATAATTAGAAGCACGTGGATATAATAGAAGCATGAGTGTCCTGTCAATTCTAGTACTTCCTGCTTCACAATTCCTTCCCTTCCACCCAATTGGGCTTCCTTCTGTCATAAGCACGCGTAAGTTCTCTTTGACTGCACTTTTAATAGAACCTGAATTCAAGACCTGGAGAGCTGTCTTGCCCGCTGTTACACAGGATGACCCAGAAGGCAAATTGTCACGAAGCACTGAGGACATTTGGAAGTGAAGGCTGGCAGTGGACATCCACGTGACAGCGCAGTGAAGAAGCAATGGGCCAAAGGTCTATTGCAGTCGCTTTCCATCGGTCCCATCTCATCTCTCTGCATTCATAAAATGTCTGAAATACCATTAAGGACAGGCAAACAACCATTGTTCAAGTATGTCGTCAGATGGTGATCTGTGCTAAGGTAAAGCACGGCTGATGGATTTCTAAGACTCTGGAAGATAGAGACTTAGTGAGCAAGGCTGGGAAGAGAATTTATGGACAAGAAATTAAGAACTGTGCATGTAGGTAGGGTATGACAACTGAATAAAAACAATATTGAACAGGCATGATCCTCAAACTGCCTAATAAAATGTTCAGAAGCGTCTCAATAACTAAAAAGTAAGAGAAGAGTAATATCTCAGTCACTTTGTTTACTCAGAGGAAAGCATGCATCTGTAAATTCAGATTTTTTTTTTCCTTCTCCCTCATAGTCCTGTTCACCATGACTCAGCAAATGAAAACCTTGGGGCATTCTGATGAAAATCTTCCAAATTGGTAAGACTTGATGGGCTAAAGGTTTGAATCAGTTATCACAAAAAACTCAGGGGGGGGAGTAATAATTGAATCAGAAGGATCAGAGTTAAAGAGGATGAAGGAAAACAAGGAAGAACTGTAAGTCTAGAACTTTCTGAGGTCATACTTCAGGCAGCCAGTTCTTTGGTGGAACACAGTGCTCTAAGGACTGAGAAGGAAGACGGTTGCTACGAACACGCTCTTTGACAGCAAGTCATCCTCACTACCAGGCCCAGGGGCGCGAATTGACTGACTTAGATTACATGAAAAATAGGAGCACCGGTTTAATAAGCTGGGTTATTTACTTTTCCATTTTGCCCCATAGGACGGATTTAAGAGACCGAAAATTTGACAATGTAATCAAGTCTTAGAGAGCCCTGGGGGACAACAGGCAGGTTTAATTAAGGGGAGCCAACGGGATGGAAGATGCCCAGGGAAGTGGAATCATTCTTAGCTGGCAGATGGATCTGGAGCCTTCAGAGTCGGTGACAGACAGCACCAGTGTGTGGGCTGCCCTGCGAACTGAGAAAATAATGAGGAGGGATTTGGGGTTCACTTCCTCCAGCTCTGTGTTCCTGCTTACAGGTAGGCATGCCTGGATTTGCCAGTTACCAGAATGAGGCCAGAGGTACAGGGAGGAAGAAGGAAATTCAATTCTCAGGGGATGCAAATAGACTAGTCAAAATGCCTTCCAGTGCCCGACCAGGGATACCTTCAGTGGTCATTTATTTAAAAGTGGACATTTTGGTTCACTCATTTGAATATCCAACCAAGTTTTCCTGAGTGTCTTCTCCAAGGCTGCTGCCATGCCCAGTATAGAAACGTAGCCTATATCTGAATGTATAGCCAGTGGGTCAGGTTCTTTGAAAAAGAGCTAAATAGAAAACCAAAGCACAATAATATTGCTAATCCCCTAGGACATCGCTGGCTTCTGAGCTTTTATAATAAATTACCCACAGCTTGCTAATCACTTAACTGCTCTCTTTCCCCATTTTCCCAGACTGCTTTTTCCTTGAGTCAACGACTAGATTCTTCTCAGCAGGACTGTTACCACTCATTTTCATCATTTAGAGTCAGCCACTGAAGTGTACATATAAAAATCCATAAAATATTAAGTATACTCAACCTATAAGGAAATATTAAAGTATTAATAACCAATATTAAGGGCTACAGGAGGATGATTTCCCTTTCGATTTCATCCATACGCTTTCAGAACATATGTAACAAACTTATCTTACGGTACACATCTGCCTACATTAAAAGTAACTAAGAAACAATAATCCCAGAAGTATCACATGGGAAGTAGAACTTTGCATTTTAATTATGAGGTAAGGTTATATTAAGGTCTATAAGCATAGCATTATTTTTTTAAGAGAAAATTGTTCTAGCTTGGAGAAGCAATGGGAATGTGCAAATATGTACTGTGTTCTAAAGTAAAGATGTTTACTCCAAGTTTGGACGACGAAAGGTCGGAACTGCAAGCAGTTCTCTCTTAAGGGAAACGAGAGGCTGCTCTAAGCTACCTGTAACTCCATGCATCATCCGGTTTCCGAAAGACGGAAAAGAGCTCATAGAAATATGGTTTCCAGGAAATGCTTGGCTCTGTACCTTTCTCTTCTACATCACCTTGTTGAGGTGATTGACCGTTGCCTCAGAATTCAAGAGCAGCCTTGAATTCCCGGTCTTCCTTCACCCCTAAGTACTGTGATCGCAGGTGTGTATAACCATACCTGGTTTTAAACTTCTTTTTATCTCAACTTGTGAATTTAAGGCAGTATTAAATAGGGTATTGGACCCAAAGATTGGGCTTCCATACAAGCATGCTCTCAGTTCATAGGAGTGGCCCTAAAATCCCCTGCATGGCCCCATGCATGGCCCCATGCACTCATGCAGTGCACTGTATTCGTCTCGAGATGCCTTGGGGACACGTAGAAAACAGGAATAGAAGAATGGGCACATTGACCATCAACTGGGGACTGCAGGCATCTCTTCCCCTCAGCCAGCAACTGCTGCTGCCGAGGTCAGGCTCAAGAATTGCCTGCTGCCTCCCAGATTCCAAATGGAGATTCTAAAAGATGATATCCCAGGGATCAGGACTCACTTTTCCTAGTCATTTACTGGCTGTAAAATAACCTCACTTTCCTATTCACTTACTGGCTATAAAATAATGAACACGTTTCCTTTTGAGCCCCACTGACTAGGCCCCGAGTCCTGATGAGTGCTGCCTTCCACACAGTCTGATCCCTTGCTAGAGGAGCTATCCCTATGCCCATCAGCTGGAATCAGGGTAGCAGCTCCTGGGGAAGCCCTGTCTTGAAAGACACAGGTTCATTTTTTGCAAAGGAATTGTTCCCTACCATAGATTTCTAATGAGAGAGAGTACCAAGAAGTACTTTTCAGAAGCAGGGTTGTCAATACTTGAATATTTCATTTTTATTCTTCTAAACCATGTTTTTCTGTTTTTTATACATGAGTATGGATTGCATTTATACCATTTCTACCTACTCTCTCCCCTGACTAACTCTTCTCATGCTGCTCCCTCTCTAATTCACCATCTGCCCTTCTTTAGTTATCATTGTCCATGCGCATGCGCAGACACAGCGGTAACTATAAACTCCATCTCTGAGTGGATTATTCAGTGTCACGTGCATTTGCCAGCTACTCATTCACTGAGGGTTAACATCCAGAATGCAGAGAGCTATTTAAAAACCCAAGGAGTCCAGAAAACCAATGAGCCAGCTAAACACAGGACACAGAGTTGTCCTGCTTTCCTCTCTGTTGCTATGATGAACACAATTACTAAAAGTCATGCAGATAGGAAAGGATTTATTTCTGCTTACAGGTTCTAATCCACCATGAATGGAAGTCAGGTAGGAACTCAAGGCAGGATCCTGTAGACAAGAACTAAAGCAGAGGCCAAGAAGAAAGGGTGTCTGCTTGCTGGCTCTCTATGGTTTGCTCAGCCTGATGTATATATATATATGCATGTATACATGTATGTATATATGTATGTATGTATACATGCATGTATGTATATATACATGTATGTATGCATATGTGCACATGTGTAGATGTATGTATGTACATATGTACGTATGAATATAAATGCATATAGTTATATATGTAGTTGTATATGTATACATATATGTATTATTAATGATGCATATTTATTAAATAATTATATATACTTTGGATATGCCATCCACAGTGGGATGGGTCTTCCCACATCAATCATTAAAAAAATGCCCCACGCTCTTACCTACAGGCCCATCTGATAAAGGTGATTCGTTAACTGATTTTCCCTCTTCTCAGATATGTCTAGATTTGTGTCAAATTGAGGAAGACTAATAAGTGCTCAACGAGAGCTCTCAAAAGAAGAAACGCAAATGGCTAAAATACATCTTCAAAGGTGTTCAATGTTCTTAGCAATTAGGGAGATGAGGTTTTATCTTATTCCAGTCAAAACGGCTGGGATCCAGAAAACAACCAACAACAGACGTGGGAGACAGGGGTCCCACACATCCACTGTCGGTGAGAGTGCAAACTGATTCAGTCGCCACTGTGGGATCCAGCGTGGGGACCGCTCAGAAAGCGGAAAGTAAGATTGCCACCTGACCCAGCTACAGTCCTCCCTGCCCTACACCAAGGACTCCACATCCATCCCAGACAGCTGCTCAGCGTGTTCATGCCACTGCTCACGACAGCCAGGGAAAGGAAACAAGCCACGTGCCCTTCATCCACGTGCCCTTCACCCACGTGCCCTTCACCTGGTGGATGACTTGGATATTTTTAAAATATTACATTTTCACATGAAGTCTAATTCTGTGTTTCTAAAGCCTCCCCAGAATCCTCTGTCTACATTATAATCAAGGAGTTTATTCAAGTAAATGGACATTTAGCATTAAACATCTAGTTTAATTATAATTATAATATACTTACTTTTAGTAACTAAAGTAGGAGTTGAGTCTACAACATTTAATGTTATATTATTTGCATTATGTCATACTATTTTAAATATAATTAGAAAAGTTCATTATTTCTTATATACCCTCATTTTTCTCTCTGATTGAGTAGCACATTCTTTAATTGCAATAAAGGATTATATAACTTAGGAATAACAAATATATATATATATATATATCATATAAGTTAACCAGGAAGAGTTTTTATGAGGTTAAAGAGATTCATCTCAATATTAAAATATTAAATATAGTCAAATAGATTTATCTTAAAAATCTTATAGATTTATCAATATATTCATATATTGTTAGGAAATATAAAGTCAAATATTTTAAATTGTATTCAACAGTTTATATTCAGTATAATAAATGAAAAATGTTTAGTTATTATTCTGAGTTAGTCTATGTAAATCAGATTATTTTACAAGCCAAACTGCACTAGTCACTGCTAGATCCTAGAAGACAATAGCACAACAAACTTCAGTTGGTTTGACTTTAGAAATCTACTCATAATTCTTCAGTCAATATCTCATTAGAAGTGCATAAGGAAATTCAAGTTTTATAATGGGAAAAAAAAACAAACACTTAAGACAATGATGATTTACATTGTGAACCATTTAGCAATATTCAGGGAAAACTCACAGCAAGAGCCAAAAAGTGTCCTTTACAGGACACCATATAAAAGGAAGCCACTTCCTTGTCATTTAAGCTGAAGAGTTAGAGGCTGACAAAGCATAGGTACCAGACTGTTAGAATATAAAGAAAAGCCACCATCATTTGACTGTAAACCATTCAATGTGTGTTACAACAGAAGGGCTTGGCCCAGATGGTCCAATTTGATGAAAATCCTTCAAAGGCAGTCTTTCATGAGAAACTTAAAGGCCAGGGCTTTACAGCATAAAATAGATAGTAATTTTCCTAATAAAGATGTTTTTATTTCCTCAGACATAAACACGAGAAATAAAAGTGGATGATGTGTAAGTTTAAGCGGCCACCAGGTCTGCTAAACACGTGGAAGTGAGAAGGTGGCAGTCTCACCGCTACCGAGAGCTGGGGCTGCTTGCCAGCGGCCACCAGCCCAGCCTCACGAGCACTGCTCTCTCCCAGCATCCCCAGGGTCTGGTGCTGTCTGTCCAGCTCAGGTCAGTTTGTCCTCCCCAGCGCCCGTTTCTCAGATCTGCAGAATTGTGGGTGCCGACATACAATGCCACTTGTGGAACACCTGCCACCTGTTTAATCCCCACTAAAGCGCCCTGTGACACACAGTATCAGGTTTGTCTTATAGATGTCTGACTCTTGAGGTTTAGATACGGGGAAGTAGCATTCAAAGTGACAAACTAGCAAGTGGCAGACACAAGATTTGATCCTGTGACTCTCTAGATTCAGAATCTTGATGATCTCAGATGTCTGGGTGATTAGGGTCATCCTCACATTATTTGCTGAGGTCTTCAATTATATCCCAATCCCTTTTCAGTGACACCGATTTACCTTGAAGAAAGGAATATTTAACTGATCCCTCAATGTAAAGGATCTTTCCTTTTTGATGTAGTCATGTATTACAAACTTGAAATGCAAGAAAAAGAAGCTCAGGACAAGTCAGTGAGGTGGCTGTTTGGGAAAGGGGAGGGCAGGGTGGCCTTGCTGCTCCAAACGCTCCCCTTTACTCTTCTCTCCCACCCTCCTCACAGGCTTACCTTGTCCAGGAAAGAGTATTCTGAGAAAATTCTGATTTAAGGCCAACTCACACCGGGGCTGAGTTTGCGCTGATGCACGCACTGGTTTACCCTTCCTGACTGTAGATTCCGCTTTCTCTGGACCCACTCCAAAAGCTCCCCGGACCCCTACCTGGCGTGTGTGTGGACTGAGTGGGGCTCTTCCCTGCCTTCCACCTCCAAGTTCACCTGCTATGGTCACGCGGGGCAAAAGAGACTCTTGTGATCAAGCAGCGTGGAGCCCGAGGTGGCGAGTGTCCCTTGCAGTAGTGGGAAGGCGGAGCTGCCCGCGGGTGTCCAGCGTCCTTTCACTCACCTGAGCACTCACCTGCTCCGAGCCAGCCAAAGCAGCCAGGGCGGAGGACACATGGCTGGCCCCACAGTGCTGCTCCCGGCAGGCAGGCACAGTTTCGCAGCCCCAGGGGGCAGTTAATTATTTCTAGGCTGCACATCGCAGGGGGTGTGAGCAAGCTGAGCCACGCCCAGTGCCTCGGTGCATGTTGGGAGTGTTTACTCTGTCCTTGCGGCCAGCAGGTACCCTGCTCCCTGTCGGGGTTCTACCGTAGTGGACTGACCAAAGGTGGGAACCTTTGTCAGTGACAGGTTACATGATTTTGCCAGCCATCTGTGCTGTAGATAAACGGCTCCAGCTAGGATTCTCTGCGTTTTGTTTTTGAAAAGTTAATTTGTCTTTCAGCTTGAGAGTTCTTAATTTTCTTTTCCTTGGTCTTGGCTTCTTGCCAGCACCTTTGCACCCAAGACTTTTTTTTTTCTTCTTCACACCCTTAGGGTGCGCCAGAACCTTTCAGGCAGCTTGCAACAACAGGACTCAGCTGCCTGGTCTGGTCACCTGACTTAATGGGTCTTGGGTAGCTTTATTATTATTTCAAGAGAAGGTGAGGCAGGGTTGACTTGTGTCCTCTGAGGTGGATTCTTAAATGAACGGAATGTTTGACAGTGACGCTAGAGTCACAGTGTTTGTTTGATGTGTCTATCCATAGGATGTGGTGCCTTCCATAGGATTCTAAACTCACGCGGAAAGGGTCAGACAGTTGAGTTAGCCTGTGGCCAATGAAAAAGCTGAAGGGCTTTGAGATTTAACAGGCATTGAGTGTTAGAGTCCTGAGTAAGGCCGGGTCCGGGTATTACTTCTACTAGTTTGGCCACGTTGGCCCACGATATCCTGGTGTGTGGTTGCTAGTGTGGGCTGACCTTTGGATGATAAGGAACAGGACCTGCAGTGTTTACAGCTCAGATCCTGTCTGCACCCAGTCACCTGTGCTCCAAGGGATCTCCTGTTTGTTTTCAGTGTCTGGGCAACCTGTGTTTCTGACTTTCTCCTTAGCCTTCCAAGGAGAGGTATAGTTTTTCCGTATAATGTAAAGCCACATAACATGTACAATGTGATTTAGACAACACAGAATTGCAACAAAAATATTGACAAATCTATCTCTGAAATAAAATTATTGTAAGCAATGGGATGACTGTCATGGCTGATGTAATTACTCTGTGAACATATCTAAAGGTGGCTGCATAATTTGCTGTTTTATACCTTACCTTTATCTCATAAAAGATACTGTGAACAATTTACCATATGTCGGGTTGGGTTATTTTTTTTTCTTACAATGTGTTTTAACTAGCGGCGCTGTAATATGCCATATGCATAGACCATTATTTATTTAAGCAGTTCCTTATTGAGAGAAAGTTTTACTTCTAAACAACACTACAGTGAATGTTTTCATATAATTGCACCAAACCGTGGCTGTGAACTTACAACCTTCAAAGTGAGATAGCAGGATGAAAAGGACTGTATAATTTAAATTATATTAAAATTTATTTTACTTTTATCTTGTGAGCATGGGTGTTTTGCCTGTGGTGTGGACATTGTCTGCTTTCCATGCCTGATGGGGTGAAAACAGGGTGTTGTGTCCCCTGGCACTGGAGTTACAGATAGGAACTAGTCACCATGTGGGTGCTGGGAACTGAACCTGGGTTCTCTGCAAGAGCTACAAGTGCTAAGTCCCTAGCCATGCCTCTAGACTCTAAACGTTTTCCAATCCAAAGAATAATTTCTTAATTTTATAACCCTAGGGCAATACGCTTTCACGAGTAGGTGTACTTTTTTCCAATCATTATCAGTTTGAAAGTTTAAAATTCATATTTTATTATTTTATTTTATTTTATTTATTTTATTTTATTTTATTTTATTTTGAGACAGGGCTCACTTGGTAACCTATACCAGTCTCCACGTCTCTGCTTTTCGGTTCTTTTTCTGAGCGCTGGGATGCAGGTTCATGCCATCCTCAGCTGATACCTGTTGTAAACGTGTACAGAATTAGTTACTAGTAAAATCGGAGTCTTCCTTACATTAACCTTGCATAGCCACGTTTTTTGTCAAAATTTGCTCTTCCCTCATCTTCTTCTTCCTTGAAATGTGTCTTTACAGGGGAGGCATACCACTCTTCGTTGGATACGCTGTGGCCGGATTTCCCAAGCCTTTCCTTTACAGCCTGGTCTTGCTTGGGACATTCTTGATGTATGAAAGTTTCACAAACAAATAGCCAAATCTATTTTCTTCGTTATTTTGTAACTGAGTTTCCTAAAAAGCGTTTCTGTTCATACATGTGTCCATTTTCTTCTAGGTTTTTCTTCAGATATTATTCACTCATTAGATTCTACCCATCTGGATATCTTACATTAAAAACGATAAAATTTAAATCTTACTTCATTTTTTTTTAAAATCCTCAACTTTTAAATCAGTCTTACTTATCAAATCATACAAAGTGTTGGTTCCACATGAAGTTGGGGGTCCTATATGGGGATCCCGTATGTCTCAATTTCACCCCTCCCCCCAGCCTAGCACAGAGCTCTGCAGAGGAGTCTTGGTCTGCCCTGGGGCCTTCTTTTTCTCCTCCCATGCCCAGCAAATTGGTGAGTCCGGATATATCCTGTCTCCTCTGCTCTCACCCTACATCAGGCCTGCATGGGCCTGGACTGGACACTACAATGGCCTCCTGATTGTTCTCTCTGTCTTCACTCTGCCTTACGGTAACTCATGCTCCACCCCAGCCAGCAGGATCTTTTATAAACGATTCCCATCACGGCACACTAACTCCCTTTGCTAAGAGCCTTTCTGGTGGTTGCCGCATACACGTGGAATGAACTCTAAATCTGGCCTCCTTACTGAGACCTAAAAGATCTCGCTCACCCCTTTCGGCTTTGTTGATTCTCTGCTTTCCCGGTGCTTCCTGTACAGTGTTCTCCAGGGTTAGCTTTTCTCCTGGAACAGACCAACCTTGTTCCTGCTTTCCTGCCTCTGTACTTGGTACTGTGACTGCCAAGAAATCTTTGTTCTGGTCAGAGCGTCTTCTCACTGTTCTTTTTCCCCCCAAATGCTACCTTCTCAGGGAGGCCTTCCCGATGACACCATTTTGAAGAAAGGGGCCATTCTTTCTCTACCACAGCATCTTTTTTTTTTGGTTGTGTGCATGGCGGTTCTCATTGTCTAAACGCATCTTACATTTCAGGTAATTTCTTTATCTTGTATATTTTCTCATTAAAACAGAAGCTCCGAGAGAGGTCTGATACTGTGGCGGTGCGATAGGTCCCCAGAGTCTCAAGCATTTAAACACTTGGTCCCAGGGCAGTGCTGTTTGAGGAGGCTTAGGTGGAATAGCCCTGATGGAGAAATGAGTCAGCGGGGGTGGGATTTGTTACTAAAACCTTCCCGCCACTTATAATTTGCTCCCTTTGCTTTGTGCTTTTGGTCAAGGATGCGAGCTCACGGCACCCTCTCCTGCCGCCATGTTTGCTGCTTGCCGCCGTGGTCCCCAACTGTGATGGACTCTGATCTCTGGAACCATAAGCCCAAAGAAACCCTTCCTTCTATAACTTGCCTTTATCATGGTGCTTTATCAGAGACACAGAGGATTGACTGTCTTTGGTGTCCACCGTAATGCCTGACCCAAGCCGGAGGCTCAAGAAGCCTTGTATCAGAAAGAGTGGTGATGGTAAATATATTTTGGAATAGGCAAAAATGCACATAGTAATGTTTCCTCATTTGAAATGGCACTTTCTACAATAAACAAATATAAGGTGGAACTAGAATTTACATCTGCTTTTATGGCCTGTCTCTCTGCAGTATCACTAGTCCATACCATTGGCTCTGTAGAACAACTTAACCTGACTGTCACTGCTAAACATTCCTTGATTATTTTTGACTTGTAATATTATGAATAATATATTATTCCTACAGAATACTAAGAGCTAGCTACTTCTTTACTCTATTCATTATGAAGCTTTATCAAAATCTTCTAGGCCTAGTGTATGAATATTAGCAATCGATAATTTCAGGTTAAAATCAGAAAGGTTTCCTTGGTCGTTGAGTTTTTTTTTAACTTAGGTTATTGATGTGCTAGAATATGAATTTAATATGACTATTGACTAATGATTCTGATGGATCTGATTTCATTATCCTCACCTCCACCTTGTCTCCTTTGAATGGATTTACTTAGGCTAACTCTGGGTGTGGTCTTGATACTTGTTTTGGTATATGGATCAGTGCCAAACACGGCTTGAATAATTTTATTTTTTCGCCCTGACTTCCTTCCTTTGGTCTTAAAACTCACAATGGTGATGCAAACAAACCTGGGTTAGCATGTGGATGACAGGGACTCTTGCTTCAGTTGCCCAGTTGCCCCCAATCACAGCCTAAACCCAGAGCCCTGAACCAACCCACAGCTGATTAAAAACTCACAAATGACTACATATACACTAAAATTGTCCCTCTGATACATTGTGAATCAATCAGAAATTTGAGCCACATCAAAACTGATACTTTAATCCACTAAATTCGGGATGTGCTTTTCACGCATGTATCTGCGTACTCATCAATATATTAGTAATTAGAAAGTAAAAAGATATACTTGGGTTGCAATGCATTTTGGCCACATATAAAGCAGAGGCAGAAAAGAAAGTGAAAGGAGATTTGGTTATCATTAGACTGAGTAATTTCCCTAAGCCATGATGAAATGACTTCTGAAAAATATTTAGAAGTCACTATGATATGGAGAGAATATCTAGAATATGATTGTCTGTTTCAATTATGTGAACCAGAGAACAGGGTTGACCTGCCTGTTGGGATCATGGCCTTACACTTTCATTTCCTACCTGAGGCTAGCTAACTAGAGTTTCAGCAGAAGCAGGAAAGTCTTTGATAAGGAGGGGACTTCCATAAAATCCCAACTGGAAACCACCTTGCTTAGGAAGCTGTCTTTACAAAGAACCAACAGATGTTATTTTACCAATGTTAAAATTTAAAACAAATACAGCTTATAATTGGGAAATATTGCCATAATATTATAATAAATCACAATAACTACAACAGATTAATTTCCATGGGAAAATTCTGGACATTTATGCAAAACTTGAAGAGTAAACATCACTTCCTGTTTCTTTTAAGGACCATGAAACAGCTTTGCTGTGGAAACAGATTTTAGAACTTTGATTCCAAAAAGTCTTTGTGGGAAAACCCAATGAGATAAAGGAGGAGAGAGTTCTTTTTACAATCCCCCACAGCTTTAATTAAGGCAATGCTTTTATTGATGTGCAAGTCCTTGTGAACTTCCAGGTAGCTGAATATTTTAGTGGCTTGTCCTGTCCCAGCTACACCACCTTAGAGCTAAATGATCACCTTGGAGAGTAAGTACTACCCAGCCGCCTCTGCTGCTTCAACAACAGAAAGCCATTGTACTGAGGAGTATGAAGTAAGTGACTTCCATTTTGAAAGTGACACATAGCTTCTTATTTTTACGATAGAATGTTTTCCAAGTATGTGTGTGCCAGGAGGAAACTCATGGACTGAGAAGTTAGTCTGTGCTAGACTGTTAAGGAGACATAATACTTGGCACAAATATTCTTCAGTGAACAGAGAGAGAGACAGAGAGAGAGAGAGAGAGAGAGAGAGAGAGAGAGAGAGAGAGAGAGAGAGAGAGGAGACTTCCTACAAGTCCCAAGTCCCAACTGCTAAGGACCTTGAAATGTCATCCAGCCCTGTGCTATTACCTGCCAGGCTCCATATGTTTTGCATAGTTTTATGGCTTTTTAAGATTTCATTTCCTAAATTAATATGGCTGTGTTGGAGGCAGCAAGCCACAGCATAAAAAGTCTTTGGACTTAGACAGAATTGAGTTTGGCTCTCAGGTCTGCCAATATGTGGACTCTATATTATTGATTTCTTACCCCATCCTTGGTGTTGCACTAGCTCTTCATGATACAGGAGTCAGCAAAGGACATTTATAGACCTTGTACTTATGAAACTTAAGTATGTTGGTCTGGAGGCAGATGTTATTTGAAAATGATTCCAATCGATGTACAGTAACACCCTGAACAGGTTCTAAACTGTCTTCCAGGTAAAGTGGCATGAATCGGGATATACAAACAGTTTTGGCAGGAAGGGACAGAAAACCCAAAGACTGAGATATAGCAAGTGTAGCTGTGGGGGAAGACAGCAAAAGGGGAGTGCAGAACTCTCTGCTGGGTGTAGAATGAAGCTAATACTACCCCTGGTTATTTATGGGTTACAAGAGGCCATAACCCAGCCTGCTCCAACAACAGTGACTGCTCATTAAATGGTGACTACAGTTGGTATTAGGCAATTACTACAGCCTTAAAGACGGTTTATTGAGCTACATGATGTCAGCTCTACATTCTCTTTATATTTCAAGTATACCGCTGTTGTTCTGGTTCCTCCTCTCTTCTTGGGGTGTCGGGGCACCTCCCGTACACAGGCTTGGAGAAGACAGAACTGAATGGTTCTAGTTCCGGTCAGGTGCACAGTTGACCTCTTCCCTCCCCACCCCACCCCCGCTCCCCATCAGATGCCATTGCCCACTAGGCCAGGAGCAGGTGAGGCAGAGTCTGAGGGTTGCGGGTGGGGATGGGGGGTGGGTCTTCTCCGACGATCTTTAAGGAAGCAGCTCTCTGAGAGGACCTTAGCTTGTTCGTGTTTCTTTATTGGGAGACGCAAACGCTTTATTCTGGGTGAACCAAGGCTTATACAGTTTTTGTGGCAGAGCGTGAGAACATCCAGGGAGGGAAGGTCATTGGCTGAAGGTTATGGCTACTGAGATGTCTCATTAGCATGGAGAGGTGGTCCAGGTGCTGGGTGCATGGCTGACTGCCCTTGGCCACCTGGTTGGGGTTCAATCTGGGCACGGTCCCTGAGGCAGGGAAACAGGGAAGGAGCCAGCTCCACTCCTGCCAGTCTCAATTCCTTAGATTTCCCGGGTTTGAACTTGCTTTATCTTGCCAGTTCCATGCCAGTTCTTCTGGTGGCATGGTCCAGGCGCCCTACATAAGCCCTGCTGTTTAGGGCGGGGGGGGGGAGGGGAGGCGGGAAGGGGGCGTGGTTTTGTTGCTCTTGGTTACACACAAGCTCAGAGAAAAACCGAAAAACCGTTTGTAGGATAGGTGTAGTGGGGTCGGGGAAGAAGAAACTCGATGTTCGAAGTCTTCTGGAGACATGTCTGGGAATGCTGCATTCCTTCCCCCTGGCCTGTCATTTGTACCCTGGAGGCAGAAGTTCCTACTGCCCTCTGCTTTGCTGCAAATGGAAAGCTGAACAAGGAGGCGACTCTAGAAGAGTCTCAGTGGCATCAGTGAACTGAATGGCTCCTCCAGATAGCCTCGCCTCTCTGGTGCCTTCTAAATGGACTCCAGGGAGCACCCAGCGGCCCAGGGATCAAGCCGCACGTCTCCTCAACAGAAATCCCATCAGCAGCCTGAGTTCTCAGTGTCTTTCTTCATTTTCCGGTCTGGGGAAGAAAGTCGACAACAGTAATCTCTACTTCATAAGACTGTGTGAGGACCGAATGAGTTCACATGGCTCTGAGACACTTCACAGAGTGTCATAGAGTTTCTACCGCTGCGATGAAACATTGTGGTCAAAAGCAAGGCGGGCAGGAGGGGGCTTATTTTAACATACAGTACAGTTTCAACTTTACAGTCTGTCACCGAGAGAAGTCAGGGCAGGAGCTCAAAGAGGACAGGAACCTGGAGACCGAAACTGATGCAGAGGCCACAGAGAGGTCCTTCTTACTGGCTTGCGCCTTCTGAGCCTACTTTCTTGCGGTGGAACTACTGTCAGTGCGCTGAGCCCTCCCTCATCAATCACTAATTAAGAAAATACCCTACAGACTTTTGGAGGGACTTTCTCAATTGAGACTCCCACCTCCCAAAATGACTCCAACTGTGTCAAGTTGACGTAAAACCAGTCATCACACAGAGGAAGTGTATGTTAGCTAGAAAAAGAGTGAGAACAGCCAGCCACTTACCCTCACGCTCATGCACACACAACACATATTTTTATCACGGTGCTATCCGGATGTGAATATTCTTTGGATGTTGCATTCCATTAAAGGAGTTTGGATTCAGCAAGTTCTCAAATATTGTAGTTATTAAGGGCCAACGGTCAAAAAAAATACTACCTTACTTTCTCCAGTGTCTTCAAAGAGGGCTCATGCTGCTTTATGGTGGTGCGTAAGATTCAAAGCGCAAGGGGAAGATGACTTCTGAAGCAGCTCTTCTTTCTGGATTTCAAGTGTGAACAGTGATTTACTGTACCTCATCAATTGCTCCGGCCTCTGGGTGCCCACCTCCGGGAGAGCAAGGCTTAGGGTAGGTGAAGAAGCCGGTGTCCTGGGTACCGCCCTGCAGCTAACCTGCCTTGTGGACCTCTGAGCCTTCCTAGACCGGAACTCAAGACTGGTTCCCGGGCTTCCGGTTTCGGCACACGCTTTCCCTTGGGTACACAATCACGGACTGACACTTAGCTGAACAAACAGAAAAGTCAACCTCACCAACAGAAGAGAGGTCACAAGGAAGACCGTTGTCCCCTCCATTTGTGACTTTGTGTCAGAACAGCACAACTTAACTGGGTCGAAACACAAGGACAAAAACCAGAGCGGGTGCTGGGGGAGGAAGGCCAGCGCTGCCCCCCACTGATAAACCGCTGAAGGCTTAGAGTGGGCAAGCAGAGGGCGAAAGCCAGCAGAGGGGCCCAGTCATAGGGAACCCCTAAACCTTTGTGAGTTTGCCTACGGGGTTCTGCTATGTTGTTATAGTAAACGTGTGTGTGTGTGTGTGTGTGTGTGTGATCTTCTCATACTCCAGGCAGAAGGAGGGGAAAGCAAAGAAATAAACCATCCTGTCAGAGGGTGGACAGGGGTGGGGGAAAACAAAATAAGGAGTGTAGGAAGGAAAGAAAGAAAGAAAGAAAGAAGAAAAGAAGGAAAGAAAGAGAGGAAGATAGAAAGGAAGGAAGGAAAGAAGGAAGGAAGAAAGGAAGGAAGAAAGGAAGGAAGGAAGAAAGAAAGGAGACCAGCTTGTTCTGGTATCCTTTAAAGGCCTGATATCAAGAGAACCCATTTTTTCCAAAGCCAAACCTGCAGGAGTTTTATCCAAAATAACCCAAGGAAAGATGAAACCCCAAACCGGTTCCCTGCAGCTCCAGTTTGCTACATGAACAATAAACATATTTCCTGTAATGTAATGAAGTGCATATTTGAGTGATAATTCTGTTATTTTTAAAGGTAGGGTAAGAATTTCCCATACTTTTGAGATTATACAACCAATAAGATGCTGTTGGTTAGGTTCATGGTGTCCTCTAAACTTCTGCCGTGAGTGTGGTGTTTGTCATTTTTAAATTTTTAATTTGCTATGGGTTACATTTTAAATGGGGTGGCAGGCACAGTGTCACGGCTGTATTGACTGTAGTATTTGTTTCTTGTTTCAGATTGAAGTTTACTGAGAGAACAATTAAGGTGGGCTGCCTATTGATAATATAGAAACCATGCTAGACACCCAGATTTTATATTATACTTATTAAATCTGGAAGTTTTATTTGTTTGTGGTTGCTACTATTGCTATTTGATGAGGTGGTTTTTAAAAATTCAGTGTGAAAAGTGTTCCTATTTTGCATTTTGGAAATTTAAAGCTTATTCTCCATATAAAACTAAGCTTGAATTCTACTTTAAAAATGGCTTCTATTGGATATTTTTAATTTGCCTTTGCCTTACACAGGAAGTTCTTAGTTGGCTTTAGAGTCAGCATATACTTGATGTTTTACAACTCATTCCACTGTCTGGTTGTGACAATCACAAATTCTGTATTCTGTTGTTCCTGACTACTAACATTGGGTGGTGTTTTATAGGTGAAGGACAGCAGGGTGGAATTTATAGCTTTTACTGTACAGCGAGGGAAGGTGCAATGGAGGACAGGAGCCACGAACGAGAAAGGAAAAATACTCAACATAAATACTCAGAATGAGCCCCCACCTTCTCCAACAGGCTGCTCCTGTAACGTGCCCCTCCCCGTTTGGTCCTGTGTGTGAACCCATTACCCCATCCCTGTTATAATGCATAGCACTTTGCTATACAGGCCCCTCACTTAGGAAGTTAAATAGTCACTATTCTGCCATAGGAGAGTTCCAATGTCTAACTTGTGATGCCTTAGATATTTTTTTTTTCTGAGCAGAAAAGAGACTTGTTAAGCAATCAAGAAAGTATTTAAATGACTGTTAAATGGTCCCTGGGATTTCTCAAGAGGGACTTCTTGCCAAAGATCCTGCTTGATTTGTGAAAGAGAGGTCTACCTTTATGGAGACTGTACAACTAGTAACCTACAAAGGAAATTAGGGTCAGGAATTTCAAGTTCTCCCGGTTCAGCTGGCCCTGGGCACTGCACACAGGGCTGGTTCTCAAACTTGGAGATGCCCAGTGGGGCAAGGATGTCCTAAAACACGGAGAACCGGGATTCGAGTGTAGAGTGTCTGATGTAGAAAGCCCACAGGGAACCAGAGAGCTGCACTGCTGACACATTCCCTGGTGTCCCCACTCAACTAGGACTAGAATTTGGAACGAGGGCTGATTTCTTATGCTCTCATCTCTTTTCTATATCTTGGCCCAAACCCCTCCTCACCCTCATTGCCAGCCCTTGTCCAGGTGCTGGTCCTCATATCCAGGGACCCCACTACTGGCCAACCTAAAGACTACCAGCTGTTCTCTCAAGAAGAGACCCCCTTGGGAGGTTGAACGACCCTTCCACAGGGTCTCTTAAGAGCATCCAAAAGCACAGATATTGACTGTTAGCATTTTGTCTAAGCTCCGCCCCACAGTTGCCTGGCAACAGCCAGGTATGCCTGACTCACTGTAAAAGGGGCTGCTCACCCCCTCTGCTCGCTCTTCCTCTTGGCTTCTTGCTTTTGTTCTGTCCTCTCCCTCCTCCCCTTCTCTCTCCATGTACTCACGACCAGTTTCTACTTCTCTACTTCTCTCTCTCTCTCTCTCTCTCTCTCTCTCTCTCTCTCTTTCTCTCTCGCTCTCGCTCTCTCTCTCTTTCTCTCTTCCTCCCTCCCTCTCCTTCCCTTCCCCCTCCCTCTCTCCCTCCTCCCTCTCTCTTTCTCTCTCTCCTTCCCTCCCTCCCTCTCCTTCCCTTCCTTCTTCCCTCTCTCCCTTCTCTCTCTCTCTCTCTCTCTCTCTCTTCTCTCTCTCTCTCTCTCTCTGCCTTTCTCTGCCTCTACTACCCTCTTAACTCCCCTCCCCATGCTCCGAATAAACTCTATATTATACCATCGTGTGGCTGGCCCCTCAGGGGGAAGGGAGGCCGCAGCATGGGCCCACAGGGGCGCCCCCTTCCCCCATACCTGACTGCACATCCACCAAACATATTGCTTCTCTCCCATATCTTTTAAAACAGTACAACATTTACATTAGGACTCATAATATCAAAATTATATTATGAAGTAGCAACAAAAATAGTGTTATAAATGGGGGTGGGGTCACCAGAACACGAGGAACTATATTAAAGTGCTGAAGCATCAGGAAAGGGGTGAACCACTAGACAGTCATGAATAGGAGAGGGTCTCACCATCCCAGGCCCTTGCTTCTGCAACATCAATCTTCTGCAAGTGGTAACGACAAAGAAACATTTGCACTAATGAAGTGATTTTTGCTAATTTAGTAATTCCTATATGACAGAATGAAGAAGACTGAGACGGGGCATGAGAGGAACCGTGAATTCCTGGGACTTAGATCTACACCCAGGGTGCTTACAACAAATGCAGGTCTGTAGCTGGCGAGGCAGCCAGCCTGGCTGTTAATAGCACTTGCTGTTCTCCCAGAGGACCCTGGTCTCGTTCCTAAGAGCAGCTTGCTGCCTCACAGCCACTGCAACCCTAGTTCCAGGGGTCTGTGTTTGATGGGTGTACAGAAAAGTGGACATATGCATGTATACACATAACTAAAAGTAAAAAATCTAAGGTGCTGTTCCCACCATTGTACCACAGAATTCCAGTTTTCAAGTTGCCCATTTAGGAAACACCTAAGAGCTGTGGGAAATCAAAGTTCCTGGAGTTTCACATTAGGGATATTTGATGAATTGGCTTGTTCAACCAGATAAGAGCATATCTGCAAAAGAATCGGGTTCCCGTCCGTCCTTTCAGCTTTCCTTGGTGACTGTCATGCATAAGCAAGGTTCTAGGCTCTGAGGAGACAAGATGGATGGGTCGCCGCGATGTTTTAACTATGCCTGTCACTGAAAATGAGCCTGCGCTCTTCTTGAGGTGAGTTAGGCTTGGTTTTGCTTCAATTTCTCTTCTTGTTACTTCAGCACGCACTGTCATTTCTTTTACTGATGTTATTGCAGCATTTGTTGACTATTTAATTGATACACTTAATTATAGGCATTATTGCTAAATATATAGACATATATTAAAATGGAATAGTTAATAAAATATTTTTCTAAGGAAATACAAGCATCACCACATAAGTTCATACCATGTGATACAAAGTAGCATAATACAGTTCATTAGTGCAATACAGCGAAATCAGCCCAGGGGAAGAGACTGCTTTTTTTTTTTTTTCACCACAGCCTCAGGCAGCCGCATTTTAGGGCTTAGACTGTAGCTCCCTCTAGTGACAAACCAATTTCCTTTTCTCCCTTTTCTTTTTCAGGCTCCCTCTGCCTGCCTGAGAACTGTGCTCTCTCAGAAGGGAAAGGAGCTCAGTATAGCAAGGCTGAGGTCCTGGCCTAAGAGACCCACATGAGGCTGCAGTGACACAGTTAATACTGCTGCTCACACCACTGATGGTGAAGATGTGTGTGCTAAAAGCTTTAAGACACTGAAGAAATTGAGGACGATACCAGAAGGTGAGATGGCTTGGAGATCTCTAGGATTATTACTTTAAACATGATCATCCCATCAAAAGTGATTGACGGATCCCCCATAATCCCTACCACAATTCCAGCCCCATTCGTCCCAGAAATAGGAAAAAGTAAAAAGAAACAAAAGAAAACCCAATTTTCAATTTCATACAGAAACACAGAAATTTCAGGATATCTAAAAAAGAAATGCTGTGTAGGAAAGAAAGACACCTCTGGAGCTCTGGCCACCACAGAGTCAAGCCGTACTTCAGAGCTACAGGGACTTCATCTTAACTCAGTCAGAATGGCCAAGGTCAGCAAAACAAATGGCCGCTCGTGGTGGTGGTGGTGGTGGTGGTGGTGGTGGTGGTGGTGGTGGTGGTGAGGAGGTAGGGGGCAGTGCAAACGGGACAGCTCCTCCCACCCCCACCCCTGTGGAAATCAGTGTGGCTGTGCTTCAGAAAGGTTTCACTGCACACGGGTTGTCTGTGACACATAAAGGAGGGATCAGGCTGATTGCACGTCCTGTTTGCCGGAGACTGGGGAAGCAGACACGGGTGTAAGGAACAATACAGAAGAGTAAAATTATAGATGGAAACCTGGGACACATCGAGTTTACTAGAAACAGAAGACTCACTGGGCAGTGGTGGCACAGGCCTGTGATCCCAGCACTCTGGGAGGCCGAGGCAGGAGGATTTCTGAGTTTGAAGCCAGCCTGGTCTACAGAGTGAGTTCCAGGACAGCCGGGGCTATACAGAGAAACCCTGCCATGAAAAAAACAAAAAACCAAAAAAAAAAAAAAAACCCAAAACCAAAACCAAAACCAAAACCAAAGAAAGAAAGAAAGAAAGGAAGGAAGAAAGAAAGAAAGAAAGAAAGGACTCAGTTCCCTCTGAGGTAGGTGGTATCATTTTGCCACTGTGTGTGCTTCACTGTTCAGAGGTTCAGAGGCATTGTTGCTGTTGTAGGAAATGAGGAGAGTCACTTAGAGGTTGAAGGTCAGAGACAGGTAGGGAGCAAATTTGATTCTAATCTACCAACCTCTGGGGATTGTTACAAATCCCCAAAGGATTCCTAAATCAGAGGAGTCTTTACCATTGCGGCCTTACCCTGAGAATCAGCCAATGTGATCAGCCCTTCCTCTTTCCCTCTGCCAAACTCCCCCCACCCCACTCCCTTCCTTCCAGTCCTCACAGAATGAACTGGCTATGCTAAGCAGTCTCTCGGGTGCAAAGACAATGGGCTAATTTATCAAGTACTTAGGCCTCTCTTGGATTTCCCCTTCTTTGGTTCCTATTTCTTGTGCTCCTTTGTCCCAGGAAGTCAAGAAAGAAGTCATTAGAGGTACAGCCATTTGGAGTTCTACTTCCCTGACGATAAATGTATTGAAAAGAATTAGGTGGGAGGGGAGAAAACAAAAGCAGAGCTTCGGGTGTGTTAAGAGAGAGGACATCTGTCTACACTGGAAGGGGAATGTCAATGAACCCCGAATCCCTGAGCCTCCTTCCCTGACAGCACCCTGGGTGGTTCCCTGATAGCAAGGCAGAGGTGTACGTAGAGCTTCTAGACAAGGAGTGTCCAGGCTTGCCAAGACCCCCAAGACTCAGGGACCAAGATGGCTGACTGCCCCGTGACAACTAGAAGGGAGAGAGAGAGAGAAGACAATGGAAGGAGAGAGCTTCTTTTGGGCAAGAGAAATAACACACCAGGACTTCTCAAGCCACAGCCATACAGAACAGGCTCTTCCAAACGACTATGAAGTTATAAAGTCCTCCCATGTCTCCATCTTCCTCCACAGTTGACAGCTGAAGGGAAGTGGCAATGATTTTACTACCCCACAGTATAAACAGGAGCTGTACAGAACGAACCGTATACCTGGTTACCCGAATATGACCTTTGTAGGGGGCTCGGGAAGCGTAGCTCTGAGCTGGGTGATAGTGGCACAAGCCTTTGATCCCAGCATTCCACTCAGGAGGCAGAGGCAGGTGGATCTCTGGGTTTGAAGCCAGCCTGATCTATATGGTGAGTTCCAGGGCATCCAGGGCAACACAGAGAAATCCTGTCCTGGGAGGCGGGGCGGGGGGGGGGCAGCAAACAGACAAACAAAAAATGAGTGAATGAATGAATGAATGAATGAATGAAAAAGTAGCTCTTTGGCCTCAAGGGTCCGAGGAACTTCCGGGGAATCTAGGGGGATTTCAGATTCCGATCTGCTGAGTCTTCTTCTTATAAGAAGGGAAGTGCAAACTCGTTTAAGCACTTCAGCGAAAACACTCACAGCTTCATTCATAATACACGAGCCCAGATGGAAACAATTCAAATGCACAGACATCTCTGAAGACCCAAGTAAACTGTGGTGTCTGACGATACTCTGGAACGCAGTGGGGCACTATGAGAAGACTCATTTATGCGTCAACATGAATGAATTTCAAACGTCACCCTGTGCTCAAGAAGCCAGCCAGGGGACAACTGATGACGCGCGATTTCAATCACAAAGAATTCTTACATTCATAAACTGTAGCAATGGGATTTAGAAAAATGCTTCCTAGAGGCTCAGGATGGTGGGGGTGGGGGTGGGGAGGTGGGGGGGACTGACTGACCAGAGCACCGGAGAACTCTGGGAACGAAAGGCACAAACGGCACTTCCGGTGACTATTTGTCAAAGATTGTCAATTGGCATTCACAGCGTTGATGATTTTGTCATGTGTGAATTGCCCTTCAGCTTCTCTGACGTTTTTTAAAGGAAGTCGTGAAAGTAGGAACGCTGAGCACACACCGCTGTGGGACTGAAATCCTTGCCAGGTGAACGCGTCCCATGGGAAGTCTTGGTACGTTTCCTGGTTTGGTGAACCCACGGGCTGAGCCTCCTTGAAGTCACTTCTCTGTTTCCAGGTTTATAACTGGAATCCATGTACCCGAGGCTGTCACAAATGACTTTCTCTGGCATCGAGTAGCAGTTGTGCTGGTGGAGCCTATGACTGGATACATATCCTCACCAGTCAACTACCTCGGCTCAAATACTCTACTAAAACACAGGGCGTCCTGATGGTTAGGCTGCGACAATTGGTACCCGTCTCGCAGATCTAAGAGAATACAAAAATGGTGCTGCTCGTATTTCAGGGCTGGGTGGATGGTCGCATTTCACAAACGCAGCAGGGGATAATCTCACCCATTGTAAGCACTGTGCTTGAAAAAATAAGCCTGACCTTAATTCACCGACTTACAACCACTGATTTGGTGAGAGTGCTCATTCCCTGTCTCATCAAAGAAGAATTCTCTCTCATGTGGATTGAGCAATTTACATACAGTCATGACTTTTTCAGGAGTCTCCTCTGACTTCGGGGGTAATAAAACCTAAACTGATGACAATGTCACATTGATCTTCTTTGTCAGTGACTTCAGTCTAAGTTACTTGGGCAAGAATTATCAGGCACATTGGAGTGTCATGACGCACGTGCTTCGCAGGGTCGGGGTTGAATTATATGGATACCTCAGCCGTGCCAACACATTCCCTACTGAACACCCTGTATCTCTGCTTCCTCTTTCCTCTGGTAGTCTGGGTCACTTTGCTATGATGGTGACTTGTTTTTGCTGGCTAGGCCATGGGGGGATAGAGGTGGAAGTACTCTTAGAAGCCATGGCTTATAAATCAATAGATTAAAAAAAAACTGATTCCACCTGGCAACCCTGTTTTCTTTGTTATAGAACAAATTTCTTTTTATAATGATTTATTTACTTATTTTATGTATGCAAACACACCTTCATTCTTTTCAGACACACCAGAAGGGGGGCATCGGATCCCATTGTGGATGGTTGGGAGTCACCATGTGGTTGCTGGGAATTGAACTCAGGACCTCTGGGAGAACAGTCAGTGCTCTTAACTGCTGAGCCATCTTTCCAGTCTCTAGAAACAAATTTCTAACCATGAAGAGTCCAGAGTTCGCGGGAGAGAATGCACCATTTTCAAATGTGTCCTTCAGGAACAGTTTTAACCAGGTCCGTTTCTGCATCATCCTTTGTCTGCTTCCCAACTTGTGTATACATCCAGATGTGGACATTGCTTCATACTAAGGCCCAGGGTTCAAGTTATCTCCGTACCTGATGATGGCTCTGCATCCTCAGTGTTACCTCTAAGTGGTAGTGGTGTTTTCGAATACTCTGTCAGGCTGGTGATGCCCGAGTGGGTCTCACAGCCGTATGTGGACACGCTTCTGGTTCACCATACCAGAAAGGCCTCTTAGAGAAGCGGAGGTGCCAGCCACAGAAAACGGACATCCGCAGAGGCCACCGAAGGACAGAGGTACTATCTGCCGTTCTATGAGCTGCTGCTGCGGTGGTGGTGGTGGTGGTGGTGGCAGGCGGCGGCGGGGTTTCTTCTTATTTATTCTTCTGTCCTAAGTTTCCTCCGGGGAGAAAGAGTCCTAGAACCCGTTGAGGGCCTCTCTCCCTGTGTGAGGTGGACCCCAGTGGGGATGTGAGCGGAGAGCGGTGCACCCTGGGAGTTGGGCCGCCAGAGTCGCATTCAATGCCCAGCTGATTCAGCAGGGCCAGCTTCTGGTATTCAGCGTCCAGACCTTTGAACTTGTGCTTTGTCTTGTTTTGAGATAGGAAGATCTCGTGTAGCCCAGGCTGGTCTCAAGCTCCTCATGTTGCCTACATGCCCAAGGAGGACTGAGTTTCCTCCATGTCTTCCACGCTGTGGGATCGCAGGTGTGGGCGCTTCAGTCAGCTCCTGTGCTCGCTTTTGGAAAGGGCCACGCAGATCTGCCGTGGCTTAATCCAGAACACGGGCTTCCATGTTCTCAAACTCTGTGAGCATTTCTGATTCAGTATATGAAAAAAAAATAGTAAATGTGTTGTTAGTTTGTTGAGACAGAGTCTCCTTAGGTAGCTCTAGCTGGCTCTGAACTTAGAGGAATCCTTTCAGTTTCTGGTTTCTGAAAACTGGGATCACAGGCATCTACCAACATGCCTGAGAGCTTTTGAAAAAGCAGGAAAAAAAATGGTCATCTTATTTTTAAAACCTCTGTTGAGAAACATCTAAAATATTTTTCCAAATTTAAATGAAGAAATTGAGAAACTTTATCAACTCGCACACTGAAAACCACTGTTGACTTGGTAAAAAACAATTCCTCATTCACTCATTTATGTCTAATAGCTTATTTATTTATTTATTTATTTATTTATTTATTTATGTAGAGAGCTTTTCTTTGCCTAGTGAGTACATTTGCTTTATGTGTTTGGACACCTAAAGATGCAGTTTTGAGAAAGAGATAGCTGCTTCTCATATTCCCCTCTGGAACAGATATTTCATAAAACACTCATATCCGACAGAACCAGAACAAGGAAGGACCCACAGCCGTGTCTGAACCCACAAAGCCTGTAGGCTCAGCTACAGAGATGAGTCCACCTCCCTTGACTCTGATGATAGTTTTCATCAAACTTTCTTCTTCTTTTATTCAGATAAGAGTTGAGAAACCCATTAACACAAGTTCACCATCCTGACAGAATCCAATCTGGACCAATCCTGCTTCCTAAGCTTCCCTCTATGCCCCTCCCCCCTCCCCCCCCATGTTCCTGCTGAGTACTCCACCCCAACGCCCTTCCCCCCACCTCTGGGATGTTCTTAATGCTCTTTCTGCAATGAGTCCTCCATACTCTGCATTCAGTCTGAGGTGTGACCCTCCCTGAGGGCCTTGGCCACTTGTCTACTATTGATTTCAACTTGATACAAATAAATGGATTGGAGAACAAAACGATTTCTTCAAATAAGAATCAAGGGAAAATTGTAGTCTAAAATAATCTATTTCTTCCAGTTTAATTTAACTTTTAAATTAAATGATATCTTTTCTTAATTTCCAGTATATTTTAGAAATCAACAGTGTAACAAGAATTTTGATAAGTACTTGATAACCTTTTTCTTCCCTAAATATATATAACTAAATACATATTTAAATAGATAAATTTGCTCTCATGTTAAGTGATATTACAATAGAATTGATCATGAAGTATATGATAATCCAGTTCCTGTTTATCTATCATACTCTTATATTTTCTTTTAACTATTTTTGTGTGTGCCTTGAAGGGGTGTGCGCATGCACAGTACCTGTGGTGGTCTGAGGACAACTTGAAAGAGCCAGTCTCTCCTTTCACCACATGGATCCCACTCAGGCTGTCAGGCCTGGTGGCTGCCACTCTAATCTGCTGAGCTGAGCTGGCACTCTCAGGCGTGTGCGTGCAGGAGTGTGAACTCACGTGTGCTGCATGCACACACATGTGAGAGCCAGAGGTTGATGCCAGATGTCGTTATCAGTTGCTCTTCACCTTATATCCTGGAGTGGGCTCTCTTCCTGAACCCAGGGCAGACAGATTTTGCGTGCCTGTCTAGCTAGAGGATTGCGTGTCTGTCTCCTGGGAGTACAGGCACGCAACCACATGAAAACAACACTTGCCTTGGTGCTGAAGATGTGCACCTGCACTACAGTCCACACATTTGTGGGGCAAAGTGTTGACTCACGGAGTTATCTTTCCCTCCTATGGAAGGACACTTGACAGTTGCAGGTTTCCTACTAATGAGTAGACTTGAGCCAAGCATGTTGGCGTGAGCAGAAGGATCGGTGGACATAAAAGGAAACATGCCGAGATATGGATGGAACCTAAAAGGGGTCCCATGATGGTCGTCTCTGGGGAATGTGCCACTCCAACATCTAGGGAGCCAGAGTCTGCCACTCTTGGTAAGTGGAGGTCAGTGTGGAGGACTGAGTCACACCACACAGGATTTCCTGAGTCACTTTATACTTTATATCTTATCTTGTATCTTATATTTTACAAACACAAGCTTTCCCATCTAGCTGAGGCTGGTGTCAAATTCTTACCCTCAGAAGTAGAGGGATTGCAGGCATGCCTGTACCACCATGCCCAGGTTAATTTCCTGAGTTCTTGTGAAGAGTCATGGGAGGAATTGTTTCACACAAAGTAAGAACAATCGGTTTGCTCGTGTTTTGTTTCTCAATGTGATTTCCTTTTCTTAGTACTACCCATGACTCCACTTCCACCAAACATGCGGGAGGCGGAGCTGGCTTTCCTTGAATTTGACATAAACTAGATTTCATGCAATTACGCAAATGGGCGAAAAGACACTCTGCTGACTCAGCACGGGCATCTTCCCTCACTCCCCTCTCCTGATGGTGGCATCCGGATGCTCTGTGGAAGGGTTATCTGAACACTGTGCTCACCTAGAGACAACCCTGCCTCTTCCTCTGCAGGAAGAGCTCTGCAATGAGACCTTCACTGACTGTGGCTTGAAAAAGAAATTCTTCACTTGAAATGACTTAAAGTGCAACAGGAAAAGACACCCAGGCTAAGAGAGTTTGGTTTCTTAAAACCCAATGGGAGTTAAACAACAAATTGGGGGAACCTAGGCTGAAAACCAAAGGAAGACCCAACATCAGACCAGTTTGGTCAAGGCCTTGGCTCTGTCTACCTTCATTCTGGCTCTGTCGTAATCCTAATTGTGACATCACAGTTGGAAGATGCTTCCCTCGCAGCAGTCCGGCTTACAGAATTCCTCACACATATCCAAGCTAGTATCCTTCCTCATCATCTCCAATCATATTTGCAAATCTTGACTCAGGTTGAGCAGAGTAAATTAACCATTATTGGAAAAACGCATGAGAATGTGACCACTGACCTCCTGAAACTAGAACAGGTCAGAATCCTCCAACTTCACGGTTACTAACCACAGGTATTTCTTTAAATGGAACATCAATGTTGTGTTGTGGAGGAGAATGCAGAGAATCAGATTCCAGTCAGGACTTTTCCATTTGAATGGTCTGTATCCCTGTGAAGTTTAGTAAAGTGTAATATTTCATTTTACCTATAGGTGACAGTGTCGGGCTAGATTTGGCCAAGGCTCCAGAATCCTTAGTTCACCAATTACTAACAGTAAATTAATGCACGTAGCTTAAACGGTCTCAGCTTCCTCATTTGTAAAATGAAATCAGTAAAATGGTCCGTGTAGAGTTATGACAAGGGCTGAAGAATGAATAGGGTTGTTGCAGGTCTCTTAGCGGTTTGGGCGTTTGTCTGGAGGCGGCTGATATTCCCTTCTTTCCTTCTCGTTTTTTTATTAGCTGTTGCACTCAACATGGGCAGACGCTTCTCGTTGACCTGAGGAGTATGGGGCAGGCTGAAGTTGCAAAGTACCACACTGCAGTACCAGAAGCAGACATTGTGGCCCATCTTGTGATACTTGCTCAAAAAGAAGTCACACTGCTCACAAAGGGGATGCCATTCTGAAGTGGTCTAAGGATGGAAAAGCTTGTTACTGGGCATTCTTCTCTGTGAGAATTACCATGCAAGGCCTGGTAAATTCATGCAGAAGAATAGCGTTTTGATTATTTCTGTTAGCTCTGGCAATTAGAGAACTAGATTTATTCAGAAGGCAACAATCAGACGATCTTCGTTTAGGCCACCCAAACTTTCACCCCATTTTAATTGAATTTCACACTGGAAAACACTTCAGGGTGAGGAGAGTCTGGAGCAACTGGAGGATGCAGCTACTTGAGTTGTTTGTCTTTGGATTCATCCACGTGAGGGCTGAAATTGGGGCTTGCATAGTATTTTCTTCAAGAACAACCGAAGAAGCCTAGTAATGTGTGAAGTCAGTAAATACGGGGTGACCGCGTCAGGCATGCGTCCCTGCCTTATGAGAGAACTGCTCCTCCATGCTTACTGGAGCAATAAACTAGGTGAATATGAAAAATGATTTGTCCTTATACTGGAGTAGTTAGGTCAAGGAGAGACATTTTAGTTTTGGAGACAACAGATGTGTTTATGTAACATCAAACACCTCATGGCTTCTTTTTACTGGTTAAAGACTAATCACCTTCTGCTGAGTGGGAAGTGGTCCATTTCTTAGGCAAGTCCAAATCACCTTAAGACTTATAAATCAGAGCTGAGGATGAGACTTATATCCTGGCGATCCTGTCCATCCGATGTGCTACCTTGAAAAATGTTGTTAACATTTCTCAGTTCCAGTTTCCAAATAAAGTTCCAAGAAGAATGCCCAGGAACAAGCTGTGGGGCCCTATCGTTGAGGGATAAAATATCCCTCATGCTTTGTAGAGCATGTGGGATGTTTAGATGTAATGGGTATGATTGTCTTGTACAGTGCATGATAAATATTCAGGGCACAAAATGAAAGGGTTTTACACACACACACACACACACACACACACACACACACACACACACACACAAGGAAATGTCCTCTACAGAGTTCAGAGTACTCCTTGCTCAGTACTCTGTCAAATGCCCTATACCTGTCATAACAGAATTCTCATTATGGAGTCTCAGCCTGGGCAAACTACTCTGACCATTTGCGAAACTTTCAAGAACCTCAATGCTCCATCTTCAGCTAAACAATTCCAATGTCTGGACTTGAACTGCACACTGGGACTTTTTAAAACTTTAAAAAAAAAATCCCAAGTGCAGCCAAGGCAGAGACCAATCGCTTTACTCAACTCTTCTGAAACTCCAGCAGGACAGGAGGGCAGCTGTGCTGTCTGTCTGGCAGTCACCTGTCCTCCTGTCCTGGAATCATTTCCCTGCAGCTCTGGGCTGGAGCCTGAGGCCCTGCACTTTTAGCATTAGGCTTTAGATCCCCAAGTTTCTGGTTCTTGGGCCATGCTCCGAGTAAGCCAGACTTTTGACGAGACTCTAAATGATCTTTAGGGCTGTTTTGCCTCCTTTCTTCCTCCATCACCACCCAATTGTGTAAAAACACCTAAACTGAAATTCTGAGAGCCCCAAACCAAACATTTTGTAAAAGACTCCCCCCCCCCAATCCAATGACTACCTTCCTTCTTGAGCCACAGTCATCTTAATCTATGCTTAGAGAGAGTGTTACCTTCTAGTTTCAAATGATCCCCTCCCCCAAGCTAGATTTCAATGGATGGCTTCATACAGGGCCAAGAACATGCTCACCCACTAAGTCACATCCTCAGCTCTGTTTATAAGTCTCAGAGTAATTCGGACTCCGCATAAGAAATGGACCACTCTTCTCTCAGCAGAAGATAATTATCCTTTAACCAATAAAAAGTAGCCATGAGGTGTTTGATGTAACATAAACGCATAGACACCTTCAGAAATTTGACTCACATGCAAAGGTAATGTTTTACCTTTGTAAAAACAAGTATGCATAACATAACTGTCCTCTGAGAGGTTCTACCCAGCAGCCAGTGGAAAGACATTCTGAGACCCACAGCCAAACAGTAGACAGAGTCCAGGAAGTTGGGGGAGGGATTGAGGAACACGAAAAGGATAGTGACTCCACAGAAAGAATAACAGGGTCAACTAACCTGGACTCCTGGGGTCTCTCAGAGACTGAAGCACCAATGGAAGAGCAAGCAGGGGCTGGACCTACCTACCACATACCCCCTTTCCTCCCCCCGCCCCCCACACACTTGTAGCAGATGTGCAGCTTGGTCTTCATGTGTGTCCCTTGACAACTGGAGAGGACCTGCCCCTGAGACTTTGTCGCCTGCCTGGGGCTCCCATTCCGCTAACCTGACCACCTTGTCTGGCCTCAGTGGGAGAGGATGTACCTAGTCCTGCAGTCACTTGATGGGCTGGGTGGGGGGGGGGATGGGTAGTGGAGGGAATAGATATCCAGAGGGGTGTTCCTCCTTCTCAAAGGAGGAGGGGAGGGGGGAGTGGGGGGACCTGTGTGAGGAAGTACTGGGAGGAGAAGGGGGGCAGATATTGGGATGTAAGGTGAAAAAACTTTAAAAAATGTGCTTGTGTTTGTATGTGCTTGCATTTGTGTGTTCGGTCCCTGGGAATCTGTGCTCTGGTTCCCTGCTGGGCAGCAAGTTCTCTACTCAATGAGTCATCTTCCTTATTCCAATCTTGAGTTTTAAAGACAATAATTTTATACCACAAAAATAAGCAATATTCATTCAAGTATGAGAACCCTTAACGTTTCTGCTATTTAGATTTGGATTCCTAAGGCGTCTTGCGACCAAGCTGTGATGAACCGGACTTAGGCATGGATATAGTCTCCTGGGGAAAGCCAGGATTGTCTGGGACTCACCAGTATATAGGACAAGTTACTCGCTCTCATGGTTTGCCAAAACGGTCAATTCATGTTCAAAGAAGGTAACCCATGTGTTGGACATCCATTCCTTATTGTCTTAGTTTTTAAGTCTTTAATCCCTGCATAAAGGACTCAGTCAGTGGCTTCTGCATGTGATATAATTGGGGTTGAAATCCTGCCCCTTCTCTTTATTCTCTTAGCGTTTTGGGCAAGGCAATTTGCTTATTTGCATAAAACAATACTTATTACGGTCTCACGTAACAGGAAGCCCCGAGATGGTGTCAAATGTTCCGTGGGAACTTGATCACACTGGAAAGCCTCTTCTAAGCCGGTTGCATTGACAAGGCCATTTCACTTTTTCCTTATTAGACCTATCCATTCATTCATTCATTCATTCATTCATTTATTATTTTCTGCCTACATTTGGGTAGAAGCCTTTCTATGCCACCTATAGCATGTGCATCATCAGAAGCCAATTTGTGGAAGTTGGTGCTTTCCTTTCCATACATAGCTCCTGGGCACTAAACTACTCAAGCCACGATTTACCTGCTGAGCCATCTTGCTGGCCCAGACATGTCATTTGTCACGCATGGTTCTGAGATAGCAAGGTGGCTCCAAGTGCCTTGCCTTCAAGGTAAACAAACACATCTTTATCATATTATCAGAGAACGATGGCTTTTCTGGTACCTCCCTGTAAATAGTAAATACTCTTGTTATTTCGGTATTTAAGAGGCCAGGAAAAGATTTGTAGTTAACCCCAAGTCAGTGGGAGGGATTTCCATAGGAATGTAGACCAGCCCTAATTTAGGTAGAGGGCTTGGACTCTACTTTTTCACTCTGAGGGATACACGATCAAGTCAAGAGCCTCCTAGAATGCAAGATGGTGGAACACTGGATCAGAACCTCTATTACACCAGTGTTCTGATTATTCCCAACCAAATTATCTCAGAAGCAGACAGTTAATTGGTCATGGTAAAGTACTGGGAGCAATTTGCCTGCAAACTGACTACTTACATGAGACTGACTTTAGTTTGTGCCATACAGATTTTGTCTCCTTGCTTTGTTCACCATTAAAAACTTTCTAGAAGTTTTTTTTTTAACAATGGAGAACACTAAATACCCATATTCTTTTTAAAACCTAAGACTAAGAGAGTAAGCTGTTAATAAACCAGCTTTCTAAGTTGTCTTCAAAACAGACCTTTGTGAGGCCATGTCTGAGTCAGAGCATGGGGAGTGGACATCGGCCACTAGATCTTGTTTGGCTGGCTTTCGTGGGCTGAGTGATTATGAACAGCTCATCTCGGTTTGAAAACACAGAAGCAACATGTAATTCTAGAAGTTTCTCAAAAATGAAACATTTCAAAGGTATTTAAAGACCATTAGTGGGGGTAGAAATTGAGAGCACCCGAGGATAATAGATGTTAGAATGTGATTTTCTGGATTGCAGACGCCTATAATTCTTTACTCTCTGGCACCTTCAGACATCACGTGGAAGATGTTTTCTGTAGACTTAACCCTGTTCATATGTAGCTGAGACCTCGGGTTAGAGAGTGGTGTGCATACTTCAGCACGGTAGCTCAGTAGGTGGTTGGACTTTGAACTCCTAAGGGCAGCTCTCTGAGACTCTGTCATGCAGACAGACCCAGGCTAGACCAGTAGTTACCTGGTGTCTTTCCAGTCATTCTTGGTCTTGAGAGCCTTCGTCATCTTTCCTGAAAGGAAGCAGAGTGCCTGGCTTCCCTCAGTGATAGTTCTTCATGATTATAAGACGCCCTGGGCTTGAGGCTGACATGCTGGGAGTAGCAGTGAGTCAGAGAGTAGTGACAAAGAAATCAGACACTGGGGCCGCATGTTCTGGGTGCAAGTGTGTCTTCTGCTGTTCACAACGCAGCACCTGACTTTGCCTCACTCTTTTATTCTCTTTGCCTCTCTCCTAGAGCTGTGATGGACATTAAATGCAAACTGTGCCGCACAGAAAGCACTCACGTACCACTCAGGCCAACAACATGTGGATGCTTCAGTGCTTCTTAGAAGGGTGAATACATTACTCACAGGAGGAAATATGGAGACAAAGTGTGGAGCAGAAACTGAAGGAAAGGCCATCCAGAGACTGCCCCACCTGAGGATACTTCCCATATACAGTCACCAAACTCGGACACTGTTGTGGATGCTGGGAAGTGCTTTCTGACAGGAACCTGATATGGCTGTCTCCTGAGAGGCTGTGCCAGAGCCTGACAAATACAGATGTGGATGCTTACAGCCAGCCAACCATTGGACTGAGCACAGGGATCCCCAATGGAGGTTTTGCAAAAGAGACTGAAGGAGCTGAGGGGTTTGCAGCCCCATGGAGGGAGCAACAGTGTCAACAGGCCAGACCCCATGGGGTTCTCGGGGACTGGACCACCAACCAAAGAGTACACTTGGAGGGACCCATGGCTCCAGCCACGTATGTGACAGAAGATGGCCTTGTTGGACATCAAGGGGAGCGGCCCTTGGGCCTGAGGTTGTTCCATGCCCCAGTGTAGGGGAATGCCAGCCCAGGAAGACGGGAGTGGGTGGGTGGGAGGGGGAGCACCCTTGTAGAGGCAGGGGGAGGGGGGATGGGATAGAGGGTTTTCCAAAGGGGAGACCTGGAAAGAGGAGAATGTTTGAAATGTAAATAAAAAAGCAAATAACAACAACAACAACAACAACTTAAGTGGATGTTGTAAACAATTAGCATCAACTTGGAGAACAGTTAAGCTACAGGAGTACTGGATATTATATAGCTACTTGGAGGCTCACTGATCAGAATTACTATTTTTGTTTGTTAAATTTTCTTAAATATCTTACCCTCAAATTAAAATGAAAAATTCAGTTTATGTGAAATAAAATGGTTTATTTTCATAATTAACAATTTTGAATGAGAAGATGGCCATTTCCAGTGCCAGGGAAAAGAGGCAATTAGTCCAGGGCAAAGGGGCAATTAGTCCAGTTACCTGCAAAGACCCCCGACTGCAGGAAAGCCGAATTCCAGGGTTGATGTAATCTCTCCCAGTTTCGTGATCTGGTTAGGATATCACAAATAATCTCCCCACCCAACATCCTGAGACACTTGAATTTCCTCACTGTCTTTGTTTTAAGAAGGGTTGAATGGTGGGATTATTACTGGTTTAGAAGAAAGTAGAGATTGTGGTTCCAAGGAATTATTCTGCTTTAGAGATCAGAAAGACTCATGAACAGGTCATATGATGGTAGGATTTCTTTTTTCTACACAATGACATGCAGTTGGAAGTACTCAGAAGTCACAATGGTTTCTGATGTCTTCTACAAACAAATGCTATACAAAGCGATTTATCTTGGTCTGAAAGAACTTTCTGGCTATTCAAGCCAGAAAACAAATCTATGTACAGATTTCTACACTCCATGCAGTGGGCACGTTCAACAGACTTCTCCATCAGGGCTGTGGATTGACCCTTGTTGGTATTGCAGAAACTGATTAGAAGCAGTGGCTCCTGATTTGGACTCTTCGGAATCACACACACACACACACACACACACACACACACACACACACACCTGACATGTGACTACACTGGTTCTCTGACCCAAGGATCTATTTTCTTGCCTAGAGAACTGCTGTGAAGACGTTGATCTACACCATTAGGTGACTGTGAGCATCAGCTAAAACACCGAGTACTTTCTTTCCCCAGGCACTCTGTAGTTAGCACTCGTATTTCAGTGATTAGTTCTCTCTGTGTAAATAATACCTTTATAAACAATTCAGTAATGAGGGAAATTATTTTTAATTAAGTAGCTAATTAATTAATTACATTTTGGGTTTTCTTTTTTAAAATTTGTTTGTTTCTTTACATCCCAAATGTTGCCCTTCCCTCTGGTCCCCCCTGGTAGAGTTCCTTCTGCCATCTCCCTTCCCCTTCACTTCTGAGCTCCCTCCCCTTCAGTATCCCCCATTCTGGTGCATCAAGTCTCTGTAGGATTAAGAGACTCCTCTTCCCCTGAGGCCAGACATGGCGGCTCTCTGTTACATATGTATCAGGGGCCTTGGACCAGCACCTGTATGCTCTTTGGTTGGTGGCTCAGTCTGGGAGCCCTCAGGGGTCCAGGCTACTTGATGCTGTTGGTCTTCCTGTGGGGTTGCCATCTCCTCGAGGGCTTTCAGTCCTTCTCTAACTCTTCCACAGGATGAGTTACCTTTCTTTCCGTTACCCACTCAGGCCCCTAACTCCTTCTGCCTCCCATGATGAGAGGACTTCTTTTTAATCAATTAATAAATTAGCTAATTAATTAATTAATTAATTAGTTTTTGGGTTTTCAAGACAGAATTTGTTTATGCAGCCTTGGCTGTCCTGGAACTCACTCCATAGACCTGGATGGTCTATAGAGACCAGAGACCTGCCTGCCTCTGTCTCCTGAGTGCTGGGACTCAAAGCCTAAGTCACTTCTGCCCAGAGGCAATCCTTGACTCTTCTTTGTTAAGTAGCAGACTGATAGAGACTATTCCTTTCCTGGTTAGCACCAAGACTTGTTCGGGGAAGTCTACTTTGCATTTCTATTAATGGTTTTAGGACTGGTAAGACTACTAGGTGCTGGAATTGGATACCCACCTTGTTTTCTGACTGAATTTGTGAGTCATAACAAGACAAGCTGTGACCTTATTATGATCTATTCAATGAGTCCAACTTCTTTCAATTTTTTTTTTTTTTTTGATAGACTAGGCCACTAGAAACTCTCAAGGCTTGAGAATAAACTCTTGGAAGGGAGAAATGACTTGCCAAAGGCCATGTTGAACTCTGCTCAACTTTAGTAATGGCGATCTTTATTGAGTATTGGCTATGTGCTAGCGCAGATTTGGCTACCCTTTAGAATAGAGCTTTTATTATCTCACTTTTATGTGGGAAAACTCATGAAAGGAGAAACCTTTCCACAAAGATCAGGAAAGTCAGGATGCTCTCTGAACTCTATAATAAGAGATTCAAGAACATACAGCTGGAAACTGTTATCCTTTCAGGACCTATAGGTACTAATATATAAATGAGAATACTAACCTGTGTTCATTTTCCCTTCTTTTGTACTTTGAGGCAACATTCAAGTCAATGGACTCATTAGTTCAAATGTTCAGTGCTGCCTGCCCTGAGAGACTTTGGATAATTGAGGGTCAGCCAGCAGGGCTTGGGTCACTGCAATTCTATTTTTTCACCTTTCAGAAACCACAGGGCGACTCTCAGCCTTGGAGAGCACTTTGCCAGTGATTGTTTGCTTATCTCTTCTCTTTATTAGTTCTTTGAGAATTCTATGTAATGTGTCTTGACCATATTTATCCCTTGCCCAAATTCCTTTTTCCAGAACTGCCCACCTTCCTAACACTTCTAACTTTGTGTCCTTTTTTAAAAAAAAAATCATGAAGTCCAGTTTGTGCTGTTCACATATTCATGAGTGTATGAGCTTCTACTGTAACATGGTTGACCCACTAGTGGCAGCACTCTAACAGAAAACTGATTTCTCTCTCCCTCCTTCCTCCGTCCCTCCCTCCCTCCCTCTCCTCTCTCCAAAAAGCTATCAATTGCTGATAGTCACCCAGCTAGGGGTTAGACTTAATGTCTACTTCCCTCTCCATTCTGGGTATCAGTCTAGCTTGAGCTTGCACGAGACTTCTGCATATTGTTACAACTGCTGACGATCCTGTTTTATCTAGAGGATGGTGTTTCTAAGTCATTTACCACCTCTGGCTCTTCTACTTTCCTCTTCTTCTGTAATGAACCCTGGACATTTGGAGGAGGAGCTATGATGTAAGCATCTCACTCAGAATGAGCATTCCTCAGTCTTCGGTTTTCTGTTTACTGGATTGTTGTAGGTCCCTACATTAATCACCATCCACTGCAAATAGAAGATTCTCTGATGAAGATTTTGAGATGCATTAAACTAAGGGTGAAATAATAGGTCACAGTGAGTCCATTTAGTGCAATAATGGTAGTAAGTTCTTTCCTATGGACTTTTCTATGAACTGTCTTGACACAGGTTCCTGGCCCAACACTGCAGACTCGATGTTTTTCATCTTGTGAGGTATGAGTGAAATTTAAAAAGGAAGTGGTTAGTTATTCTCATGAACCACTACTAGTTCACCAGTGGCCATTTCTTGCCAGGACAGTCAATATTGTAGCTGACAGTGTTCACAGCTGGTGATGACTGCTTTTCTTTTCCAGTAGCTTGCATAGTACCTTCAAGCACTATGAAAACCAGCCTGTAGGAATACTATTAAGTAACAGCATAATAGTTTCAAGTTCTATCATGCAAGTTTATGGTGTCTTCAACAATAGGGTCTTACTGTCAAGTTTCTGGGGGCTAACCAGTAGCATTGATAATAGTTTGTAATGTTTAGATTCAGGGACCTCATTAGCCAAAAATTTCAAAAATGAAAATTTGTTTCTTGACTGGGCTTTTTATTTGTTAGCTTGTGGTGTCTAGTAGTGGGCATGAGGTCCCAATGTAGCACTGTAGGGTAAATATTCTCTCTCTTCCTCCTTCCCTCCCTCCTTCCCTCCCTTCCTCCCTCCCTCCCTCTCCCTCTCATCTCTCTCTCACACACACACTTTCTATTTTTAAAAAATAATTATTTATTTACTTTATGTATATGAGTACACTTTCACTATCTTCAGACACACCAGAAGAGGTCATTGGATCCCATTATATATGGTTGTGAGCCACCATGTGGTTGCTGGGAATTGAACTTAGGACCTGTGGAAAGACAGTTAGTGCTCTTAACCACTGAGCCATCTCTCAGCCCTCCACTTTCTATTTTTGAATACTTATCCCTCCTTATGTTCCCTCCTCTGCTCTGCCTTCCCATCCTCCATCCCAATTTAACCCTTCTTGTTCTGTTCCATTAATCCCCTTCAAGGTTTTGTAGCATAGCTATCTCCCCTCCTTTTGAATATCCTCCCAGAATCCTTTGTCTCTGACTAACTTTATGACCTTTACATCTATTTCCAAGGAAACACACATCAAAAGATTCAAGCTAACATCCACAAATAAAAGAAAATGCATGATGATCTGAATGATATGTTCCCCATAGTCTCAGACATTTGGATACTTGGTCCCCAGATGGTGGCACTGTTTGGAGAGGCTTAGGAGGAGTGTCCTTGCTGAGTAAGTACATGACTGAGTGGGAATTGAGAGTTTAAAGAGTTGTGACATTTCTAATCCCATCGCTGTGCTGTGCTTGCTGTTTAGGATGTGTGTTCCCAGCTTCCTGCCACCCTTCCTCACTGTGATGGTGATGAACTCTTACCCTATTGGGACCACAATCCCTAATGGACTTTTCTCCTTAGAACTTGCCTTGGCCATGGTGTTTTCTCAGAGCAATAAAAAAATAAATAATACAATACCAAACCATTCCCTTTCTGGGTGTGTGTTAAACCATTCAGAATAATTGCATATAGCTCCTGTGAATTTAATAATTTTGATTTTTTTTAAAATACAAGAACAATATTCCATTATGTAGGTGTATCACATTTTATTACCCATTCATCTGTTGATGGATATCCAAGCTATTTTCCTTTCCTGGCTATTGTGAACAGAGCAACAATGAAGATGGATGAGAGTGTATCTCTAGAGTAGGATGTGAAGTCCTTTGGGTATGTGTCTTAGAGTGGTGCCTTAGTCAGGGTTTCTATTCCTGCACAAACATTAAGACCAAGAAGCAAGTTGAGGAGGAAAGGGTTTATTGAGCTTACATTTCCACATTGCTGTTCATCACTAAAGGAAGTCAGGACTGGGACTCAAGCAGTCCAGGAAGCAGGAGCTGATACAGAGGCCATGGAGGGATGTTCCTTACTGGCTTGCTTCCCCTGGCTTGCTCAGCTTGCTTTCTTATAGAACCCAGGACTACTAGCCCAGGGCTCCACCCATAAGGGGCCCTCCTTCCTTGATCACCAACTGAGACAATGCTTTACATGGATCTCATGGAGGCACTTCCTCAACTGAAGCTCCTTTCTCTGTGATAACTCCAGCCTGTGTAAAGTTGACACACAAAACCAGTCAGTACAAGTGGCATAGTTGGATCACATAGCAGAGCTATTTTTACCTTTTTGAGGAACTTCTTCAGTGATTTCCATAGTGACTGCACCAGTAGGTCCTCCTACCTGTAGTAAAGCCCTGTTCTCCTTTTCCAAATCTGTACTAGCATTTAGTGCCTTTAACAAGATATTGGCTATTTTCTCTGTTATAAAATAAAATTAACAAAGTAATTTTAATTTACCTTATGGTTTTGGATGTGGGACATTAAAAGCTATTTCTCCATAATTTGTATTTCATCTTTTGAGAACTCTCTGTTTAAAAGCTTCATGCCCCATATTTTAAATTGGTTGTTTGCTTGAGAGACCTATCTACAGAATCACCTAAAATGATATATTTTCCAATTTCATAGTATTATAATGAAATATCATAGACAAAGTATGTGTAGAAAAGATTTATTTTGGCTTACAGCCTTAGAGGTCCCAATCCAAGGGCAGGAGGATCAATTTCTTTGTTCCCCTGGCGAGTGTTGCACACCACAGTGGAGCACGTGGTAGAGCAAATTGCTCCCATCTAAAGTCATGGAGTGAAACAGAAGGAGGACTAGAGAGATCCGGATCTGAGATCTCCTTTTGGGGGCCACGCACCAGTGCCTGAGGCTTTCCCACTAGACTCTACTTTGTAACATCTCCCAGTAGTGCCATGCTGGGGATCAAACCCTTAACACATGAACCTTTAGGAGGACATTCATCTGGAGTTCAGAACCAGGACACACTAGAGACCACATTGAAATTGGCCATAGATGCTTAGAGACCTGTGACAAAGGTTTTCTGTCGTGTGACTCACTTGGAAAATATAGAGCAAGCTTCTTTGTAATGGGCAGTCTGGAGCCAGGAAGACTAGGAAGAGAGTCTGAGGTTCTGTCCTTTGCCATCATGGGGAAATTTTCTGCAATAATGTTTCCTTGGGTGTCAGTGGTGGGTGTGGACAAAGAAAAAAAGAACATAAACAAAGTCAAAGACAAAAACCATGGCATGCTGTAGTGTGTTTGTGTAATTCCAAGGTTAATAGGTCTCTTTAGAACGTATGTTTGACAATATTTGTGGTGAATTACCATGAATTAAATGAATGAAAATGACACTTGATTATTTTAAATAGTTGAATTGTAGAGCTGGTTCCCTATAGAAGCCATTTTTTTTGGAAATTCCAGTAAGAATGGTTTAACATAGGCTTGGGAATAAATCTAGGTTCTGTTGCTTACAAGGTGTTTGACTTAGGGAAGGTTACCTAGGCTACTTTTCACATTCTTCATTAGCAAAATTAGTACAATAAACAATATCTATTACTTAACACTTCCTGCATGATATTAGCATTCTGTGTATGCTGGAGTTGAGAAGTGATTGATACATTAGCTTCTAAATAGTTCAGTTAATTTCTTCATCCTCATATAACTTGATCAATTTCTACTTATACTGTTATCTGTTGACCAAGGAAAGAAAAAGGAAATTCTTAAAATAAAACAAATTGGACTTAGGTTGTTGGTTCTCAATTCCCTGCAGTCTACCTGAGAAGCCTCTTGATGCAAGAATGTTGTTTTTTAGAATATTGCATGTGTTGGTCATAAATAAGAATGCTAGACTGGGAAAATAACCTGGAATGGCTTACAGCTTAAAATGAGCAATTTTAGGATAAATTTTGCAGGGAGGGGGGGAACATCAGGACAAGCAAGATACAGACCTTGAAGTACATCTGGGTGAGACACGGTTCATAAGTGAGTTGGGGGCTTAATGGCTTAACTATAAGGAAAGGATTGATCCGGATCAATTAGTTGAGCTAATTTGCATGACATTAGCAGTATTTAATACAGAGACACGGGATATTCATAGTCCTATGCACCATTGTAGTATAGTTCAGGAGCTAGAGACTTCTAAGATGTGTATGGTTCGTTAAAGCAAACAGAGCCATCAGACTGTGAAGAAACTGGCAGCAAACATGGAAATAGTGGCTTTAAGTCATCGGACAAGGACAAACTTAAAAAACATTGAAACATATACTTACTCCCTGCAAATTGTCTTCCATGCTCTCCAAGGATGGCATCTATTAAGAATCATCTGAAACGAATTTTTATAGATAATCCTAGAGTAGTAGTGTCTTCCCCTAAGCCTAAGAGGAAAGGCAAAAAATGAACATCATTTTCAGGAATTCTAGAGCTAGGAAATTATACTGACCAACAACCCAGATGGAGAAGGAGCAAAGCATGTAAATTGCTACATTCTACTAGTGCTTTTTGAATTTAAACAGGTTTTCCAAATTTGACATTGTCAGCCAGACAAATAAAATCAAGGCTTGAGAGTCTGGATTTGAAGAGGGGAGAGAAGGGAAGCTGATATCGGTGCATCTTTATCAAGATCTTATTCCTAGGCTTTACCCAACAGCTTTGCTCTCAGGACAATAAGATCTATGAAGATGTGTTGTTACCTCTGGGGAAATCACAGAGTGTGGTCATCTCATGAAGAGTAGAAAGTGGAGTGCCCATCCCCTATGAGCTGTAATTGTTGCCTAACAGGAAGCCATTGCCAACATGTTGGAAGATATAGAAGAGAGAAACAACCAGCGGCACAATAGAGTTGAATCCCCTTTCTACATTTTGTCACTATCCTTCCTTGTTCTAAAAGATAGTCAAATTTATTGAATATATTTAATCAATGTATTAAAATGTACTTCATGAGTACTCTATCCAAGCGCATACATAGAGAGAATATTTGGCTGAATATATATTTCAGATGTGAACAGTGCTAAGGAAAGATAAGGCAGTTGAGGGAATAGACCCATAGGGAGGTACCAGTTTAAATATTTTTTATTTTTAAATATTTATGTATTTTATTTTATGTGTATGATTTTTTTTGCCTGCATGTATGCATGTGCACCATGTGAGTGCCTGATGCCCACAGAGTCTAGAAAAGGCTGTCAGAGGCCCTGGAACTGTGGTAATGGATGGCTATGAACTGCCATATGGGTACTGAGACTCAAACAATCCCCACAAAAGACAACCAGTGTTTTTAACCCCTGGGCCATCTCTCTAGTCCAGTATCATTTTAATTAGAGTAAATGAGAGCAAGGTGAGGTATCTGGAGCCTCTGGCCCCAGCTACTCAAGAGACCTGAAGCAGAAGCATCCTTTGAACCCATGAATTTGATTCTAATCTGGGAAACAAAGTGAGGTCCATCTCAGTGACAAATAGGAAAAGGCCTTTGTGACAGTGCCACATTTGAGGTATGTGTCTTAGTGAGCGTTTGTATTTCTGCAAAAACATCATGACCAAGAAGCAAGTTGGGGAGGAAAGGGTTTATTTAGCTTACACTTTCTACACGGATCCTGAGCAGGAGAGCTGCCATGGGGACAAGATGGCATCAAAGGTCCTGGCACCACAGCCATGGATTAGAATGAGTTAACAACAAGGCTGTCTTTGTTCCACAGCAAGGTTTACTGACTATGGAGGGAGAGCAGTTTCTAGCCATGGAAATGAATCTACAAAATCTGTGGTGTTGTCCTGTATTGTCCAAGGTCATACAGCTTTCTAAAGCTGGTTGAAAGAGTTGAAAGGAGTTAGACACACCTTACATAAGAATCTTGGGGCAGATTTCCTAATTTTTGTGTTGTAATCATATTCTATTAATAGAATTTTAAATAAATTCCCCGGGGAAGGGGACATTTTGAAAATATTTATTTTTTAAGATTTTTAAAACATTTTCTCTGTGTATGTACATGTCTGTGTTACATGCATGTGAGTGTGTGTCTATGTCTGTGTGTGTGCATGTATGTGTTACATACATGTGAGTGTGTCCATGTCTGTGTGTTGCATGTCTGTGTTACATGCATGTGAGTGTGTGTCCATGTCTGTGTGTGTGCATGTCTGTGTTACATGCATGTGACTGTGTCCATGTCTGTATGTATATGCATGTATTAGAGACATGCATATAAGTATGTGATGTACATGTATGTAAATGTTAGGGGTCTTCCTCTATTATCTACATCTTGTGATTTTAAGACAGGGTATTTTCAGGGAATTTGAAGTTGTAATTTTGGCTAGACTGGCCAGGGAGCTCTCAACATCAGCATGCCTTTACCCACAGCCATGGCAGCTTTATACATCAGCATTTCAGGATTAAAATTCAGGTCTTCATGTTTGCACAGCAAGTTTTTACCCACTGAATCATCTCCTCATCTCCAGACTATATTTTATGATGTTTTATTCTTCTCTTTATAATTTAGTGTAGATAGACCCTTTATCATCTGCTGCTCAGGGAAGATGTTAATCTCCACTCCCCCACCCTGTGTGTCTTTCTGTGTGCCTGTCTGTCCATCTCTGTCTGTCTCTGTCTCTCTCTCTTTCTATCTCTGTATCTCTCTCTTTCCCTCTCTCTCGTTCCTAAGAGAGTTCTATTCTTATTTTACATTCTGGAATATGAAGCTCAAAGAAGCTATAGTGTTAGAAATCAGGTTTTCTGATTTTTTTTCCACTACAACATTCTGCCCCATGTTTCCCCATGTTACTTCATATCCCAGTACATCTTCTCTTTTTGCTGAAGCAACAAGAGTTAATACTGAGCCAGTAAAGAAGAGCCTTTCAAGGAAACAGAGTTGCTGCTGCTAGACTTTGGGGTCAGAATTTACCCCAGGCTGATTCTGGATGAGGATCATGCTTGGTGTTTAAAACAAGTAGTTGTTTCTGGTCAAAGAGGGCAGCTGCTCTCTGTGAAACTGAATTTGCTTTTTAGGTCGTCTTTTTTAAACAGTATAATTGATTTCCAGTAGCATGTCTAGAGTAGCATGTCTAGCCCCTTCCATGGGCTCGAGGGTTTTAACCATGACTACCATGGTTTCTCTTTCTTTTTCACCTTGGAATGATCTTAGGTAGAATTCACCATCCTCACATTGAATTGTTCAAGTAACAGTTCAAGTATCAAAGTAACAAAGCTTCTGTGAGCAACTGTTTACAGAACAAAGGACACATCTTAGGTCAACAGAAACCTCTTTGCTCAAAAACAAAAGGAAACTACCTTGACTCATCAGTTTGGATGGAGTCCTGTGAGCACACAGTGGAGCCTTTAAACATATTTGACTCATGAAAAGGAAATATACACCTCAAAACCAATTCATGAAAACCCCTAATCCCAAAGTGGGTCAGGGTCACCAATCTACTTGTAATGTATATTTATTATGTGTATGCAAAGTTCAATGGGTGCTTACTTAAATATGCCTCTCCTTCTAAAGAGGCCTTTTTTTAAAAAACCAAAAGATACTTTGACAACTTAGATGGAAGTAAAGGAACAGGAGGACATTGGACAGTGTGACAGTTGACCTTATTTTGACCATGTTAGTTTTAGTGTGAGTATAAAGTGGCAAGACAGCTATTATGCTTTACTGTCAATAGAAAGTAGTGGTCATCAATATAAATCACAATGAGAATCTATAAGCATCTCCATTACAGTCTACCTCAGCAAGCTTTGTTGACATCTCATTCAGCAGGGACTTTCATTTCCTCACCTCTCATTTTATGTTGATCGAAAACCATCCTACCTCTGAGGTTGTGCATGTCTTTTCTTACCCTTTCCCCCGTCAGATTTCAATCATCTTGATGAAAGACAAAGATGGGAGAATTGAACAAAATAAACCACCTACTATATGCTATGCTGTTCTGAATTGTCCTCATTCAGAGTTTACACAAATTAAGAAGAGTATATAATAAATCAGTGAGAACATTATCCAGGTGAGGTAGATCTCCACCTTTAGTCTTATAACCAAGGAGGCTGAGGCAGGAGGAATTTGAGTTTGAAGTCATGTTGGACTACAGAGCAAGTTTAAGCCAACCTTGGCTATATAGAGAAACCATTTCTAACATAAAATAAAATAAAATAAAATAAAATAAAATAAAATAAAATAAAATAAAATAGCACAGGAATTACATCACAGAAGGGAGAGTTTACTTTGGTTGTGAAGATACTGAACTCTGACTTCAAGCTGTAGTTGTTCTGGAAACAGAGCATTCAGGTAGAAATAAGACCCCAAGTCAGAATGGAACTGTGATGGGGAAGGGACAGAAGCAGAGCAACAGAGGCAGTGACATTTGAGACACAGAGGTCAGGGTGTGAGAAGTCCTAGCAGCTATGACAAGGGGACACTTTAAATATAGTGGGAAGGTATTGACATTTATAAGTAAAAAACAATGGGATTTCCTTCCTTCCTTCCTTCCTTCCTTCCTTCCTTCCTTCCTTCCTTCCTTCCTTCCTTCCTTCCTTTCATCCTTCCTTCCTTCCTTTCATCCTTCCTTCCTTCCTTCTTCCTTCTTTCCCTCCCTCTCTCCTTCCCTTCCTCCTTTCCTCCCTCCTTCCTTTCCTCTTTCCCTCCCTACCTCCTTCCTTTCCTCGCTTCCTCCCTCTCTCTTTCTCTCTTTCTTTCTTTCAGATTATTCTGGTTGCTGAATAGAAAAGAAGCGAAGACATTATTGATGGGCTGCTGTGGTGATCCAGGTAAGGAATGAAGATATTTGGGCTCATGGAGTGAAGATTCAGAAAAGCAGACAGGTTTGAAGCACATTTTGAATGTAAAAGTAAGAGGACTCAGTGACTTAAGCCACCTTGTTGTAGGGAAAGAAAAGAAGCTAGTATGAGTTGTTGGCTTTTGCCTGAGAAGACAACGGTACTTTTTGAATGGAGGAAGCCTTGGGCGTGTGCAGTTTGCAGAGGGAACAATAAGACCTCTCTTTGGGCCTAAAGATCCTTGGAAAGCTGTAGACTTGTGAGTGGGCCTTTATGGGTAATGATAATTTTCACTTCCAAACCCTACCACACACAATTAGCTTTTTATCTGTGTGACCGGTATGCCTATCGCGTGTATAGATCAGAAGACACAAGCAAAGTGACAAGGGGCACAGACGCGTGGCCAAGGACACACCCTCTTATATGGTTGATGTTTGTTATTGAACCTCCTTAGCAATTCCACGTGTCCCTGAGAAGTCCTCTCTCTCTCGTTCTCTCTCTCTCTCTCTCTCTCTCTCTCTCTCTCTCTCTCTCTCTCTCTCCCTTAAACATTCTCTGAAACATATTTCTGAGGCCTGAAATGAGGCACTTTCTAGGTGAAAGGAAAGAATGTTTGGAAAGGGTAGGACAAGCACTGATATATTGGTTGATTTATTCTTATGAAATCCTCACTTGCCTTACATTATCATATCTGAATTATCACCATAACGGCCACCCCAAGGTCTGTGAACTGTTTTTGTTAAGTCTAGGTACCAAGAAAGGAAAGTGTTTCCTCTAACAGCCCAGTTGTTATAACTTTAATGTTTATCTTTTAATAAAGGTAACTCAAATGATTCCTGTAAAAGCATAGCACTGAAGACAGATCTTATTATTGAAACATTGGCTTCATATGCTCTGTTGTCACCTGAACTTCAATTTCCAGAGTGATATTACTTAAAGTTACTAGTTAGTATTTATGTCAGCATTTTGTTAAACGCAATATTTTATTCATTATTTCATAATTTCACAAAAGAATACAATGTATTTGATCACATTCATCCTCCCCTCAACTGGTTCCCTAAATTCTTCTAAGATCCCCTTCTAATTCCCTTCCAGCTTCCTATTACATGCACATGCACACACATACACACACACACACACATACACACACACAAATATACATGCACACACACATGCACACACATGCACACACATGTATACACACATATATACACAAAGTAAACTTTGTGTTGTCCTTATATTTATGAGTGTGAGGTCATCTACTGTGGCATGGTAGACCCACCAGAAGTCCCACCCTCCATCCACAACAGACATCACCTGTCAGTTACCTGAGGAGCTTGCGAGCCCAGGCCTCATCCCTGCTGACACATTCACTGACTTGATCCTGCACAGTGACATGCATTCATGGAAAATTGTCCGAGATAGCGCAGGGAGGTCCAATGTAACATTCATCTGGGAATAATTATTATTTTAAAGATCCTAATAGGACAGAATAAAGGAACCCAATTATTCCTTTCAGCCTTTGGCAGGGGATTAAGCAAAGTTTATTACTGACTAGAGAGTAAGAATGAAGCTCTGCTAAATGCTAAGAATGTTGGTTTCATGCCAATTCTTTGATGTATGTGTGACTCGGGTTTTTTCCTTCCAATAATTTGAACTATTAGAATAAGTCATCAGTTTAAGCTTTTGAGTAGAAGTTGTTAGTCTCATGCTTAACTTTCTTAAGGAGGGAATGGTCGACAGAGCAGCCCTGGACAGGCAGTTATCCTGTCTCCAAGACAACCGGTATGTTTTAAACCCTTCCCAAGCATCCTGTGGAACCTTAGCTGCAAGGACTGCTACAACTGACTCTGTGACTTTGGTTTTAGAAGGCTTTGACCCATTTATGACTCCTTAAGATAACAAGGATTTATCTTGGATGATATCACTCTTAGACAAGGTTACTCCGGATGACCCTCATTGCCTTGCATGGTGGAACTGGAGGTGGTAGGCCTCCTTTGGTAGCTCAACAGAAAACTCCTAATTTATGAAACGGGAGGCTTGTGACCAGTCCTTATGGCAAGGTCCGTGATTGGTGGATTTGGGATCTGTGCTGTGATTGGTATAAATTACAATGCCACATTTGCATACCATGCTCATGCCATGTATCTTTTCTGGCTGTAATCGAGTCAATAAGGAGATAGATTCAAGTGTTGCTTCCCCTGGGTATTGCAGCATTAGATGAAATAACAAAACAAAACAAAACACCAAAAACCAAGTCATCCAAACAAAACTACCATACAAGATGAGGAGGGCCATCTGGAGTAACCCTGTCTAAGAATGATCTCTTCTTGCCTTCTTGTGATATTTATCCTGAGGAGAATGGGAAGAGTTGGGTAACATGAAGAGGCGCCCCCAGCACTGGCAGTAGTAGCACTAGTTAGCAGCAGTGACAGAAGCTGAAAAGGCTGAGGAGGTGGCTGAAGGGCTCCAGTAATGATGAGGAGCAGGTGCTGTAGGTGACATGAGGTACAAGAGACAATGGAAGATAGTGGACATATGCACAAAACAGAGCCCATGACAAGGTGAAGATGAGGAATAGCATGAGGCAGTTCTCCATGGGCCAAAGAAGATGCCTTAATGAAGGCCCCACCTAGCTTCTGTAAGGAATGTGGGTTCTGACAACCAAGTCTTGGCAAGTAGGATACTAACTATATGGTGGGCACGTATTGCTAGCTTAGAGGTGTGGGCTACTCCCAACCAAAACCTAGAACAAAAAGATCTTAACCTGAGCACCTCAGTCTTCACTCTCTGGAACATCAAGCCTAAACCTCTGGTTCTCAGGGCTTTTAACTAAAAACTTCTGAACCAGTTAGCCTAACCAGTAAACCTTTAGAATTTAAGGGCTCAAGCCTGTCAACACTAGGAAAAAAACTTCCTGCTTGTTCATAATTACAGAGTAGAGAAAAGTACAGCTAATTGTACACACTAATATATTTGTGTTTAGCCAATAGAAAGGACAAAAGTTATAATTCATTGTATCTTTCAATAGCAGACTGAAACTCCACTGGTGCACAAAGGTATGCATTTTAATAACTGGCTTTTTACATTCGAAGGGGAACAAACTTGCATATATATCCAGATGCCTTGGAAGAGACTGATACTTTTAGAAGTTCCATGTGGCTAGATCTCATCATGTAGTAGACCATGTCGTAGACTATTATGGGGAACATTTAGACTCCTAGATTAATCTTAGATTGTTATCTGAAGGCAATTTTAAGATGCAAAAGACAACACAATCCTGTGTTGTTCAGAGTCATGCCACTAATAGAGCAGTGGCTCTCAACCTGTGGGTCGCTACCCCTTTGGGGGTGTTGAACTGTCCTTTCATAGGGAATATATATCAGATATCCTGCATATCTGATGTTTACATTATGGTCCATAGCAGTGTCAAACTTATATTTATAAAGTAGCAATAAAATAATTTTATGGTTGGGGGTCACCACAACATGAGAAACTGTATTAAAAGGTCACAGCATTAGGAAGGCTGAGAACCATGGATCTAGTGGACCATAGATAAAAGGATATAGTTTTCTTTTAAATCAGACAATTTCTTATAGTTTATGGTTATGAGCCTAGCCTTTAATAGCTGAGCCATCTCTGCAGCCCAGAGAATTTCTTCAGCACATTGACAAAGGGCCTTGTATCTACTCCTTACTTCAAGCACCTAATATTCAGAAGGTACTAAATTGTCTTGCTTAGTGGAGATATGTGTTGCAACACATCAGGCAGATAGCCAAGTAACTTAATACAGAGCATCATGATTCAAGCTACGATGCTGGCACAAATTTTGCTGACAGCATCTGTGGGAAACACTCACATATCTGAATATAGACACAACACAATCCACTTGAGGGTAAGCAAACACAATTACAGGTTCATGGGAGGTGAATGCAAAGGCACTCTGAGGTCACCTTACATAAATCACTGTTTGAAGCTGTTTTAACGTGGCTACCATGTTTATCTGTGTGTCAGGCTCTCAACCAACACATTTTGTTTCTAATAAAGAAAACACATCTCCATTCAAAGTCTGGCTTCCTTTGTGACTTCCTTTTAGTGGACACTGTCACATTCACATGTTAAAATTTAAAATGCTACTGTTTTGCAGCTCTCCCTATATAATGCTTGTTGGTACGAAATCCATGGTACTTGGTTCTTCTACAGAGAGTGAAGACATGCCCACCGCCAGAGTGTTTTGTAGCCATTTGATACAGAACTACACGACAGCTTGCTGGGAGACTTAATTGAACAACCAACAAAAACTTAATATTGTCACCTCAACAATGCGGTTATACAACTGTACTGTGAGCTGACATACTATGTTCACAATGGTTAAGACTTAAGTGGTAGACATCATGAACATATAAAGAATGGGAGTGATTTCAGAGAATCCAACCATGATTGACATTTTTCTTTAGAACAAAAACTCATGGTCAATGAAGATTTTTTCTTTTTTTAAACAAATTTTATTAATACTTCAAGAATGTGAATGCTTTTACAGTAAGCAACTGTGGATAAAGAGGTATGAATGGAAGTCTTTTGACATCCTTGTCCCATTCTGTTCTTGTCATCAGCATTGTCATCTTAGAGAGTATTTGCCCCTTTATATTTGATGGAGAAGTTGGGTTATATTTATCCTCTGCAATTACTCGATCTAAGTTCCTCCTTAATATTACAAATATTTTTTATTACTCTTTAATATTCAGGAATGAAATACAGAAGCAGTATAATCTGTATGTATGCTTATTTGTGAAAGTCAATATAATATCTTACCTGTTGTACAGGAACTGTGCATACCTTGTTCCATGCAACTTTGAAGAGGAAGAAAACAACTTACAGCTAAATAATATACATCTTGTGGCATGAACTTCAGCACAGCTACACTAGAAAATATAATGAAGCAGCTAGATACTTTTAACTGAGTGCACAAGTGAGGAAGTTCAAAATGACAAGAAGTCTGAGTCTGGATACTCCAAATAAAGAGTTGTGGTGAGTGATAACAGGTCAGGCTGGTTTACACATGACAAAAAGCTGGAAGCAAACCCAGTAAGTATGTATGTATTTCTTTGACAGCTTTATTTATGGTGTTGTTGTAAAACATTTATCTTAATCTTTTTGGCTTTATTACTTCATTTGGGAAGAAATGAAATGTTGGCAGAGTGAGTACACTGGCATGAGGTGTGATATGGGGGAGATATGAGACATGAGAGTCTAAGTGTGAGGGGGGTGTAGTATGGCCAGGAGACATCTCCTGAATCTAGGGAGCTAAGGTGCAGCTCAGTTTCCTGGAGCTGGGCTCTGACAGAAAGTTTAATTCAGAGAAAGGGCTAAGGGAAAGACTCAGTTGATAGACCATGGAGACCAAGAGAGGCTGGAGCGAAGCAAGAACATGGAGAAAGAAATGGTAATTAAACTACAACGGACAGAGAACTGCAGCATATTTAGATCTCACAGCGCAGATGACTCAAGTGGTGTTTACGAAGATGAAATTCTAGAGGTTTCATGCTAACAGCAACCACCCAATGATCCAATAACTTTTCTTCCTACGTTCTGGTTTCTTACTGTAACATTCCCATGGGATTCTTCTACTCCCTTCCTTACTGCCAACTCAGGATTGCATGTAGTCAATTATGAAAACCAACCCAGAAAATTTCTGTCAAGTGATTAAAATATTAGAAAATGGCAAACTTAATGGTTTCTCTGAACTTTGCTACATTTGTATTCTGTCTGTTTCTTTGTCTTTTGGTCCAAGAATTTTCTGTCTCAGAATCTTACAGGTCATTTTCTTTTGCTTCTGTTATTATATTTGCAAAAACATGCGACAATTGTAAAAGTATTTTTTACTCTTTTGAATTGTCATCTCTGAGGCTTATTGCCTCTGTCTGCTAACCTAGGACTATAAGCTTCTAGCCTTGTGCAATCCAATCCAGACTAGAATGTTTTCAGCCTCTGAGACTTACTTTCTTTCTAGTTCTTTCATCCTTTCTATTTCTTTCCAAACTCTGGAAGGCTCATTCAACTCAACTGTTCTTCCTCAAACTCCTCTTCAAGCTGATTGATTCAAATTGACTCCTCTCAACTTTTGACTGAACTGCTCTGCTTGGCCTCATACTAAGTTTTGCACTGTGTTCTAATCTTCTGGCTCCTTCCCATTCTCTGGTTCATTCTGTGTTCACCTTTGTCTACCTTGTTCTCTCTTCATCCTGTATCTGTACAACTCTTCCAGTAAAACTGCCTCTGTTTCTCCTTCTCTGCACAGCGCTCATAAGTAGCTTCCCTTTTCTCTCTCTTCTCCTGAGAGTTGGGCATATCCTATTCTGCCAAATCGTTCTCTGATCTGTCACTTTAGCACCCAAGTAGACATCAATTTCAAACATGGCTGATTTCTTTTACAACTAACTTTACTCTCATTGTGTGCTAAGGCTGAGCTATACAACTAGAAACAACTTTTTTCCATTAAATAATACAATCTCGGGATTCACAGTGTGATCAAATATCCTGCAGCAGACAACCACAGGAGAACTTGAGTCTTTCCCTTGAGTGTTCTGTGGTTCGGAGAGACCTGTGCTGACAGAGAGCAGAAGGTGCAGTGAGTACATCTGAGTTTCCCATGCCCAGCCCTTTAGGCTGTTCACCTCAGTGGGTGATACTCAGCGAGGCAGAGCTTTGCCACCCAAACTTACTTTGACACTAGTCACACATAGCCACACTCACACTTGGCCTTGGTGGAAGGAAAAAGTCTACAGACCTATTCTTTAAGGACTGCAGCCAAGTTGACCTACTTCCCCCATTCCCCACTGACCTAAAATCCCACAGGTCTTGAGTGCTGTCATATGATCACCTTCAATAACAGTCACTCAGGAGGGAGATTAAGTTGCACAACAGGAAAGCACTTCCACTTCACTGAGCTGAACCCTGAACCGCAATGCAAGGGTGCTTTCAGGGCAAACAAAGGAGGTTCTGGGAAAGAAAAATCTGCTAATTCGCAGCATCCTCTAGCCATAAACCTTGAAACAGGAACAGACATTCTCTATGATCTTGTAAATAACCTTGGATAGCTGCTTGGGTCCAGGCGAGTTGACTCGACTCAACCTCCAGGACACACCAGTCAGTTCTGTCTCTCTGCATTCTTCACACAGCCTGCAAGCTCTAGAATCCAACTTTGCCCTCAATTTTCCATCTTTCTTATACCAAAGGAATCTTACTGAAAGGAAAGGGATTTATGTGTGTCACTTTTATATGATAAATTACTTTTTGTTGAGCCTACTTTTTTGACTGTTGCTTGACACGATAAAGTCATATATTAAATGATAAAAGCATCGTCTTCAGAACTTAGGGAAGGGAAGGGTCCAGTGGTGGCCTCACCCTCCACACAGCACCTGAGACAGGGAAGGCAGCACCAGGAAGGGCCCTGTTCCTCTACAAGCTCTCTTACTGAGTTAGATCTGAAATGACCCTGTCATTCGGTCTCCTTTGATGATTAAAGCCTTCCTATGCAGCTATTCACCAAAAACTCATTCTGGGGCCACAACAGGCCAATAGTCACACATGCCCATTGTTGCAACAGCCAGGGTTTGAATTTCTTGTTGGTTAGCATGTAAAAAATCAAAAGCAAAACAAATCCAGTTATGTTTATTTTAACAAAAAGCAGACCTCAGTATTTCTGGATGTATTGTGCCTGGAAATGGACCAAGCGATTACTTTAAAATTATCAACCCTCCCTCCCTTTTTTGGACTTGGGATAAAAAAGCATATTTCTGTCTTTATTATACACATTTGTCATTCTGGAGAATGCTCATGTTAGACAGTCGACTTTATTGCTGATGGCTATTTGCCCTTGGAGGAGAAATACTCTAAGGATTTGAGCGCGTACAGTGCTGTGTTCAGACAGGGCATTTCCTTCTCTCCATCCTCCTTTTATCTCCCATCTTTGTTTTCTTTCTCCCTTTTCCTTCCCCTTCTCTTTTTTCATTTCCCCTTCCTCCTCCCCCTTCCTATTTTCCTCTCTCCCTCTCTTTCTTTTTTCCTTCCCTCCTTCCTTCCTTTGATCTTTCTTACCCTCCTCCTCCTCTTCGTCCTCTTACAGTTTATCTATTTCCTATATCTTACAGGAAAAACTAAGATTCTATGTAGGGCAGTGATGGTGTTGAATTTAGGAAACCATAATGCTTGCGAGTTGAATTTTTCAGTACTGGATTTAGTCATCAGTGAGCAGTTTTGACTCTTCTTACCAACAAGGCAACATTCTGTTTGCATTCTAAACTTTGAAACTTACTCTTGTGAATTTACCTTGAACTCAGAGGATGAAACCACATTCTAGATAGACCTAGACTGTAGGAATGCAAAAGTGAGCCGGGGACCCCTACTGGAGAAATTATTTTTTAGAATAGAAAATAAAATAAAAATATAATTGTTGGACATAACCCCGTGGCCATCAGTCACGTAGTGCCATGCCCCAGGCCCCTAGTTTTCTGGCTGGACTCCACCCCCATGGTTACCAGGCAACAGCCAAGTAGCCTGGCCCACTATAAAAAATCATGCTTGGCCCCTCCTCGCTCTCTTGCCCTCTCTCCTGTCCTTCTCTCTTGCCCTCTTCTCTTCTCTTCTCTTCTCTTCTCTTCTCTTCTCTTCTCTTCTCTTCTCTTCTCTTCTCTTCTCTTCTCTTCTCCCCTCCCCTCCCCTCCCCTCCCATCCTCTCCCCTCCCCTCCCCTCCCCTCCCCTCCCCTCCCCTCTCCTCTCTCCTCTCCTCTCCTCTCCTCTCCTCTCCTCTCCCATCCTCTCCCCTCCCCTCCCCTGTCTTCTCCCCTCCCCTCCCCTGTCCTCTTCCCTCCCCTCCCGTCCTCTCCCCTCCCCTCCCCTGTCCTCTCCCCTCCCCTCCCCTGTCTTCTCCCCTCCTCTCCCCTGTCCTCTCCCCTCCCCTCTCCTCTCCCCTCCCCTGTCCTTTTTTGTCCTCTCCTCTCCCCTCCCCTCTCCTCTCCTCTCCCCTGTCCTTTCCTGTCCTCTCCCCTCCCCTCTCCTCTCCCCTCCCCTGTCCTTTCCTCTCCTCTCCCCTCCCCTGTTCTCTCCTCTCCCCTCCCCTCCTCTCTCCTCTCCTCTTCCTCCCCTGTCCTCTCCTCTCCTTTCTCCTCTCTCTTCCTTTCTTTTGTCTTTCTCTCTCTATTCTCTTCCCCCTCTTTCCACGTGGTTACGGCAGGCTTTTACCTCTCTACTTTCCCTTTATATATATTCTTTCCCTCTTTTGTAGAGTCCAGCTCATATATTCTAACAGTAGGTTCTCTGGAAGGAGAGATGGGTATAGGAATGGGGGCAAGAGAAAACACATGGAGAGACACAAAAACACATGGCTTCCGGATGGATCAAGTCTCCATTTTTTATCCCCCTCTCCCAAGATCCAAAGGCAGACCAAGCCCCTCCCCTGAAGGCTGGAAACCGGTTCTTCTTGTTCTCCAGGAGGCCGGTGGTCAGCTTGCTGGCTGCTATTTTTGAGAGCAGTGGTCAGGGGGAGGTCACACTCTTTCACTTTATTTCTCTACAACAAAGCTTTAAAATCATGGGCTGTCACTGCTTTAAACCCTCCATGTTAAAGCAATGGAACAGGTCTCTCAGTGTTCTCAGCTGACAGAAAGGACAAAGGACCCTCCCAGCTGGGTCTCTCTCCACAGGTGTACTGGCCGCATCAGAACGGCCTGACATATAATAAGCACTTTAAATTAAACTTTGATAAATTGTCACAAGGATATTAAAGCATGTGGATAAATACATCGTTAACTAAGAACCACATAGGTACGAGTTGGCTCAGGATGTGAACATACAGCATGTTATGAAGCAGGTTTTGAAGTTCTGAGATATTGCAAGGCTGGTGAGGACTTCTGGGGGCAATCACAGACTGATTTTGTTTTGAGGGCTGCACGGCTGACAATGTCTCCCACGGGTATGACACATGGGATCATTTCAGACACTGGAAAGCCAGTGGGAAAGACTAAGGAGTGTCACAGACACTGTTGACAATCTGTCAAGACTTCTAAACATAACGTAATATTATCTAAACATAACATAATAGAAATCTGCTTTAATTAAATAATTGACCTGAAAAGCAGGATTTTAAAAGGGCCTTACCGAAGGAATTGTGTACTAATAGTTAAAACAAAAGAGATAGCATAACACACCAGTAGATAAAATCACTGGGGCAATCAGGTACAAGTCCATATACAGAAAAACAAATTAAACTGCTCTACATTTGTGGTAGCTGGTCCATATTTCCCATTCAGAATAGTGACGCTAATTCATCTTGCTGAAGCATTGGTGTCAGCAGTCTACAGCTGACATCTTCACGTGTCTTCAGGAATTGCCCTTGGCCTACAAAAGCTTCTTTTCTTGACGTTCCACACTCTTCCTGAGACAGTGCATACCCCCCAAATAGCTGCTGTAAGGGTCTAAGTTCCAGGAATTTGAGACAACCTGGGGCAGCTCTCTCAGAGCCAGCGCTCCTCTTGGTGTCTGCCTTGGCCTCCTCTGGGTGTGTTTTCTCCAGTTTCAGTCTTCCTCTGCTCCCACCTCTTGGTCCCAGTGCTTTGTAGCTGTTGTTACCGCACCCACTTTCTCTAAGCACTAAGCGTGGAGACTACAAGCTCAGAGACCATGCCTCTAGGAGGTCCACGCAAAACTATGTTAAATCATACCGTGCCTCAACAATACCTCCAGATGGAAACCACTAAAGCACAGAGAGATGGAATAATCCATACAAGGCTTCACAGCTGAGTGGTGACAGAGCTGTGACTTAAACCCAGAGCTTAAAACAAATTTAGAGCAGTTTAATTTGGTTTCTGTACACAGAGTTGTACGTGATTGTCCCAGCACTTTCCTCTATTGGTATCCAATGCTATCTCTTTTGCATTCAGGTCAGCTTTACAGTGCCCACCCTTAGCCACTAATGGAAAAGAAAACAAATCAATCATGGCTGCATGAATGTCCCGGTGAATCACACAAATATACAGCAGAGTGAACAAACCAAGGGCCCAGCAATGCAAAAACATTGCTTTTCCACTTACATGAAGCACCAAGCCAGACAAAATGAGTTCTGTTGTTTAGGAATGCATACATAAAAGGCAAAGATGTAAAGAAAGACAGGAAATGATTACTAAAAAAAGAGTCATGTCTACCAGATGAGTGGCATGGGGGGGAGGTAGGGTTGTAGAGACTCCAGTAATGTGTTACTTCTTACTTAGTCTGGCCATGTTTGCACATCAGCTTGTGCTTATAATAAAGTTTGCAAACATATCTTTTGCTTTTTATGTGAATGGAAGCTCATAATTTAAAACAAAAGCAGAAAAAAATGAATGCGAGGCAGGAGAGCCTCAGGACCAACAGGATGTTGCCAGACCAACAACATTAGGTCTTTCTCTCCTCTGCAACCATTCTCCATGATAGTTTGTTTTGGAAATCTTCCCAAATTGCCTAGCTTTGAAAAGGTAGCTCTATTGTCCACAAGAGGCTAAAGTTGAGTCTGCTCTTTCTCATTGTGGAGGATGAAGACCAGGCTCTGAAGGACAACTCCTCTGAGGAGCTTCCTGGCCCATCTCAAGGGACCAGTGCTACTTTCTTTCCTCCTGCAGCGAGGCAGCTTGGCACCAACATTCAGAAGCAAACTTCATCCATCCGAGCATTCGCTGCTAAAGATCTTTCTTTTTCCTTTTAGGATTAACTTCATAAAACTTGAGGGGGGGCGGGAGGGGGCAGGCATGTTTTAACACAGTAACACTGTTGGTCTAGGTAGACAGTTGTTTACAGTGCAGGCAGCCAGTTCCCAGCAGCTCGGCTCCCTGGATTTCTTCATCTACATGTGACTTGGCCAGAAGAGAGTTAGAAATAAAGAACAGATAAGAATTTCTGTGTCTGCAGAAAGCAGAAGGAGGAACTGTTTGTGGGGGGAGGAAAGAGACAGAAAGATGGGAGGAAGAGGGTAATAGAGGGACAGGGGCAAGTAAGAAAAAATAGAGATATGTGTATGAGAATGTCCTAGTGAAACTCAGTTCCTCGTATGTGAACCAAAATGCTAATTAAAATTAGAGGCTGAGAAATGGTGAAGAACACATTTTTCTCTTGCAGGAGACCCAAGTTCGGTCCCCAGTTCTCACACTGGGTTTCCGGGGGGGGGGAGGGGTCATTTGAATCCGTTCCTTCTATCGGGGGTTCATCATACGGTGTAGAAGGCTAAATGGTGACAATATAGAAAATGAGGCATGGCCAGGGAAAATGAAGAACATTATCATGTTTGTCTTGGTTCTTTGATGGATAAAAAGCTTAACCACAGGGCTGAGTCATGATGTCATAGTCCAGAAACCCACCCCGCCCTGCCCCTTAACACATTTCAGCTGATTAGTTTTATGAAATATTTTTTGCCTTACTAAGGCAAAGAGTGAACTTGTATTTCTTCACTGAAAAAATTCCCAAGGTATTGGTTCTTTCAATAGCAGGAAATTCTTTTCTCAGCTTGCACTACCATGTAAGAGGCATCGAATTGCTCATGAATTAACTAACAGGCTAAGAGCTCTTGTCACTTCCTGGTGGGCCACTTTCACAGAACAGGAGAAGGCACTGGTTACTGTTCATTGTGTTTCTTGGGATGTGGTTCCGAAGGTCCGAGCTTTGCATTGCGTTAATGGAGTAGAGAGGACAACCATTGCAGTATGAAGCTGTGGTCTCAGGTCTCATGCAGAGGGCACCATGCTGAACAAAGGCTTAGCTGCACTTCCCTCTCGCATGCACGGACGCAGGAAATGCTCCTTCATGGGTTGTAGCTACTTGTCAGGCTCATGACTCAACAAACTGAAATATTTGCTAAGTGAGTTTTGGTTGCACAATGCAGGCTGCTCACACGTGGCACACACAATGCTGACCACAATCACGGGTGGGTCAGCTCTGCTGCAGTCAGGCAGCTAAGAGAAGCAGAGGTGGGGTAAGAGGACAAACAGCCTGACCCTGACTGCAGAGGTCAACAGGATGCCACCAGAGACCAGTCATGCTCTTTCTCTTCTCTGGAAAGTCAAGGTCATGTTCAGTTAGTGCAAATGCAACCCGGGAAATGACCCTTGAAACTGCTTCTTAGTGCCAAACGTTTCCTGGTTTCCTTTGTGACGAACACATGGATAGTGTTAATTTGTGTTGTAGTCTAGCTTCTAAAAGTTATATGAACCAGTACCAATGGGAATTCATTTCATGGGAAGGCCAAGGTCTGAGACATGAGGCAGGAAGTTGGGGCTTACAGCCAGGGTGAGGATGCCAGACACTGTCAGTGATGCTCTGTTAGTCTTGTGCATCCTCTGACTCTAGTGACCAGGTTTCATCCAAGGATCATCTAATCCTGAGAATAAAGTATCTGTTGTTTGAGGCAATTTTCTTTAGCCAAGCTTCCATTAGGAATGAACAAACAAACAAACCAAAAAACAAAACCAAAAAACCTTTGCTTTTCAACCAATAAAATCACTAAAGTGAGAAGGTGGTAGCCATTCATACTTTAGAAGTAAGTTTCACTAAAATAAAACATCCATAGAAAAGTATTTTGCAAGAGGATGTCATACAGGATCCCATATCTGGCCACCAGGTACCTTGAGTCCCATAGGTGCACTGTATAAATCCGTGGAGTGGAATGGTAGCTACCCTACCATTTGTACCATTCCTGGCTGGGCAGCTCCATTTTCCCAGTCAATGTTCAGTCAGACCATTTTTTTCCCCACCCGGGATGCTTCTTGGTAGATAGTCATTGTCCAAAGATTGTTTTGACTGGACTCTTTGAATACAAGCCATGGTGTGAGAAATGAGGCTTGACAGATCTAGAATTTACTCTCCATGAAACTGGCTATTCCTTTCTGGATGTCCTGGATTGGGTAGCATTCACTTTCCAAAAAGCAGTTCTCAGTGACTGGCTTGGAGACGGCTTTTACGGCTCCCATGTCATTTTTGCTGGATGCACTAAGCCCTAATCCATGGTCAAAGTCTGCATGCTGTGACACTGGAGCTATTAAATGATCCTGAGTGAGAAAGGAAACCCCTTTCCAAGCAGACAACACCTAAAACCAATCAACTCTCTCGTCATTCAACTCTCTTTTCATTTTCCAATGGGAAATAAGAAGCTTCGAGTTTATTCATTCACAAAATATTGTCAGGACTGGTTTAGTACTTAATTTCCACTTTGGGCCACTCCTAACTGTACCTGATTTATTATTGTTAGAGTAACATTATTAACATGTATTCAGTTCTAAAAATAGTTGATGATTCTTTTGTAGCTTACTATATATGTTAGACATGAACTTAAATCCTGGGGTTTCCACAGAATCTGTGCTTTCCTAGAATTAAATTTTTTGTTGCAGAATAGATTGCAAGAAAAATGACTTGCCTTATGGTGAAGACTTTTAGTTGTCTCATGAAATAATCAGATAAATTTCTCAGGGGTGATGCGCCACTTGCTGTTCAAAAATGCGGTGAGTATGATTTCCTTTGTCATCTGTAGCATTCCTTACTTAAAACCCTCAAGGATTATGTGCACTTGGAGCCAAGCACTCCAGTTTTCCGGTGTGGTCACAACTATCATGATAGTTACTGGGCTGGGCTGGATGAGACATGATAAAAAAGCAGTCATTGGGAAAACAGTACTCTAAAGCCAAAGTGGAAATTTACTTAAAGTCAGTACTAAAAACTTCACAAACTTTTGACCTTATATTTTTCCCCCTTAGGAGTTACATGAAATTAGAGTTTTGTATAGGAATGTTTATTAAAGTCATTATATAGAAAACAAGGAAGGAGTTTGGAGAATCAGGGAAGATATCCCAATGGCTGTGGAGCCTGAAGGTGATTTTATTGTAGAGATAACTCCCTGCCTCTGATAAACAGCCCGCAAAACCTCCACTTTGGTTGCTTTTATGTTTAGTAATTTTTTTAAAAAACCATTTTGTTATCTAGATTTTAGGTCAGGATACTGGTGGCATTCTGGGTTTTTTAAGGAAGGTATTACTTATGCCTCTATGGGTAGCAAGATGTGTAAATTCTTTCTGATAGCACATTTTACCCTTAATAATGGCTTGATGTGTCTTAGAGAAATAGTGACCTAGAGAAGAGCGATTTCTTAAAGAGAAGTTATTCACACGTTTCACATGTGCCCTGCTGGCTATGTTTTCCAGGACTCAGACTCAGTAGTAGATTCTTCACAGTGCAGATAAAAGATAATGGGAGACAGATAACCCTTGGTCCACTATTCTTAGTTTAGACAGATGGACAGACCCAGCAGTGACAACTTTTCTTGTCAACACCTGGGACTCACCGGTAAATAAAACAGACAGCATTCCTCCTTTAAAAAAGCTATATTTTAACAATGGCACAGACCTGTGTTGACAGTCTTCAGAGGGCTTGCCTCCTGCGATGCTGAACAACACTCTAGATAAGCAAGATGCCCACAGCAAAGGACTTGGTGCCAGAACTAGAAGGAGACTCACTGAGAAAAGAGAGGACCGGGGCAGGAGAGCACAAGAGACTTTCTTTTGCAAATTAACACTTCAATACTTTCTCTTGAAATGCTCGTTTCCTTCTCTATGTGATAGTAAAGAATCACATTTAGGAAGCTGGTCCTAGAAGAGCTGTGTAGGAAGAAGGCTACTTGCTTCGCCTTGGGTGTTCCATTCGGGCATTTACAAGGGAGTCAGTCAGGCAGACTTCCTTTAGGCCAATCACACTTTACTGTGGTTTTTATCCATCCTTTGAGGATATTCTCCTCTGTGTGTGGGTCCTATAACTTATCAGTGATTGTTACACAGTGAACTATGTATCCTTTCCATCCAGCAACACTCAGAAACAATGATGCAAACCTCAAATAGTTACTTTCATCATCAATTTTAGTCAAACTTTCCCAAAGAGTATATAATGTGGTGCAACTATGCATGACCTGAAGTGTGCTCCCTATGTCATCTCTGTTCCTTAGCCACACTGCAAATGACAAATTCTCAGAACTCTAGTTTCCAGCAAAATAAGTGCGAATGATGAAAAGCATCACACTGATGTGCGAATGATTCGCACAGCATCCGGATTGTTGAATTTTGCAAAGATTGCAAAGGGGTGAGTATACATGGAAGACTTGCTTGGGGAGGGGCAACACGCTGCCTTTTGGTGAATCATTATTAGTGTAACTTCACACTGATGCTGAGAGGAGAGAGTCTTAGACATACTTTATAGAAAATAGATTGGACCCCAGAGGTATTGCCACAGAGATCTATAGGGATTTGGAGTCCAATTCAGAACTCCTTGACGTCATAACTGCAGCCTATCAGCTGGACCGGGGGCTGCCCGTATATCATAAGTTACCAGAGACTGGGCCACCAGGAGAGATTTTAAAACTACAAAAATACACAGAAAATAAACATCATATTTCTCCCCCTTTCTCTTCTTTCTTTCTTTTCCTCTTCCTCCTCCTCCCCCTCGTCTTCCTCCTCCTCCTCCTCCTCCTCCTCCTCCTCCTCCTCCTCCTCCTCCTCTTCTTCTTCTTCTTCTTCTTCTTCTTCTTCTTCTTCTTCTTCTTCTTCAGCAAGGTTCTTTTAACTTCAAATCTTTTTGAAAACAGAAAACTAACGTATTTTCAAGAATAATTGGTGCTCTTCAAAAAGAGGAAACTAATAGAAAGCTGCAGTGGAGATGTAAGGGTTTGTGCTAAAACAGTGTGTTTATGTAAAATACTGTTTAGCAAAAAAAATATTTATTTATTTACTTATTGATTGGTTGATTGTAATATTGGTTGATTAAACTCAGAGCTTCCACACACTACTCCTGAATTAACTCCTCAGCCTGACTGGCAACCTTTCTTTTTGTTGTTGTCTTCCTATACATCCCAGCCTAATCTTGAAGTTGAGACAATCCTCCTGCTTCAGCCTCCTGAGTTGTATGTGCTACTATGCCCAGCTGCAGGACCATCTATTCACGAAGGAGACTAACGTCTCCAACTCTCATGATGTTAACTATCCATATTGATATTGGGCCAGGGTTTTCCAATGGTCTCAGTCTCTCCTGCTCTGCGCTGAATCTGGAAAAGAAGAAATCTTAGAAGTAATCTGAATCTTAGAGAAAAAGAAAAAGATGTAATCTCAGAAGTAATCTGAATCTTAGAGAAGAAGAAAAAGAAACTGAAAAGATCACAGAGGGACAGTTTCAGACCTGAGAAGGCTGTGTCCACAGATGGATGGCAATGTATTCACCAAATATCTGATGAAAACCTTGGAGAGTCGAGGCAAGATTTCACCAGATCATGTCCTTCCTGATAAGATCTGACTCAGTTGTTCCGACATTTGCATCTTCACCTTAGGTGAATAATCCTGAGTCTAGCGGCAGAGGGAAGAACATTTTGTCTTCTTGCCAGGACACTGAATGCTGTTGGCGTCACAATGAAAAGGGAAACAGGTCTCTGACTACATTTGAGGAACAAGCCTGCCAGACTACCAAGAATCCTTGACTTCTAGTCGTGATCTGTGTGCTGACTCGTTGCACCACCCTGGGCGGGATGCGCTCCCAAGTGGGTTGAACACTTTGAAGCTTTGGAAAACTTTTTTTTTTTTTTTTTTTTTGTCTTTTTTTTTTATTTGATATAATTTATTTACATTTCAAATGATTTCCCCTTTTCTAGCCCCCCCCCACTCCCCGAAAGTCCCGTAAGCCCCCTTCTCTTCCCCTGTCCTCCCTCCCACCCCTTCCCAGTTCCCCGTTCTGGTTTTGCCAAATACTGTTTCACTGAGTCTTTCCAGAACCAGGGACCACTCCTGCTTTCTTCTTGTATCTCATTTGATGTGTGGATTATGTTTTGGGTATTCCAGTTTTCTAGGTTAATAACCACTTATTAGTGAGTGCATACCATGATTCACCTTTTGAGTCTGGGTTACCTCACTTAGTATGATGTTCTCTAGCTCCATCCATTTGCCTAAGAATTTCATGAATTCATTGTTTCTAATGGCTGAATAGTACTCCATTGTGTAGATATACCACATTTTTTGTATCCACTCTTCTGTTGAGGGATACCTGGGTTCTTTCCAGCATCTGGCAATTATAAATAGGGCTGCTATGAACATAGTAGAGCATGTATCCTTATTACATGGTGGGGAATCCTCTGGGTATATGCCCAGGAGTGGTATAGCAGGATCTTCTGGAAGTGAGGTGCCCAGTTTTCAGAGGAACCGCCAGACTGCTTTCCAGAGTGGTTGTACCAATTTGCAACCCCACCAGCAGTGGAGGAGTGTTCCTCTTTCTCCGCACCCTCTCCAACACCTGCTGTCTCCTGAATTTTTAATCTTAGCCAAGATTCAATGCAATACCCATCAAAATCCCAACTCAATTCTTCACAGAGTTAGAAAGAGCAATTATCAAATTCATCTGGAACAACAAAAAACCCAGGATAGCTAAAACTATTCTCAGCAACAAAAGAAAATCTGGGGGAATCAGTATCCCTGACCTCAAGCAATACTACAGAGCAATAGTGTTAAAAACTGCATGGTATTGGTACAGTGACAGGCAGGAGGATCAATGGAACAGGATTGAAGATCCAGAAATGAACCCACACACCTATGGCCACTTGATCCTCGACAAAGAGGCTGAAAACATCCAATGGAAAAAAGATAGCCTTTTCAACAAATGGTGCTGGTTCAACTGGAGGTCAGCATGCAGAAGAATGCGAATTGATCCATCCTTGTCTCCTTGTACTAAGCTCAAATCCAAATGGATCAAGGACCTCCACATAAAGCCAGACACTCTGAAGCTAATAGAAAAGAAACTGGGGAAGACCCTTGAGGACATCGGTACAGGGAGAAAGTTTCTGAACAGAACACCAATAGCGTATGCTCTAAGAGCAAGAATTGACAAATGGGACCTCATAAGGTTACAGAGTTTCTGTAAGGCAAAGGACACCATCAAGAGGACAGATCGGCAACCAACAAATTGGGAAAAGATCTTCACCAATCCTACATCAGATAGAGGGCTAATATCCAATATATATAAAGAACTCAAGAAGTTAGACTCCAGAAAACCGAACAACCCTATTAAAAAATGGGGTACAGAGTTAAACAAAGAATTCTCACCTGAAGAACTTCGGATGGCGGAGAAGCATCTTAAAAAATGCTCCACTTCATTAGTCATTAGGGAAATGCAAATCAAAACAACCCTAAGATTTGGAAAACTTTTAAAGAACTTTCTTATTTTGTTGTGTTTTGATCTGGGGGTAGCATGTAAGGGGGGCTCACACACACACACACATACACACACACACACAAACACACACACAACTGAATTATAAAAACTTTCACTTCTTCACTTAGTTTTCTTTATCCATGGTCACAATGAAAGTTCCTGATTATCATAAATTGCACACCTTAACTTATATCAACTTAATTCTGTTTCTTTCTTTAACTTTTTTAAAGACATGGTTTTCCTGTGTAACAGCCAACCCTGGCTGTTCTAGATCTCACCTTGTAGATTAGGGTGGTTTTGAACTCACAGAGATCCACCTACCTCTGTCTCCTGAGTGCTGGGATTAAAGGAAGGAGCCACCATGCTTGGCAACTTAATTGTTTGTAGAGCTGGTTTTTTTTTCTTAAGTATATTATGAGGTAGGTATGAACAGCTACTCCACAGACTGGCAAAGATGTGGGAAGGGGAAGCCATTGCCCAGGTCTGCACTGAAGGCAAGGTTTGTAAAAGCAAGATAGTTGTCAGCCCAGGGATACCTGACATAAGTGTTTGTTGTGCTCCAACTTCCAAGCAGGGAGTCAAAGATGCAAACGAAATGGTTGGACAGCAATAAGAAAGAGCTGGGTGTGCAGCAGAAGGTCTGGAGAGCAGGAGCTTGGGTCATGAAAATAGGGACAGATGATCTGGTTTCCATCATTCCTGCTTTATCCACAATCAGGATCAGCCCAGACTACAAAACACTTAAAATGCAGAGTGAGCTGCTCCTGCTCAGAGGGAATCCTCTCTGTGCCAAACATTGCTTATTAGGATAAGGTACACTGCAGTGGCTTCTCAAGGGGGATGGGCTCCTGTCTAAGAGCTGAGCTTGCAAGGTCACTAATGCCCTCCTACTGGAGCCCGTTTCATGGTTGTGAGGTCACTTCCGTTTTATTATTTTTTCTATTTATTTATTTATTTATTGTTTGTTTATTGTGAGTGTGTGGGGGTGGAGATTCCTGCAAGCCACAGTGACCTTGTGGAGGTCAGCGGGCAACTTACAGGAGTCATTCCTATCCTAATATCTGATTCCTGGGGATTGTGCTTAGGTCATCAGGCTTGGAAGCAGGAGTCTTTTCCGCTGAATTATCATACAGAGTTTGGAGATAAAATAAGATATATGGTTCTAAAGAAAATGTTGACTTTGGCAGACAGGCCCAAAGTCCTGGGTTTGACCCTGGTTATGTTCTACAACTGTTAGACCCTTCATTAAAAAACAAAACAAAAACAAACAAAAGCAAAAACAGGTATGATGGTGTAGGCCTTTGGAACCAGGCTTATGAATTCGAGGGCCGCATAAAGTTTGAGTACCCATGACTCTATCTTTGAAAATACATATCCTCCTAAACAATCACAAAGCACACAGACTTCTGAGAGGGAGGAAAACTTTAAAAAGGAACTAAACCCTAGCTGTTTGTCAACTTTTACAGTTAGAGGCATGATGTCAAAAGGAGAAGTTGTCACTTTTTGCACTTTCTAGGACAGAATCCTGGCAGAGCAGTTGACACATAGAATTCAAAATGCTCACGTCTTCATAAGCAGAACCAACTTCTAAGTCATCGCGACAAATGCAGCCTCACGATGGTGCCCGGAGCGTGCCAGAGAAGAGGATGCTGTTTTCCTGCCTGGCTCTCTCCTCTGTAGCAACTTCCTGAAGAATTACCAATATTCATACTTACAAATAGCTAAAATGACAGGGCTCATTGCTACTCTGAACCTGTGCTAAGCTGACTTAGGAGTAATTCTCTGGGGTCATCTTGGGGACAAGTTAGAAGCCTAGTGCAATGGAAAATCCCAGTAGTAGATGAGAGTGACTCGTATTAAGACTAAGACTAGTCCTAGCAATAGAGGATGCAGAGCCTGAACAGGCCATCTTCTGTAACTAGGCAACACTTGCAGCTGAGGGACTGGGAAACCAACCCAGCCGTGAAACCTTTGACCTACAATTTGTCCTTTCTACAAGATGTGTTGGGGTAAAGGTGAACAGAAATTGTGAGAATGGCCAACCGATGACTGGTCCAGCTTGAGACCCATCCATGAGAGGGAGGCCACCTGGAGGGCCAGTACCCAGAAACTAGATAGCCCAGAGACCTAGAATAGAACCAAACATGACTGGCAAAATTAAGAAAATGAAGAAAATGATTCCTAGTGATATTCTGCTGTGCTCATAGAGCGGTGCCTAGCCTGGTTGCCCTCAGAGAGGAGACACCCAGCAACTGACAGAAACAGATGCAGAGAACCACAGCCCAACACTAGGCAGAACTTGGGGAATTCTGCTGAAGAAGGGGAGGAAGGATTGTAGGAGACATAGGGGTCAAGGACACCACAAGAAAACCCATAGCATCAGCTAACCTGGGCTCTTGGAGGTGGAACTGACAACCAGGGAGCCTGCATGGGACTGGCCTAGGCCCTCTGCATAACAGTTATAATGCTTGGTCTTCTTGTGGGACTCCTAACAGTGGAAGCAGGGGCTGTCTCTGACTCTTTTGCAGGCTTTTGGGACCCTTTTCCTCATACTCGGTTGTCTTGTCCAGCCTTAAAACCAGGGGACACGCCTAAGTTTTGTTGCAACTTAATTTACCATGTTTGGTTGCTTTTCCTGGAAGGCCCGCCTTTTATGAATAGAAATGGAGGATGAATGGTTAGGTCAGTGCAGAGGGGAGAGCGACTGGGAGGAGAGGAAGGAGAGAAATTGTGATTGGGGCATTAATAATAATAACAACAACAATAATAATATAAAACATTTAAAAATAGCTAAATAAATGATACTAACTAAATAATTATAATTTATCAAATGCTTACCGTATACTGCTCACACCACATACATATCCACACACACTTACTGTAAAAGTCCATCCTTCATCACCGAACCTTTCCACACAAGAATCCAGACTCTCCGTAATTAAAAGAATAAATACCGAAGGTTGCTCTGCTGATAAATGTATCACATTCAGAGTTGAAAGCCAGAATGATCTAATCATCCAGTGCACACTCTAGTTGCATGTCCAAAGACACATTGGACCACAGTTTTATTTTTCTAAGTGTGTCTAGTCTCTCACTGCTGGATAAAGTATCATGTGGGTCCTCGTTCTGCCCCGGCTGTTAGGGTACTAGGGAGATGAAATGTGGAGATGCTAGGCTGTGGGCTACCCTGTGTTGCAGCTGTTGGGTGCTGGGCTCCAGAGAAATGTCCCACACTGCACAGGGGGTGGGAAAACACAACCTAGGATGTGGGAAGTCAAAGCTGGGCTTCTCTGACTCTTGGGTACCCGGTCTCCACTGGCAAATCGGCACAGAGGAGTTAGTAACGAAGTGTTGGGGGTCCACGGGCCTGTGATGAGGAACCCAGGACCGGGGCCTCCCAAACTCCTGGCTATAGAGGTGCCACTGGGTCACAGGGATCTGGGAATGGAGTTGGGGGCGGGGCTCACAGGTTGAGGACTAAGACAAGCTCAGGGTCAGGAGGTTGGGAACTCTGGATTAGCTCACTGACATGATAGTCCTTAGCCTAGTGGCAGCTGTCTGGGAGAGCAGAGGGGTGTTCTGAGGGAGGCTTAGACAGTGGTCGGAGGCCCTTTCCATGCTCACCTAGACAGTTCTCAATGAAAGAGGCTGCAGCCCTTGGTTCAGAACTGTCTATTGATTGTTCATGGTGGAAAGTGAGCACATACTACCCTCTTAGGCTGGACCAGAGATTAAATACCTTTTGCAGGAAGGAATATCCAGGAAGGGAAGCTTATTGGCCAAACTCTCAGGGCCTCTAGATACCTCATTAGCACAGAGAACTCTCTTCTGGGCTACTGACAAAGGGAGTGTGGTCACATGTTCTGGACCAGGAGTCTAGTCGGGAGCAGGGAGTCCTCTGCCTTCTCAGGAGCCCCCTGGGTGCCAGGGCCTTGGACCCATACAACCTTACCTGGCACAATTCACTGCCCCGCAACTTGTTTTCTTTGTTTCTTTGTTTCTTCCTTCCTTCCTTCCTTTCTTTCTTTCTCTCTTTCCTTCCTTCTTCCTTTCTTTCTTCTTCTTTTTTTTTTTTAAAGGAGAGGTGTCATTGGCGTGACTGTCTCTTATGTTATTTGTAGTAAAAATTTTGGGTGGGGCGGAGTGTAAGCATCAAAATAAAATACAACACAAGCCAGAGGGGTAATGTGGAGAGGAGTCTAGGAAGACAAGGTGTTATTGACCCGATTCATTGTTCAGTGGATTGCACTGTTTGTGAGGGTGTTAACATCTGTTCTACATAGAAATCATGCAGGTTTCCCCAACTTCAGTAGCCATTAGGTTCAGGCAAGAGAATTCATCAGTCATTGGAAGGTCCCAGGTCTGTCATCTGAGAGTTTCAGCTCTGTTTGTCTGGAAAGTCTCAGCAGATGATGCATCTGGACAAAGGCAGCCTTACTGCCCCAGGCAGATTCAAGAAGATGGTGGGTCTGTCTCTGTCTGGCCTGTGCTGTCCTTTCTCCTTTTGTGGAGATAAACCTGTGGAAATCACAATAGGGGAGCAGAACCCCATCAGGGCCTGTCTGTGCTGGGTAGGTAATGTTATGCATGTAACAGTTTCCTTGGGAGCACATTGGTGGTCTGTTGTTATGGTCCTGGAAAAAAGGCAAGGGTGTTTAGTCCTGGAAGGAATCCTTTAAGTCAGGAGTTATCTGTGTTGTATTAAGAAAAGCAGAGCAAGACCTTAGGATGTATCTGCTTTGGATGACTGAGGAAGAAAATACCATGTTAACTGTGTATCTCGGATAGGCAGTAACAGCTTGTCTGTAAAAGGAAACTGGTTGTTAATTAAGGATTAAATAATGGTCATTAACACAGTTGGTTTGACCTGTGGGGGTAGATTAAATATGATTTTTGACGTTTAAAAGAAATTTTAAGCAAATTGAAATATTTTAGGACAATTTTAGGTTAGAAGGCAAGAACTTCATTTCAAGTATTTCTGTTAGGGAGAAAAAAAAATCAACATTTACATAAAGAAGCATGCGGGTCTGGGGTTAAAAGGCATGGGCACTGTTCTAGCTATTCCCCTTAGGGAGAAGAATAAGCAGTTGAAGGAAGAAGTCTGAAAACCTTGGGGTTAAGGTTTTAGGTGTGTTTTTTTTCTAAAATCTAAGCAGCAAGATCTTATCTATCCTCCTTGCCTGGGGGTGGGGGTGGGGGCTCTTTTTGCCTGGGTGGAGTGGGGGAGGGGCCTGCCCTGGGATACTGAGGCTGTGGCTTTTAGTTCTAACTGGCAGGTCTCTGGCCCCGCCCTGACCCTCCCCTGCTTGTTTTTCTCGGCTGGTATTGCAAGAAGACAGGATGTGTTGCTTTCTGTCATATACCTTAAAAGATAAGCGGAACTTGGCAGAACTTTGTAGGTGGGGCTGGGGAGGGTGAGGGGCAACGCCCACAGCTGAGCTCTACATGCGTTTTGTTTTTTTTCGTTTCCCCCCCCCCCCCCCCCCCCCCCGCGGTAGCAGCAGCAGCAGCAGCAGCAGCAGCTGCAGAGGAGGCTGTAGCAGTAGCGGGCTGGGTGGTGTGAGAGAGCAGCGAGCACACGGTCCTAGTTCCTATCGTGCCTCCCGCCCCCAGCACTTTTACATTTATTGATCTGTCTTAGGACTGGCCAAATTATTTGGTCCCACGAAGCAAAATCAAAATGTGAGAATAACACATGAGCAGACAGATGTCCCGCAGGCAGATGTCAGCTGAAGTGAACACCAAGTTCACTCACATTGAAGGCAGTTAGAGATCACTACAGCCTTCACTGGTGATGTGACACCGTCCTCAAGAGCAACATGTTCAGCTTGGCTCACCGAAGGCTGTGATTTTTAAAGGACACACACAAAGTTTGACTGTAAATATACAAAATGTAACTTTTTTTTAATCTATAAGGGAAGACATAACTCGAAGATTATGAGACTATGGCTAATACTTTGAGAAACCTCAACTTTCCACATAGGATTTGATTGAGGAACTTTACAGATGAAGTCATTGACCATCACCATTTCTCCATATAAGATTGTAGTTTGGAGGTTCCTCCTGTAATTCATCACTGGGAACATGTAAGAATTAATAACGAACAGATCATCTACTTTAGTAGGCGGGAATTGGGTGGCTTTTGCAAAGTCATGGGCCAGCTGAGCATGACAGTGCTCTCTGGTGTGGCTAGTTTACGTTAGAGGAGAACAGTTGAATGAAATCATTTTCATTATCAACTTTTACTATCCAACAGACTTCATTATTTGGGATTTATTTGGTCTTCTGGGCATGCACAGGTATTTTAACAGTTAAGTAGTTTACCAGTGCCTAACACCTCAGTCATGGACAAGTGGCAGATTATAAATAGAAGGTAGTGCATAGACAACATGCCTAGCTTGTAACACGTTACAGGCTAAGGATTCCTCCAGAGGTCCTGATGTACAGCTCTGACACGAAGCTCAGTTCTTGTGCTAGCAATGCCCATTTCATATGTAGAGACTGTGTGACTTTGTAGGTGGAAACCCCTTATCCCACACATATTTCCGAGTCCTTGAAAGATGCTTGGAGCACACCACAAAAGCCCATCCCGAGGGAAAACCAAAGAGCACAATAATGTAAGATACATTTCTCAGCCTTGCCGTGACCCTGAGAGGTTTAGAGGCAATTGCTGCTTACGTGTAATTAAATTGTACTCAATAGGATGAACCTTTTGTTAGGGCTCATGAGAGAGAGAAACGGTCAACATTGATGAGTATTTATTAGTTATCTTAGTGTTCCAGAATCTAAGTGTGATAGAACTTAAAAATAATCTAAAAGAAAGAGGGTTCACAAACATTTCTCAGTGTTCATACTATGGGACCTCAAGACAAACAATGCACACATACCTTTTTTAGCACTTTCTTCTCACTGTGGGGCTTGGCCCACAGTGCAGTGTCTTTCTGAAGCTGCTCTGTGCACCCACGCTGCTGTCACCTTAGGCAGGCAGCGTGGATGAATAAGAGACCTGGTTCTTGTCTCAGGAGAGCCTTGCAGGGCATGGCCTGCAGCTCAGGTGGCAGCTTCTGGAAACAGATCTCTGAGTTCAGGCTCTGCCTCTGACTCCTTGTGCACCTGTTGAGAAATGGTGTAACCTCTCTGCTTGCAAGTGGGGATGGTAACAGTGCTGGCTCCCTAGGTGACAGTTTAATGATTTAAACCATGGAAAGCACTAGGGATAATTTTGGGCAAGGTAGAAATATGCTTTGCCAGAATCCACCCAAATTCTTCTCATTTAATCGCCTACAAAAATAAAACCACCTCTCAGGATTCAGTGAATTTTTTTTTTTTTTTTTTTTTTTTTTTTTTTTTTTTTTTTTTTTTTTACAGCTTGAAGAGCAGAACTTTCTCTAGCATGGGTTTAAGTCCATGTAAATGTTAATGAATTCCTCAGTGTGTGTAATATTGTCTGGTAACAACAGCTTATTTTAGACTTTGGGGAAAAAAAGTGAGCATTTTTTCGTAAAAATGTGATTTTTAGTCTGACGTATGATCTGGGGTTAATTTAGGGCTAGTTTTAGAAGCCAGATGTATATGTAATGTCTGTGTGGTGTGCAGTTAGCGGAACTGGGAAGGCCCCATGACTAAATTATCCACCCCCGGACTGATGTCTGCAATTCTTATTTTCTGTTGAAAAACATGTTTTGTTTGTGTATTAAAGAGAAAAGTGGATATTTTCTTTATCTTTAAAAGGCCATTCACATTCTAAAAGACAAGAGGAAGAAGAGAAGCTCTGGGTCCTAGGCAGACACTCTAGGGACAGCATGGGAGACAGTGTGCAGAAATCCACATTAGGTCTTCCCACCAAGGTTCTTCTTGATCTGTGATGGAATATACAAATCTTGCTGTTTCTACAGGGTACAAAACCATACACTGCAGCCAATGAGAAAGACAGAATACTGAAATAGCCCAGCTCTGTCTTCATAGGAAGACAGAGAATTAACACCGTTTAATTGCAACAAGCGGAGGGGAGTGAGGGTTCTCTGGGAGCCCATCATGGCTAGCTATTTCTTCTCTGCCTCTGGGCAGAGCTCCTCCAATAGGCCGGGCAGAGAGCTGCTGGTTACACGCTTGCAGGCCCATAGCAGAGTGAAATTCTTCCCAGACCATTTGTCGTCACTGAAAAGTTCAAGAAACACTTTTTTTGTACTTGATAAGTTTTCCCGATTTATTTTTAGGCACCAGGAAAGATTCTTATATACATTGATATAATGCTCTATACCCACAAAAGTCAGAATGCCACTCTCGGGAGCTGAGGTACATGGGAGAATGCAAGCACACACATACAGTTGTTATACTGGGTGTCTTTATCCACCACCGCCTTGGATTCCATTACAAGACATGATTTACAGCTGAGAGGAAGCAGGGAAGGTCTGTTCTTCCTCCACATACTAGCTGCAGCCTGTTGGCAGCCAATACCTCGGAGATCAATGGCTGACAGAAAAGGGAGTAGGTTAGGAAACTTTAAGTCCAAGTAGGAGTTCCTTGGTGACAAAACCTTGTAAGGGACCCCCAGTTCTTTCACGTGTCCTCAAAAGACATGTCTTCCGGATTTGAGACCCAATATTCATAGGTTTATTTTTTTCTGATATTTGCAGCATAGCAAATATAACATGTTTACAACACTCTGGAAACAAGTATGCCAAACTTCAGTAAGAAAAAAACCCTCCTTTCCCTCCACCTTTGTCTTCTCTCTTAGGTACATAAGAGACACCAAATAACCACAAAAGAATAAAGGAAAGAAGAGAGAATGACAGAAAGGGGAAAAATCCAAGATGTTACTATCACATGAACATCATTGCCAGCCTGTGACGTCAAACCTGAGATGGCGAGATGAGACACTCAGTGTCTACCCTGCGATGTCTGCTTTGTTGGCAAACTCATTCTGCATCCAAACAGAAGAGGGGAAAATAAGCTTGAAGGGGAAGATGGGGGTGGGAATCAGGTGAAGCTGTGGGTGAGAGACTAGTCATGCTTGAAAAATGAAACTGTGTCTACTCTGTCTTTTTCTCATTCTACAAGGCATGCGGCGACAGTGTACACTGGATGATCAGATGTTAGAGTTTTGTATTATAGTCATACTGAGGTTATTTTCCCTTTTGCTACAGGAAAGTATAATTTTTTGTGAGCTTTGGGTGAAATGATATTTATAAATTACAAATAGAAACTGTATATTTGAAGTAAGGCTGATATCAGCATTAATTGATATTTAATAAATATTAGCTCAGTGAATGAATGCCAAATGGCAAGCTAATGTCAGAATGCCCTCTATGGATACAAAGAACAAAACCCCTGATATGATTGTATTCTAGAAACATTTGTGGCTTTCTTTTATGTTTCTGTATTTTGGGAAGCTAATCTTGTATGATCAGATCATCAAAACTTCAAAGAGAGTTTTGTCATTTTTCAGAGAAATGACAAACTTCATTTTTTTGATATTATATAATTTTGGCCAATTGTCAACATAAAATATTTGTATGTTTATATGTAGCTTCTTCTTGGTCTCTGGCTCCACCCAGGGTGCGAGAGTGCCAATGCTATTGAGAGTGCTTTGGGGCTGATGCCCAGGCTGGCCCACTTTCTGCCACAGAGATAGGCTACTGCTCCTGAGATTCTCTTTGCTGTTTTTGATGACTGGCACATGTTTAGTAAGGGGCTAGAATTTAAGAAAGAGCCACCAGAGTGATTCTAGGTAAGTCGTCTCCTGCTATTTCAACTGGAAAAGAAAAACTTTACCATCTTATCTTTGTAGGTGGTATGGCTTATAGATAAAAACTAAACTTAATGTGTCTGTCATCTTAACTGTGTTCTTCTGTGGCATGAGTATTTTTAAATTATCTTTGAGTTGTTGGTCATCCAAAGGCAAGTCCCTCTAGCATCACGTTTTAGATCGTCTTCTGAAGTAATCTGCAAGTTATAAGTCATTTGTGCCTTGAATAGTCAAGGGGTAAAAAACATTAAAATCGGGCAGCTGCAATAAAATTAGGTAATACTCATTAAAACCCATGGGTAGGTATGCAACGGTAGTTGTGTAGTTCTTTTTTGGTACTGGGAAGAAAATTTAGCTTGTAATGTGAACGATCACTTAAATCATTAGAAATTTCTTCAATAGGGGTCTTTAAAACGACGGGGCCAGCATGAATCCTTTTATTTGCATATACTGTGAAAATTACTAAAAATTCATATTGACGTAACTACTATGTAGTTTCAAAAGATATATTTTATTTTTAATTCTGTATGCATGTGTGTTTGTCTGGGAACATGCACATGTGATTATAGGTCACAGAACTGAGAAGACAGTATCAGATTCCTTGGAGCTGGAGTCTCAGGTGGTTGTGAGCCACCTGACATGCGTGCTGGGAACCGAATTTGGATTCTCAGGAAGAGCAGGACATCTGTGTAACCACAAAACCCATTGTCTGGTCTTTAGTATACAATTACTAGCACATTTATAAGTCTGTTTTAATACATAATAGGTCAACATGTAAAGATGAAGTCAGGCCACATGAAGGAAATAGGGCCCGTCTTGTGTTCTACAGCTCTACCAAACAAATAATTTTCATTAAAAGATACTTTATCAGAATGTTGAGATAAAGCTCATAGAATTCTCCTTTTATCCTCTCTCTTGTTCACCACTCTTCTTGGTGACTCCTGACAGCTTATGAGAGACCTTTAGGGAGGTGGAAATTACCTTTAGGCAAGCAAGGCCTTCTAATTGCTCTCCTTGAGACATCTTCAATGGAAAATTAGTTGAAGGAAAGGGGACTTAAAGGGAGATTTCTCAAATCCTTGGGAAATTCCACTTGTGGTCAAGGAGTTCATCCCCGTGACTCTTGGGGCATGACAGCAAACGATATTTCACAGGACTTCATACTGATTCATGCTGCAGGAATCTGAGGCCGGGTTGGAGCCTTTGGAAGAAAGCTAACCATCAATAGTCTCTGGGTGAGAGAACTCAGGAGGGAGCCCTTCTCTTCAGGATACTTAAAGTTATTATTTATGCATGTATTTATTTATTTATGTTTTGCAACAACAGGCATAGAACCCAAGCTCTCAGATATCTTATGCAAGCACCCTCCAGCTAAACTACTCTCCCAGACACTGGAAGAGCCTTGTGTGCACTTACCTTGTGTGAGAACACTGGGAATGAACAGAGACACTGCTACACAGACATTGCTATCCAGAAGGCAGGGAGAGACACCAAAGATTGTTTATGAAAGAGCACATGGGGGTAAAGAAGACTCTCTGTTCCAGAACATTGTACGTCAGGTCACTTAAAGTCTTGCTAGAAGGTCTGATGGTTCTAGACCTCTGTAACAGATTGTAAGAGCAGAGCCCAGTGACTGACCTTTGTCCCATGCGTCTGCCAGCTGCTTCTGATGGACACATCAGAGCCTTAGATAGTACTGGGCTCGAGGGATGGTTTGCAGACCTGAGTATACCCAAGCCAGGTGGAGAAAGTTAAGCAGTGTTGAGAAAGGCAAGTGCCTTGGACATTTTTAACGAATCAGTGTTGAGTAGTAGAGATGGGAAGAGTGTCTCTCAGAAAGAGTGCACGCACATTGAAAAGGTGTAGGGAGGAAGAGGGCAGGGAGGAGCCTGCGGAGATGAAAACGTTCTATGTGGAGAAGGACGCTTGATGGGGCAAGGAACGGAAATATTGTTCTAAAGACCATGACCATGATTAGACTGAAGACTAAAGTTGTGGGAAGACAAAGTTGGATCTGCAGCACCAGAAGGTCTTTTGACAGGAGCAGTGACTAGGAGGGCGAAAGCGCTGGAGTCTGGATCAGTCAGCCTTGAGAACACAGGGTCAGCTTTAGCACAGTGGTGCTATGCAGGTGAAGACCCCCAGCTAAGGAGATATAATGAAAAATGACTAATTCTCACAGAAATTAAAAAACTATAAATAGAAATATTGGATAATAGCAAATGCTGCTGAGAATAGAAATTCAGTAGGCCAAAGACCTCATTGAATGTCTGATATCCTAGCCTCCATATGGAAACTAAATACACTCTTCTGGAAAGAATATGTCAACCTGTTTCTCTAGGTGGTGAGGTCACAGATAATACTTCCTTCTTACAGTTTTGTTATTTCCTTGATGTCCTATACCGAAAGCGCTTCATGTTTTAATTAGACATTCAAAGTTAGGGATGAAAAGGGCAAAAAAGTAAAGGAAAAACGAGAGGGGGACATGGATGGAGAGTCACAGCTGAAAACAAATTGGAATAATATATATATAATCAGTATGGTTCCAGGGCAGGCTGGACAGAGGAGGAGGGCTGTGAGCCCGCTGCCTGACCACTGGTTTGGCCACTGCATTGACAGGAACTGGACATGTGGGTTGGGAGATGACTCGGCAGTTAAGAGCTGACACTGCGCTCACACAGCACCCGAGTTCAGTTTCTAGAAACGACATTGGAAAGCTTGCAACTGCCTATAACTATAGCTTCAGAAGACTGGACGACTGCTTCTGCCCTCCACAGACATCCTTACATGTACACATGTGAACACGTGCATGCACATACACACACATGCATGCACACATACTTCTACACAACCAAATATAAAAATTGGAATCTTCTTAAAAACCATCAACAACAGGTCATATGTAAGGTCTGCCATGTTAGATAGACACTCTCCTGGCAAAACTGTGCTCGCGTCTGACTGCTGGTCTCCATCAGAAGCTAGGCTCCTCGGCACTGGCTCAGACTTTGACGATATGGTTATAAAGATGCATTGGAAAGAAGTGGTGATAAAAATCCCTTTCCATGATCGCCACACTAGCTCTTGGTCTCCCTTTTATTACAAACCATTTCTCTGCCATCTAACGCGTCAATACATGCTCTCCAAACTTAATGAACAGCAACACTGTAAGAAGTCTGTGGGGGTCATAAGACATACTTGTCAGGCATCTGAGAGTGAGAGAGGGGACTCCGTATAGTGGCGAGTAATGACAGAGGATCCCGGGAGGGAGCGGTGGCCAGAATTTCAGGAAATTATAATGATAACAAAAATGAGCAGAGTAATTCGTCACCGTGCTAAGAACCTGACAAGGATTGCATAGCCCCTTGAAGTAATCATATCTGCTTGTAAAGAGGTCTCTGTTTGAAGATGGGAGAAACTGAAGCCTCAGGCATTGTCTCCTTTGTCAGGGGAAGAAAATAATAATTTATTCTGAAGCTATCGCGAACAGTGCTGGAGACAGAGGGTGGTGGTGGTTGTCGCTGGTTCCATGACTATACCAGCACACTTACTAAGATGCTTAAGATGAGAGATACATTGTGTGTGTGTGTGTGTGTGTGTGCATGCACATATGTGTGGATAGTTGTGGCGGTTGCAGGTCAACTTTGGAAGCCATTGCTTAGTAGACAGCCAGCTTATTTTTGGAGGAGTGTTGCAAGATTTTTCAGGTCCAATCACATTAGGGCAGTGGAAGGCCTGTGATTGGTCAGGAAAGGGGAGGTGGAGCTAGCAGTTGGGGAGTCTCATAGATCGTAGGAGGAGAAGGAAGGAACCAAAAATGGAATCCAACGTGGTAGTGGTAGTGTTATCAAAAGGTTAGATGTTTTCAGCCTCTTTGTCGAGGATCAAGTGGCCATAGGTGTGTGGGTTCATTTCTGGATCTTCAATCCTGTTCCATTGATCCTCCTGCCTGTCACTGTACCAATACCATGCATTTTTTAACACTATTGCTCTGTAGTATTGCTTGAGGTCAGGGATACTGATTCCCCCAGATTTTCTTTTGTTGCTGAGAATAGTTTTAGCTATCCTGGGTTTTTTGTTGTTCCAGATGAATTTAAAAATTGCTCTTTCTAACTCTGTGAAGAATTGAGTTGTGATTTTGATGGGTATTGCATTGAATCTGTATATTGCTTTTGGCAAAATGGCCATTTTAACTATATTGATTCTACCAATCCATGAGCATGGGAGGTTTTCCCATTTTTTGAGGTCTTCTTCCATTTCCTTCTTCAGCGTCTTGAAGTTCTTGTCATACAGATCTTTCACATGTTTGGTAAGAGTCACCCCAAGATACTTTATACTGTTTGTGGCTATTGTGAAGGGGGTCATTTCCCTAATTTCTTTCTCAGCCTGCTTATCCTTTGAGTATAGGAAGGCCACTGATTTGCTTGAGTTGATTTTATAACCTGCCACTTTGCTGAAGTTGTTTATCAGCTGTAGGAGCTCACTAGTGGAGTTTTTTGGGTCACTTAGGTAGACGATCATGTCGTCTGCAAATAATGATAGTTTGACTTCTTCCTTTCCAATTTGTATCCCTTTGACCTCTTTATCTTGTCGAATTGCCCGAGCTAGTACCTCAAGTACAATATTGAAAAGATAAGGAGAAAGGGGGCAGCCTTGTCTGGTCCCTGATTTCAGTGGGATTGCTTCAAGTTTCTCTCCATTTAGTTTGATGCTGGCTACTGGTTTGCTGTATATTGCTTTTACTATGTTTAGGTATGGGCCTTGAATTCCTGTTCTCTCCAAGACTTTAAGCATGAAAGGATGCTGAATTTTGTCAAATGCTTTTTCAGCATCCAATGAAATGACCATGTGGTTTTGTTCTTTGAGTTTGTTTATGTAGTGGATTGTATTGATGGATTTCCGTATATTGAACCAACCCTGCATTCCCGGGATAAAGCCTACTTGATCATGGTGGATGATTGTTTTGATGTGTTCTTGGATTCGGTTGGCAAGAATTTTATTGAGTATTTTTGCATCGATGTTCATAAGGGAAATTGGTCTGAAGTTCTCTTTCTTTGTTGGATCTTTGTGTGGCTTTGGTATCAGCGTAATTGTGGCTTCGTAGAAGGAATTGGGTAGTGTTCCTTCTGTTTCTATTTTGTGGAATAGTTTGAAGAGTATTGGTGTTAACTCTTCTTTGAAGGTCTGGTAGAATTCTGCACTGAAGCCATCTGGTCCTGTGCTTTTTTTGGTTGGAAGACTTTCTATGACTCCTTCTATTTCTTTAGGCATTATGGGACTGTTTAGATGGTCTACTTGGTCCTGATTTAATTTTGGTATTTGGTATCTGTCCATCCAATGGAAAAAAGATAGCCTTTTCAACAAATGTTGCTGGTTCAACTGGAGGTCAGCATGCAGAAGAATGCGAATTGATCCATCCTTGTCTCCTTGTACTAAGCTCAAATCCAAATGGATCAAGGACCTCCACATAAAGCCAGACACTCTCAAGCTACTAGAAAAGAAACTGGGGAAGACCCTTGAGGACATCGGTACAGGGAGAAAGTTTCTGAACAGAACACCAATATCGTATGCTCTAAGAGCAAGAATTGACAAATGGGACCTCATAAAATTACAAAGTTTCTGTAAGGCAAAGGACACCATCAAGAGGACAAATCGGCAACCAACAAATTGGGAAAAGATCTTCACCAATCCTACATCAGATAGAGGGTTAATATCTAATATATATAAAGAACTCAAGAAGTTAGACTCCAGAAATCCAAACAACCCTATTAAAAAATGGGGTACAGAGTTAAACAAAGAATTCTCACCTGAAGAACTTCGGATGGCGGAGAAGCATCTTAAAAAATGCTCAACTTCATTAGTCATTAGAGAAATGCAAATCAAAACAACCCTAAGATTTCATCTTACACCAGTCAGAATGGCTAAGATTAAAAATTCAGGAGACAGCAAGTGTTGGAGAGGGTGTGGAGAAAGAGGAACACTCCTCCACTGCTGGTGGGGTTGCAAATTGGTACAACCACTCTGGAAATCAGTCTGGCGGTTCCTCCGAAAACTGGGCACCTCACTTCCAGAAGATCCTGCTATACCACTCCTGGGCATATACCCAGAAGACTCCCCACCATGTAATAAGGATACATGCTCTACTATGTTCATAGCAGCCCTATTTATAATTGCCAGATGCTGGAAAGAACCCAGGTATCCCTCAACAGAAGAGTGGATGCAAAAAATGTGGTATATCTACACAATGGAGTACTATTCAGCCATTAGAAACAATGAATTCATGAAATTCTTAGGCAAATGGATGGAGCTAGAGAACATCATACTAAGTGAGGTAACCCAGACTCAAAAGGTGAATCATGGTATGCACTCACTAATAAGTGGATATTAACCTAGAAAACTGGAATACCCAAAACATAATCCACACATCAAATGAGGTACAAGAAGAAAGGAGGAGTGGCCCCTGGTTCTGGAAAGACTCAGTGAAACAGTATTCGGCAAAACCAGAACGGGGAAGTGGGAAGGGGTGGGTGGGAGGACAGGGGAAGAGAAGGGGGCTTACGGGACTTTCGGGGAGTGGGGGGGCTAGAAAAGGGGAAATCATTTGAAATGTAAATAAATTATATCGAATAAAAAATATTAAAAAAAAAGGTTAGAATATTTGGGTTAAAGCTTTTATCATAACCAAATGGCTTTGAAATTACTGTATTGTCATCTTTAATTGTGATTTTAAATATACATACATCTATTCTAAATAATCAAGCTTTAAGAGTCGTGTTTCTACCGGGTATTTGAGGTGAGAGGTGGCAGACCTTGGGATGTGCGGACAATTGACGGAGATGGACTCGAAGGACAACACTGGAGATGTCCAGGCCCGCAGGGGTGCCAGGGAGCTGGGGTCACACAGAGCGGGGACCCCGCAGGGACATGGTGTTGCGCAATGTAGGGCAGGAGAGTTGGCGGGTCAGTCTTTTTAATATTTCCCACAACAGGGGAGTTTCTCTTTTTCTATAGCGCTCATCAGTTAGGCTAGCTTGCCTCACACCCCACCGTATGCGGTGCAGCAAGGATGTCTGATGGTCAGTGTCGCCATCCTCCAAACCCTCGCTCTAGCCTTTCCCCCTTCTTAAGCCCACATCCTTCTCTTAGCATGGAGAACTTTCTCAGCTGCATTCATGGATAAACACAAATCCCCAAAAGCTTTGGAGAATCTGAGTGATGGGAAGGATCCCTGTCACACAGGGAGTTCTGTGTATTACACGCTGAGCTTCACAGAAAAACAGAAGAGGAGGGGGCAGAAATGCCTTTCCAGAATACGTGAGAAGCCTGAGGCCTCACCATGAGGCGGGGGTGGCCCTTCTGCGGCTGCATGTGATGCTCCTGTCTCCATGCTGCACACGGAGCGCCCTTTCAGCTCTCTAAATCTCGGGTGTCTTGGGGGAAAGGGGGGAGGAAAAGACCTGTGCTCAAGCAGTCTGTGAGATTGGTAGATACAAGAGAAAAACTTTCTAAAGCTTAGCTGTGCTTCCTATTTGGTGAATATACTTCTTTTTTCAAATTGATTAATGCCTCCGAGTGTGCTTTCTCACCTGGAAAAAAGAATAATGAATACCAAAATGTAGAGTTGTCAGGAGTAGTACCAGAAATAAAACACACTTAGCCACAAGATCCTGTCCACCCAATTTCTTTTAAACACCAACTCTGTACCTGTCGCTAAAGTCCAAATAGGTCAAAGCCAGGGGGGGCGGGGGGGAAGTGACATTTTAATCTATTTCTGACTCTCTAACACCTGCTTCGTTTCTTCTCCAGCTCCTGAGTTTCCAGGGTCTCGTTTTCCTGGGTGAGTGTATATTATTTCTTGTCTACCTCTCCCCTCCCATTTCTCCAACTTTGCAGGCTTCAGTGCCATTATCTTCCAATACCCCCTCCCCCATCCTCCCTCCCCTCCCCCCTCCCCGAAAGGAAGTGCATGGAAAGTTCATCCACTAGATTGGGACCAAACAGCTTTTCTTTCTTTTAAACTTCACCAGGGCTTGTGGGCAGTGGTTTCACCTTCCTGGTTTAGGAACCACAAAGAGAGGTTTCACTTAGTGAGTAGTGTGGGAGAGTCAAGATGGTTATAGTATAGATGACTGTGGTGATAAATAATAATTCATCCCAAATGAGAGAATCAGCCCCCTAAACAGCAGAGTCTGGAAGTCTTGTTTGGTACCCCAAGTTAAAGGAGAAATGTTAAGAAGGTTTTTGTCACTATCCTTGCCATGAATTTGGGAGAACTGGACCTGTGTCTAAAGCTGTGTACAATGTGAGCTGTTTTTTAAATTTTGTTTCCCCTATATATGAAATGATCATGTATGTTTTTCTTGAATCACTTGTCTGTTCTGGGACCTGAAGAGATTATAAAGGATGAACACCAAACTTTCCATCTGCCAAGACTTCCCATTAATTTTTAAAAACTAGACCTGGCTCTACTACTTTGAATAAGGAGAAAGGAAACATTATCCATGTATTGATTTTATGCAATATGAATATTCTCTTTTTCATCTTTATTCAGCTCCATATTCTCTTCTACTTCCTTTCATGAGAACCTCAAAAATATTTTTCTGGATTTTACACCCACAACAGAGATGGAGAAAGTTAAGATCCAGACATGGACTCCCATTATATGTCAGTTAAGCTTTAGGGGAAAATCCCCTACTTTATTAAGCTAAATTGACTCTCTCTCTCTCTCTCTCTCTCTCTCTCTCTCTCTCTCTCTCTCATATCTATATCATAGATCTCTATACTCTCTCTATTTCTCTCTCTCTCTCTCTCTCTCTCTATCTATCTATCAATCATCTATCTATCTATTTTTCTATTTATCTATTTCAAGGCAGGGTCTCTTTACATAGCTGTGGCTGTCCTGGAACCAGCTCTGTAGACCAGGCTAGCCTTCAATCCATAGTGATCCACCTGCCTTTGCCTCTTAAGTGCTGGAATTAAGGGCATACTCTACCACACCAGGCTAAATTGACACAGTAGTAAACCACCTCCTATTGACTTCCTGTGATAGTTAAATCAACGCATCTCTCAGCCCTCAGCTGCACATAAGAACCGACGGCTGTTGCTGCCATACTTTGGGCAGCCAAGGAGACAGAAACAAAGGTATTCTCACTTTGTCATAGTTCTGGGACTAGAACTCACCAGCTTGGCAGCAAACTCCCCTGCTCACCAAGCCATGCCCTGAGTAATAAAAAAAAAATGTAATAACGAACCAGGATCATTGATTTCAAGGTAGAATTCAACGGAGGAGAGGGATTTTAGATGGGTATGAACACAGTTTATGGAGTTGCTTCCTTAAACACCAGGAGCAAGCACTTGAGAAAGCCAATCTAAAGCCTCGGTAGGACTAACACTCAGCAACAGGGAAGCAGTTGGGCGAAGCTGTACAAGAATTCTATGAAGGCAGATGGAGTATCGTTCTGACTCAAATCCAACCTATGTAAACTCTTCTGGGTTAATAAGGCTTTCCAAGACCACAAACAAGGCAGGCTTAAGTACATTAATTGATTAGCTTTTTGCAACACAGATGACACAGGGTCCTCTGAAATCACTTGCTCTCCTCATATTTAGAGGACATGCTAAGGGACACCTAAGGTGCCCAAGAGAGCATCCTCTGATTTTTCTCAGTGGTGGTGTTGCCTTGGCAACCACCTTTCCTAAGTTATCTGGTTACTGACCTACTGACCGTAAAGTATATGGTGGCAGCTGCTCTTGCCTTTCTGTGTCCACATCATCTGTGCGGTGGATAAAAGTTCATTTGAACATTGTCACTGCACATTAACTATACAAGTTAATAAGACATAGTGGAGTTAATAAAAGATAAACAAATGAAACAGAAATGGGAACCAGCCAGAAATTCAGTCTGGTGTTCAATTTGAGAAACAACTTAACTATTTCCCTCTAGAGATTTTTTTCCCCATCTATAGGGGCATTTTGAACATCTCTTAATTTTCTTGTGAGTTGTCCCTAAAATGTATATCTATACTTGTCTATATCTCTTTCCCTCCCTCCTTCCTTCCCTACCCTCCTTCTCATTTTTGAGGCAAAGACTTATTTAGCCTAGGCTGTCCTTAACCTTGTTACATAGCTAAGGATGACCCTGTACTATTGATTTTTCTACCCTCATTCCCCAATTCTTGAGATTACAGGCATGAGGCTCCCTGCCCAGTTTAGAGATATTAAGGATTGAATCCAGAGCGTGGAGTATGCTAGAGGAACACTCTAGTAACGCAGTTACGTCCCCATGTTTATTCATGCTCCTCCATTTCAGCCAAATGTCCCTGCGCCCTTTGCACAGTCTCATCTTGTAGGTTTCATAGATTCATGAAGAAAAAGGGAACTGAATGGAGGATTTTAATAATAGAGCAGAGTTCACTGAGCACACCAGAAATGGTTGAATGGGATGAACTCAGAAGTCCGTGAGAATCTTTAACTCGATTTTTGTTTCCTTGTAAGATGAGTGGGCTTTAGTCACTCTGTGGGAAGACGGAGGTGATAGATTGAGAGGTGTAGCCAGCAGGAGGAAGTGAGCAGAAGGCAAGACCCAGACATGACTGGAGCAGTCCGTGCGACTGGTGTTTGCTGTGAAGCTCTACACACACCTGTAATAAGCACGGAGCGGAGCCTGTGTCTCTTGAATTAGATTAGAGTCAGAACTGACAACTTTTTAATGCGTTTCAACTAGGATACTTTCAAATTGTGAAATTTTATGCTATTTCCAAAGCATTGAGCCACGAGACAGCTCAAAATGTCTCACATTAGGATCTTTTCAGAGCCATTGTCTGTCACCCTCAGAAAACCCTCTCTAACATGGGAAATGCATTCCTGCGGGTTCATCAGGGATCAACACGGAATGCAGAGCGGAAACAAGTGCAGACCTGGAGAGCTTTCACCGGATGATAAAGAGATGACTTTATCATCTTTAAAATCTTCTAAATGAGGTTTTTACCCTTCCGTCTATATTGCTGCTAACTATGAGACAGCAAGATATTTTATTGAAAGGGAGTCATGCAGAGCAGATTGGCATTTTAGTATCATGAAAGTGTACACCACACACACACACACACACACACACATACACACGCACATACATACATGCACACCCCATACACACACCACATACACACACACAGGCACATACCCCCAACCCCTCACATAACATACATCTCCACATACACCACATGCACACACATACCACACACACATAGCACACACACATAGCACACACACATACACAAAGAGAATGAACAGATACCAGAGAGTGAATTAAGACCAAAGGCAGGAGAGGAAGAGAAAGCTGAGGAATTCGATAGCATTGGGGATTGAGATAGCCTATATCAATGCTGCTTTTTGCTTCAATGATATTAGCAAAATTAGGCATATATAGTTTTTTTTTTCAGAAAAAGGCTTTTCATTGATATTTAGATATATAGGCAGAATTATTATTAGCACATATGCTTACATAAATATTTTATTAAAACTATTGCCTCAGACCTTTGGTCCATTTGTATGGCCTTTAAATTAAAAATCTAACTTTCCAAATAAAATCAAAATTAAAAGTCATGACAAGATAATAAAAAATGTTTTAAACTTTTATTAAATGGAAAACATAGTAATACCTGCATAGAACACAACATACAAAAAATCAAATAATTTTCACCGCTGGCAATTTTGAAGGAAATACCATTTATATTATCTTTATTTTCTATTATCTAAATTCATTTAGATTCATTTTAATTGAAGTAAAGCTGTCAGAAAAATGGTTCAGAATGATTAAAAACATTGGCTTCAACTGCAGTGATCAAGGAAGAATAACAGAGTGAGTTCAATAAGTTCTGAAACTTATCAGAACCAAACAAGAGGCCATAAAGCAATATACCAATAGCTCCTTGGGTGAGAACCTATTGTCAATACTAATACTACAATTGATAACTTGACTTAACTCTTAATATTGTCAAATGCTTGTGAACCAAGAGCTTAGTCAGGAGATACTGTCAAGCACTTACACTTACTGTGTTCTGACTGAGTCTGAAAGTTCACAATTTCACATTTAGTATCCAGGTGGTGGCACTATTTGGGAGATTCTGGAAACTTGGAGAAGAGGCTCGGGTGGAGGAAGTAGGTTACTGGGTAGGGGCGTGGCTCCTTAATGATGTCTTATTCCTGGATCCTGTCTTCCTCACTCTTCCTGCTTCCTCGCATATCTTGATGATAACAATGTGTATCAGATGTGAAACAAAGTAACTAGTACAGATAGAAGAGTAGATTTTCTTTTCTTTTCTTTCTTTCTTTTTTTATATGCATGCTTTATATATATTTAATTTTTACTTTTTTTCCTATTTTTTATTTATTCGATATATTTTTATTTATATTTCAAATGATTTCCCCTTTTCTGGCTGCCCACTCCCCAAAAGTCCCATAAGCCCTCTTCCATCCCCTTAGTCCCCCATCCTCCCATCCCACTTCCCTGTTCTGGTATTCCCCTATACTGCTGCACTGAGTCTTTCCAGAACCAGGGGCCACTCCTCTGTTCTGTTCTTGGACATCAATTAATATGTGGATTATGTCTTGGGTATTCCACATTTCTAGGCTAATATCCACTTATCAGTGAGTACATACCATGATTGATCTTTTGAGACTGGGTTGCCTCACTTAGTATGATGTTCTTCAGCTCCATCCATTTGACTAAGAATTTCATAAATTCATTATTTCTGATGGCTGAATAGTACTCCATTGTGTAAATATACCACATTTTTTGCATCCATTCCTCCGTTGAGGGACACCTGGGTTCTTTCCAGCTTCTGGCTATTACAAATTGGGCTCCTATGAACATAGTGGAACATGTGTCCTTATTGCATGCCGCGGAATCCTCTGGGTATATGCCCAGGAGTGGTATAGCAGGGTCCTCCAGAAGTATCATGCCCAGTTTTCTGAGGAAGCACCAGACCGATTTCCAGAGTGGTTGTACCATCTCACAATCCCACCAGCAGTGGAGGAGTGTTCCTCTTTCCCCACATCCTTGCCAACACCTGCTATCTCCTGAGTTTTTAACCTTAGCCATTCTGACTGGTGTGAGGTGAAATCTCAGGGTTGTTTTGATTTGCATTGCCCTAATGACTAATGATGTTGAACATTTCTTCAGGTGCTTCTCAGCCATCTGAAGTTCTTCATGTGAAAATTCTTTGTTTAGCTCTGTACCCCACTTTTTAATAGGGTTATTTGGTTCTCTGGTGTCTACCTTCTTGAGTTCTTTGTATATATTAGATATTAGCCCTCTGTTGGATGTAGGGTTGGTGAAGATCCTTTCCCAATCTGTTGGTTGATGTTTTGTCCTTTTGGCAGTGTCCTTTGCCTTACAGAAACTTTGTAATTTTATGAGGTCCCATTTGTCAATTTTTGATCTTAGAGCTTAAGCTATTGGTGTTCTGTTCAGGAACTTTTCCCCTGTGCCCATGTCCTCAAAGGTCTTTCCCAGTTTCTTTTCTATTAGTTTCAGTGTGTCAGGTTTTATGTGGAGGTCCTTGATCCACTTGGAGTGAGATGAGGAAATTCAAAAAATTATCAGATCCTACTACAAAAGCCTGTATTCAATACAACTAGAGAATCTGGAGGAAATGGACAATTTCTTAGACAGATACCAAGTACTAAAATTAAATCAGGACCAAATAGATCATCTAAATAGACCCATAACCCCTAAAGAAATAGAAGGGGTCATAGAAAGCCTTCCAACCAAAAAAAGCACAGGACCAGATGGTTTTAGTGTGGAATTCTATCAGACCTTCAAAGAAGACTTAACACCAATACTCTTCAAACTATTCCACTAAATAGAAACAGAAGGAACACTACCCAATTCCTTCTATGAATCCACAATTAAGCTGATACCAAAATCACACAAAAAGATTCTTTTTTTTTCTTTCAAATGTAGCAACTATTGGCTTCTTCTGGTAAACTTCAATGAAGGGTCTTCTTGAGAAGTTTTTGGCTTACTGTGCTTCAGAGGGCAAGTGAGTCCATGGCCATACGTGGGCATGCACTTGTGATAACAGGTAAGAGTACGTATATAAAGAGTCAAATGATACCATTATCTTAAGAAAGGGAAAGTAAATACAGTAATAAAGTGAATAATGATCTAAAGCACACAAATAAAACATACATGATTTAATAAAATTATAAATAAGTTAAATGACATTAAAATATTTTAAAATGTCTCATTTTATTTTATCTTGTGATATTGATCATTTATAAAATATAACAATATATTAGTGGTATTTAGTCTATGAATTAGTGCTGTAAGTTGGGTATATCTGGCCAATGTTACATTAAAATCTGTACTATTCAGGGTAGTTACAGAGTGTATCTTTAGATCAACTTAGCATCTGTTTAGAAACAGATCCATAAGTTAAATTTCTCCCCAATACAAAAAAATTCTTATTTTACTCTTAAGAATTTGGTTGATATTTTTTTTTACCCTTAAAATAAATGCTTTTACTATGTGGGCCTTTTTTTTTTTTGAATTTTGGAGAAAAGAAATGAAAGGCCAAGTCACTTATGGTAGAAATATGATAAATGGATATTTCTTAAGATGTACCAACCTACAAGACACAGAAACTTTCTTAAGGCACAATTTTCTCCACTTGACGCTTAAAAAAAACAAACTGACAATGAGTCAAGGTCAGTTGCGCAGTTTGTGTTTTCAGGAACTGTACACATCAGTCAGGGACTTTTCAGAGTGTCAGAATATGCATTGGGCCAACCTAGGAGGGACAGTCCAGGGATTCTCCAACTCATGGGTAGAGAACCACTGATTTCTGTGTTTTCAAATAACCAGCATGAAAAAAATTAAAAAAAATTAAATTTAATGGGAAATAAAGATGGTAAGACAATCATTGAAGTTTCCACTTTGAGCGTATCTAGTGGTGTTCTTTAATTAACTCATAAGACATATTAGCTTATGCTAAAATATTATGCTAAAAATATTAAATAAAGTGCTGCCTTTGATGTACAAAGAAAAGAAGACAGTGGAAGAAGTTTATACACAAAGTCCAGCCATGTTTGTAGGAATATTTAAGTACCTTTAAAAAAATCCTCAGTGTGAGGTGTTAGGAGTGCATCTAAAAGTTCTGTTTCGTGGTGTGTATTTAGCTTGCTTTGCTTGTGGTGTAATTTGACTGCACCCAGTGGAGGACTTGGCTGGTACTTAGGCATTCACAGAACTGCAGCAGCCTCGCTTCCATGTGCGTGCACCACCTCCCTCCACATTGTAAATCTTCTTTACAGCTGCCAGTCAAGTTTGTGGCTAGCTTAGTTCTGAGCTTTCCTCAACCTAGGAAGTCCTGCTATGAATTCAACTGTCAGGACCAGTCCTACTGAGAAAATTCAGATTTTAAGATCCTTCTGATCCTTCTACTTAAAGACACCGTAAAATGCACTACTCGATATGCTTGAACTGGAAATGTCTGTGATGTGTGTGTGTGTGTGTGTGTGTGTGTGTGTTAGATCAAGTGGGTATTTACCCTGGTGGTACTTTCTGCTATTTTCTATTGTATCCCTCTTACATTGGGTGTGATTTTCACAGGCCTCTGTCAATAGGACCAAGGCCCTCTATCTACTTGTATCTCTTCTAACACTAATTTGTTTCTGAAAGAGTTTTTTTTTTTTAATTATTATTATTTTAATCTCCTAGTTGTAGAAAACCAAAACAAAAGACAGGGTGGGCGACATGTGAAGGCAGAGAAAGATGGATTGGCATACTCAGAGAATAAAATATCAAGAATAAATCTAATTAGTGGACCTTCACGTGGACTTACGACGCCATAACACCTGTCTGGTATTTGGCCAAAGCAAAGGTCCCTTTCACTTAGCCTGTGACTTTCTCCTAGAATCATACACTTTCCCTAATCATGTTCTATTTCGGCAACTCTGGCTCTGGACCACTTCCTTTGTCTTCAACTAAGTCCTTTCCTACATGCTTTAGAGGTAATAATAGAGAGGGGCTTCCAGTTCTGACCCACCCTCCCTTACCTGACCCGCTCTTTGGTTCTAGCTGCTCTGCCTGGCTCGAATGGCCTCTAGTAGCTTGATTTCAACTTAAGGTTGATAGCTTGTCTTTAGCCCTAAAAACAGAATTTGGCAGCCAGAGACAGATATTCTAGAAGGACTGTATCTTGAGAAGACATAGGTGAGGAATATTCAAGAACTTTTTAATTTAGACTAATTGTATTGAATTTCTAGGTCAAGCATAGGCAGGGCCTGTCTAGGTTTTCTTTTGCCCTTTTATTTAGGTAAATATTTATGCAGTTATAAATTCTCTTTCTATCTGCTTTCTTTTCCACCCAATCTCCCACTTCTTCTGTTCTCCCCTCTCACTCCCAGCGGAGCAAGTCAGCATGCGATCTTTAACATTTTGCTGGGGAATCCTCTGGGTATATGCCCAGGAGTGGTATAGCAGGATCTTTCGGAAGTGACATGCCCAGTTTTCTGAGGAACCGCCAGACTGATTTCCAGAGTGGTTGTACCAATTTGCAACCCCACTGGCAGTGGAGGAGTGTTCTTCTTTCTCCACATCCTTGCCAACACCTGCTGTCTCCTGAGTTTTTAATCTTAGCCATTCTGACTGGTGGAAGGGGTGGCTGGGAGAACAGGGGGAGGGAAGGGAGCTTATGTGACTTTCGGGGAGTGGGGGGACCAGAAAAGGGGAAATCATTTGAAATGTAAATAAAAAATATATCGAATAAAATAAAAATACATCGAAAAAAATTTGCTAGGTTCAAACTGTCAGGGAAATGCAAACTCACACTATATTGAGATTCCATTTCACTCCAGTTAGGATGGCTATGATTAAGAAGACAAATGAAGATAAATTCTGGCAGGGGTGAGACAGAGAGAGACTCCTGTGTACTGTTTTTCACCATGGAAACCAAAAGGATAAAAATAGAATTCTCATATGACCCAGCAATGCCATGCCTGGATATATACACAACAAACCCCATCTTACTACATAGAATCTTTCATATCCTGATTCAGTGACACTCTAGTCATGATAGCTTAGGAAATAGAATGAGCCTAGATGTCCATCAGCTTTGGATGGATAATGAAAATGTGGTTTTTGTTAAAAGATAAAGAAAAAATGAAAATGTCAGGGAAACGGATGGCATTGGAAGTGCCAGGGAAGTAAGACAAACACCATATGCTCCCTCTCAAATGGGGAACCCACCTTTAAATTTTAGACTTTCGTGTTTAATTCAGAATGCCCGTAGAGTCCAGAAAGCTAGAAAAGGGCCACTGAGGAGAGGAGACCTTAAGGGAGGCATAATAGTAGAAAACGCATGATGTTAAAGAACAGGGGGCCAGTCTGGGGGAATGGGAAGGTTTAAGGGGAGATGTTAGACGGGCCTAGAGAAGAGGAACAGGCAGCATTAGCTGAAATCTAGAATGTATTGAAAATACCAATGTACTAGTTTATAAGCTAATTAAAAATATAGTGCAAAACTTAAGAGTTTGAACGGAGACCATATTGTTGAAGACACTATACACTCTGGTTGCAGGGATTAGAGATACCAAGCTGACTGGAGGCTTCCTGCTTGCTGGCTTTCAGAGTGTCAGAGGCTTTGCAGCCTGCTGGGGGAGGAAATTCATCAGTGGTCTCATTCATCCGTGAGTCCTGAATGCTGCTGGGCTGACCTGCCAGTCAGAATGTGCCTACTGGTGTAGTGGTGGGGTGATGGTTATGGGGGCAACCATGGTTACAGATGGTACCCAGCTGCCTTCCAATAACATCTAGGCACAGAACTCTAGCCTAGTACTGTAAACTTCCTGGTCAAAAGCTCGTGGCTGGGAAATCATAGGCCACAGAGGGGAATCCCATGGTGTTAAACTGTCATCTAAGTGTTTACATTTATACCTGTTGGTGAAGGATGCTCTCAGTTTCCGGCAGAGAAGCTGCTGGTTGCCATGGGCCATTGTCAACACAGAGACTCAGAACTGGTCAAAGTGCTAAGAATAAACAACTGTTGTTGAGTCTTCATCCTTGAACAGGTCGACTACCACACCCCTCCGAGACTCTGAGGATACTGAAGAAAGGTGGTAGGAAGAGCACAAAAGCCTTGGTTTGTCCTGTCCAACTTTGATGTGATAGTTTTAGTGTTATAATATTATATTTTATTTTTATTTTTGAAAGAAAAGAAAGAAGGAAATAGACAGGAAGGAAGGAAGGAAGGAAGGAAGGAAGGAAGGAAGAAAGGAAGGAAGGAAGGAAGGAAGAAAGGAAGGAGGAAGGAAGGAAGGATACCTAGCGACTAAAGTAACTGAGTTATTACTTGTACCTGCTAGGCACGGGAAATCAGTTTTCTCCGACAGAATGAGTGACACTGGACCTTTCAAACACTCTACGACAGGCCTCATGTTCAGGAGATGACCAAATATATAGTGTGGAAGGTTTCCACTATACACAATGAAAGGTGTGTGTGTGTGTGTGTGTGTGTGTGTGTGTGTGTGTGTGTGTGTGTGTGTATGTGTGTATGCATGGTTTTATTTTGGCTTCTTAGTTTTATTGTTGTATTGGCATTGTTTTTTTTGTTTTGTTTTGTTTTGTTCTGATTTTTTGAGAAAGAACTTAAAGTTGAGTTGTAAGGATGGAAAAACGATCTGAACGGACTTAGGGGAGAGGAAGAATATGATAAAATATATTTAAATTTAAAATTGTTTTAAATAATAAAAATACAGTAAAATAATAATAAAATTAAAAGAGAGAGACAGAGACAGACAGACAAAGAGAGACATAGACAGACAGAGATGAGCGAGAAAAAAATTCCCAGGTTTGTGTAGTGCTGACCTGTCTCCTTCTTGCTGTGCCTCTCCATCTCTAAGGAGACAATAAGGGGGTCACTGCTGAAAGTAATCACAATATTAGCTCTGAATTTCTAGGATGAGGTAAGTAAGTAGTGCATATTTTATGCTAGTACCACACTGTTGCAAAAACTAGGAATAAAAATACGTTCTATGCAAAAATTCCTTTCCTGAGAAATAAACATTTCTGAACACAGGAATATCCATGTGTTTCTTTACAGAGAATAGGAACTGTATGCATGGATAGTTACTTCAAGTTTGATGTGACTTGATGATAATAAAAGCTAATTATACCCATGCTCTACGTATGATAAGTTCTCATAAAGGATTCCAGGAAATTCTTTCTGTAGGGGAAATCAGGTGCAAAGTTTAAACGAAACCTCATTCAAAACAAGCAATACAAACAATTATCTCATTCTTACTGAATGTTAATGTTCACAAGAATGAAATGTATTCACCCGCACAATACATTCCTATACCTGCTCTTAATTGACATTTATAATGCTTTTGTTTTAATATAATACATTGAGTTCATGTGTTCATATGTGCACATGTACATCCAGGTACATATGTATGTTGGCTGTGTGTACATGTATGTGTATGCACATGAAAGCCAGAGGACAATCCAAGTGCCATTTTTTTAAAGATACCATCCAATTTTCTTTGGATACAGGGTTTCTTACTGACTGGGAACTCCTTAAGTTCCCTGTCTACTTAGGCTGCCTGGCTACTGAGCCCCAAGAATCTGCCTATCTCCATCTTCCTGGGGCTAGGATTATAAATATGCATGTATCACCATGCCTTTTTAAATGTGGGTTCAGCGGAATCAAACTTATGACCTCAGGCTTGTAAGATAAGCATATTACTGAGATCTCTCTCAGTACAATAATTGAGAAAGTAATATTATCCAGCCTAATAGTTGAGATTAAAATTTAGATAATTTATTGGACTTGCTCAAGATTACCTCAAGCCACAACTTGGGTTCTCAGGATCAAGTCTCTTTTTTATTATTACACAATAGGATTCTGTGAGTTCACTCGAACCAGTTTCATAAGAATTAATTACCAAGTATCTCTTAGTCGTTCTGAGGGAAAGTTTAATGTTAATGTTGGCTGAAGTTACAATTTTATATTCCACAGGAATTGCTGAGTGCTATGTAAGTTGTAATTTTCATAAAGGCACACACTTCTATGAAATTTGGGTAGCAATCACATCTAACATACTGTGTTAAGCATGGCTAGATGCCATCTATAGCCTTTCTGTCCTGGGATTCTGATGACACTCTACCCAAGCACCATGTTCAGGCCCTTGTCAGAGTCAGCCCCACAGAAACATCCAGAACCCACAGATGCTCATGTGACATAATCATAAAACTTTCACCTTTAGTAGACTACATCTGCCAACATGGACTAACTATAGACAGACAGTCTATGCATTCATGAACCATTTTGTAACATTGTTCAGCAGGGTGTTGCAAAGCTAAGGGTCCACCCCACATCATTTATCCCTTCATCCTACACACTCGTATTTTCTGCTCTTTCATTCTCTCATTTGTCTCATATTCCTTCAACTGTAATAATTCCACTTACATTGTGCATCCTTAAGAAACCCATTTTGAGTCAATGAGATGGCTCAGCAGAGAAAAATGCTTGACTTGACACATAAACCTGACAGCTGAGTCTGATCCTGGAATCCATGGATCAAGCAGAGAAACAACTCCAAAAATTGTCCTCTTACCTTCCTATGCTTGCTGTGATACACCAGTACATGTCACACACATACACACACACAACACACACACACACACACTCTAAATAAAATTCATTAAACTCTGTAAAGTAAGCAAGTCATGTTTTTATCTTTTAAAGATTTTTCAAAGCACTAAATTATAAAAATAAAGATGTAGAAAGCAACAAATTATCATGTGGTCACTTCTTGGAAAAGCAATCCGAGGAGATGAAAATCCCAAAGTTTTACCTCATTTGCATGTGTCTTAGAAAAAGTGATGTGTGTCAGTGTGCTATGTGATGACACAAATATTTGTCAAGCACGTAACCTGTATTGACTCCAACTTGCCATGATTGGTGTAGATAGCTTCGTCTGCAGTCCTCTCAATTCTAGTATATCTTGTCTCCTCGAGTCTTAAAACCACTCTGCACTGCTTTGAAGAATTTACACACCCTCACATTTAGTTTTTGTTAACTCAGGCCTAAGTGTAGGATTTCCATGGGTCCCTCTGCGAAGCCAAGACATACATACAGAAGTAGAGATCAGTTGGGTACCAGAAGAAAAGAGAGACCCAAGCCATATACCACCAACAAGCCAGAATTATCAGAAGTAGGTCATTTACAAAATGTCAAAAACCCATGGTTAAATTTTTCAATTCTGGAGACTATTTTCTAATCCGGTACATAATAATTTCCATGCTACCAAGTCCTACTGCTTTCTGAATGAGGAAACTTTCAATGATCTTGGCTTCATTTTTGTAGTGTCCATGAGTAATTTTGACATTCTGTAATGTCAAATAAAGACATGCATAGAGGCTGAACAAAAGGAAAAAAGAAACCAGTTATCTTTACAAAGCTAACAGACCTGGGAAACTCCGGGACAAGGTCTTATCTTATATGGCTTGGGGCCAGAAGAGTAGGAGCTGTGTCATTCCGGCTACCCAGTGCTTGGTTGCTATATTAACAATAACAGACCTTGTCGTAGTTGAGCATTTCTAAGGAACACATTTAAGAAGCTGGGGAGATGGCTCAGGGTGGGTGAGACTGCTTACTCCGAGAGCATAAGAGTCTGTAATGCCAGTATGGGGGAATGGAGACAGAAGGATCCTAGGAACTTGCTAGCCTGCTCACCTATCTAAAATACCAAGTTTTTGGTTTAATGTGAGATTTTGAACCTTGTGTCTTAGTTAAACAAGGCAGATAATGATAGAAAAAAAGACACCAGATAGCCTCCTCTGGTTTCTGCATGCGTGTATGTGGATATGTACAGACAAGCACACAGATACATATACAAATGAGCACACACACATACATACATACAAGCACACATACATACAGAGTGACAGAGGGAGAGACAGAGACAGAGACAGAGAGGGACAGAGATGATAGAATCAGAGGGAGACTGAGAGACAGTGATAACGGACATTTAAGCCACTACACTTCTTGATCTAGAAATACACTACTGCTTTGATATGTGGTCAGAATATCCATCAGTGTGCACTACATCAAGATGGAGGATGGGTTGAGGACAACTATGGTTTTATGCATTCCAGGATACAAAAGGTAGCAACGTCTTGACTCAAAGGTAGAGTTAAACTTAATAAAATAGTATAGTTCAAGCTATTGACACCATACATATTCACACACACACAGGTGCACACACATACACATATAGCCATGCATACACACATATACACACATGCCACACACATCAAGACACACCATACATACAAATACACACACATGTGCACACACATACACACATGCAATACATATACACACATACCACACATCCATCCATCCATACCACACATACAAACACACATAGGTGCACACACAGGTGCACACACATATACACACATGAATACACACACACACACAGACACCACACACACACACCACACACCACACACACAGACATACACACACCATACATACACATACACATATACAAGTACACCATAAATACACATACACAGACATGCACACCACACAAACACACACATGTACACACACATATGTGCACATACATACACACATGCATACACATATGCACACACCACACACATATACATGCATACAAATACACCATAAATACACATTCACAGACATACACATGAATAAACACTTTTAAAAGGTGAATGGTAATCACTATTTATGGTACGAAATTCAGAGGCAAAGCAATCAGAGGTCCTTTAAAGTATCAGTGCAGTATAGCTGAACAACGATCATCAAAGCAAGTAAATTAAAACAAAACAACTTCAGTACTTGATGTGACTCGAGCAACTGGAGCTATCAAGTTCTGCTAGTGAGAGTAGAGATGCTGCCACTGGAGAGCTGGGCCTATACATGCTGAGGGAAAGGCAGCCATGTCTTATGACCCAGTGCTATGGCTTGACTGAGTCCTCTGAGGGCCAGGGTGCTGAGGCTTAAGTGATTGTCAGTCCTTGTCTATGGATCTTTTTTTTTTAAAAAAAAAGATTTATTTATTATATGTAAGTACACTGTAGCTGTCTTCAGACACACCAGGAGAGGGCACCAGATCCCATTACAGATGGTTTTGAGCCACCATGTGGTTGCTGGGATTTGAACTCAGGACCTTCAGAAGCACAGTCACTGCTCTTAACCGCTGAGCCATCTCTCCAGGCCCCGTGATGGATCTTTAGAATGGGGCTAATGGGAAATAATTAGGCAGCCAGGGCCTGAGCCTGAAAGGGATATTAATGCGCAAAGCTTTCCTTCTCTTTCTCTCTTCCTCACCACCATGAGGTGAGTGCTTTTCTCCACATTTAATTTCAGCTATGATACACTGCCTGCCCATAGGCCCCAAATAACGCAACCATGGGGCCTGTGCTGAAAACAGGGGCCAGAGCAGAGCTTTATACTTATTATAGTAAAAGTAAAACAAACTTGCAAAACATAATGAATGATTTTAGAAGTCAGAATCTTGGTAAGCCTTGGGGACAGGCATCATCAGAAGGGAAAATGGAAATATTCTGATGTGCTGGAACTGCTCTGCATCGGAAAGTAGCTGATTCAGTTCTGTGAAGATTCTTGAGTTTGAAATTTGCGCACCTTTCAATGCCCGTTTCACACGCAATTAGAAACATCCAACAGGAGTGAGTAATCATGGTCTGAAGAGAACAGAACATGGAGGGCGGAGGCCCATCCTGGAAGATGGAGCCAGGACTGTGAATAAGAGAACAGAGAAACCTGGGGCGGTGTTATAATCCCGAGATACTGATCTAGGTGCAGATGATGCTGTACTTGGATGTACTTATGAGTTAGTCCGAATTCTTCAAGGAGGACATGTCAACATCGCGTTAGATATGCAGGAGGCTTACAAGGGAAAATGTGCGTGGGACATGGAGAGAGGCGTGGGAAAGCGTGGGCGAGCTGTCAGCTGGTGATGTAGCTCTTGCTCCCGATGAAGGAGTAGGTTGTATGGAAACATCTTGGGTTGCAGTGTAGTTCAAAGGAACTCTTAGCAATATCTATCGTTCGGGGAATCTTAGAGCACGTCACAGCAAACGTACCTGTTCTGGGAAGGGGTCTGCAGAAATCTTCCTGCTTGACTTCCTTATTGGCTAAGAACAAAGGCCAGGAAAGCTGGGCTTTAAGTGAAAGCAGTGATGGATTTCAGACCCTGCCAGGTACAGCTGCTGGTTTGTTTGTCTGCCACAAAGCAGTTCTCAGTGTTTGCATAAAAAGCTCTCCAAAAGAAAAATCCCGATTTTTAACATTTTATAACAATTTCTGATATAAATGCTTGTTACATGTTCTCTCTCAACCTCTGTGGTTTGCAGCTGACTACTAAGGTTTCTGCATGTCTGAGAACTGGCTCTCAGGAGCCAGTGCCAGCCAGTTCCTGTGGGCCATTGCTAGCGAGGTTAACCCATGTAAAGATTAAGTTAAATTTTATAGGAGCAAAACCCTTTAACCTTTACAAAGAGAAAGTCTTGCACTTGCTCCTTACCCACAAGTCCAATGATTGCCTGAGATGACAGAGGAACTACTCTATTGGCCGTGGAAAAACCCTGTCAAGATGAGAAAGCCATTCTAAAGATATATGTACCAAGTCTCATAAAATAAACACCACAGGATATAAAGGCACAAGTTGACTTCAACATGATAATAGTGGATAACTTTGTTATTCTCATTCTCAAGAGGTGCAAGGTCACCAACTCAAAGAGTTGTCAAAGAAACATCAAAGTTAGTGACATCTTAGATCATAACAGATACTCCTAGAACATTCAATCCCAGAGCATGGGATATATATAATTCTCGGCAGTCCATGGGTTTCAAAATCAGCCATATTTTAGGACAGAGAGCAAGTCAATAGATTTTTAAAAATATATGTAGCATCTTACATTCTATTTGATCATACTGAATTAAGGCTGGAAATGAGCATCTAGAGAAAATAAGAAAATATATACTATTGAATTATTAATGGACATTGAATAAATATGCTAAGAAATAAAAGTAATTCTGGAACTAAACAAAAATAAAAACAGCATAATAGAATTGTGTGGCATGATTAAAGTGTTTTTGAGAGAATAAATAGAGATAAATGTGAACGTTAAAAATTGTATATGTCTCAAATTAATAATCTAACAATTTACCTGAAAGTTTTAGAAAACAAGAACAATGCAAACCAAAAATGGAAAGAATATCAGTTATAGTTTAATAACTATAGAAATTAAAAAATAAACCAAAAATTCAATAAAACAAAATGTGACTTTTAAAAGATATAGACCAACAAACCATTAACTATACTAAGCAAAAGATACTAAGAGAAGACCCGAATTAATAAGCAAAAAGAAGACTTAATACAGATAATGATGAAATTTAGAGTATTGTTATATTGTTCTTTAAGTAAATCACTGTTTCAGGGACCATTGGGAAAGAGGGTTGGAAAGACTCTCAGAAAACTCTTAGAATTGTCAGCCATTTTCAGCAAAATAACATATTCAAAATCAAGAGCTTTCTTCCATGCCTGCAAAAGATATGCTGAGAAAAAAATACAAGTAATACTATGCCAATAGCTTAAATATCTATGCATAAAGCTAAGAAGGTGAAATATCTTCTGCAATAAAAAGTTTTTAGAACTCTGAAGAAACTGAAGAAGACACTAAAAAGTGGAAATATGTTCCATACTCATGGGTTGGCTAAATTAATATTGTGAGAATGTGTATATTGACAAAAGCAACCTATTCAACAGTATCCCCAATTGAGTTCTAAATATGCGTTATTCACAAAACTAGGAAAAACAACTCAAATATTTGTACGAACACAAATGATTCTGAAAAGAAATATGGACAAGAAGACTGAAGCTTGAGGCATCACTATACCTATTTAAAATTATACTACAGAAGTATTATGATAGAAAGCATAACATGGGCTCAAAACAGACACGTAGACCAACGACATAGAATCAGATACCTGGAAGTATATCCACACAGCAACATCCACTTGATCATATAGATCAATGACATAGGATCAAACACCCATAAGTATATCCACACAGCTACATCCAGCTGATCCTATAGACCAGCAGCATAGAATCAGATACCCGGAAGTAAATGCACACGCCTACATCTACCTGGTTTTCATGAAATGACCCAACAATAGATCCTGAGAAAGGACCTTGAGCTAATGGTTATGTGGAAACTGGATAGCCACGGGTGAGGAGGTAATACTAGAACCACATCTCTCACCTTGTACACAGTCAACTCAAAATGTCAGGCCTGAAACTTTGAAACTGCTAGAAGAAAACACAGGGAAAATGCTTCATAATATAGATGTAAACAAGGACTTTCTGAAAAGGACTCTAATGTTCAGAAAACAACTCTAAGAATTGATGAATAAAGTAAAATAAATGGCTCTGCACAGCAAAGGAAACAGCAGAAAAGAGAGCTTGCCACAGAGGAAATCTTTGGCAAGTAAACACCCGATAGAGAACTAATACCTAGAATATACAAAAGAATGAAAAATTGAACACCCTGAATAATCTAATTAGTAAATGAGCAAATGAAATATACCAGTGGTTTCCAATAAATTGGATACAAATTCTTAACCAATACTTTCAAAAAGCTCAACATTCTTAGTCACAGAGAAGTGCAAATCAAAACTTCCTGGTTTTCCATTTCACTTTTCAGAATGGCAGCCATGAGGAAGACAGACAGCAGATGCTGGTGAAAGGGAAAGAAACCTCTCATACACTATGGTGGGCATATAAATTATTCTGGCTCTCCGAAAATCAGTGTGGAGATTTATCAAAGATTAAAAATAAAACAACCGTATGTGCGACGTCACTCTGGAACTATATCCTTAAAAAAATCCAGGTCAACATACGACAGAGACACCTACAGCCCATGCTTATTGTGACAATATTTACAATGGCCTAGTTATGAAATCAGCTTAGGTATCCAATAACAGATAGTTTAGGTACACAATGGAGTTTTGTTCAGCCCTAGTGGAGAATAAAATCATAGCATTTGTATGAAAACAGCTAGAACCGGAAGTCATCATATTGAATCAAACAAGCCAGAACTAGAAAGTCAAAAATCATATTTTCTCTCATACGTGGATCCTAGATTGTGTGTGCTCATACATACATTGACACATACAGCATGAAAGGATAAGGGTGACACAGAAGGGGGCCCAGTTGGGGAGGGGAGGAGAGGAGGACGTACAGGTGAGTCAGTGTAGCCAGAAGTGTTGGCGTGTATGACAATGTTTTCACGGGGCTCATCGCCATGTGTGTGATTACTTTAAGTTTAAGCTTAAAGTATTTGGATGCATATGTTCTCATGTCTACCGTGGTAGCAAGTTAAACTATTTAAAATCAGGTCACCAAATATTGTTGACATTTGTCTAAGCTCCACCCCTACAGTTACCTGGCAGCAGCCAGGTATGCCTGACTCACTGTAAAAGGAGCTGCTCACCCTCCCTCTCTCTGCTGCTCTCTGGTCCTTGCCTTCCTGCCCCTGCTCTGTCCTCTTGTCCCCCCCACACATGCTCATGGCTTCCCTCTGCTTCTCTACGTGCTCTCTCTCTCTCTTTCTCTCTCTCTCTCTCTCTCTCTCTCTCTCTCTCTCTCTCTCTCTCTCTCTCTCTCCCTCTCCGTTTCTCTGCCTCTACTAACCTTTTGACTACCCTCCCCATGCCCCAAATAAACTCTATTCTATACTAGTTGTGTGGCTGGTCCCTCAGGGGAAGGGATGACTGAGCACAGGCCGCCCAGGCACCCCTTTCCCCCATACCTGACTACACCTCCAGAGAACATATCCCCTCCTCTCTTTATCTTTTTATAAACACACCAAATATAAAAAGATTAATTAGTAAAAGCTTTTGAATTTTGTACAAGCCAAACTGGGTGAAAGTTTTAAAATATATTATATATTTTATCAGTATCTAAAATGGTACTTAAAATGCTATAGTTTTACATACAAACATAATGTGTGTGTATGTATTCATAGCTTGTAACTAAATTTTTATAAGTACTTAAACTCTCTTTAAAACAGTTTCAATAAATCTTAAACAACACAGTTTTTGTACAGAGTTATTTCACTTGAAGTTACCAGGTAGAGCATGATTTTCTGTGATGCACTCTAGGGCCACTGTAGAATGCTGTGCATTTTTTATTTCCTTAGATCCATCTTGAGCTAAATTATTCATATAAATTTGGATTAATAATGTCTAATAATTAAATGCATTTTACTTTATTTTTATTTTTTCATTGTAGTTTCTGAGGCAGAGTCTCATATCGTAGTGCATACAGGCCTTGAATTTATTGTCATCTCCCTATCTTAGCCCCAAGGGCTGGAATCAGGGCTGTGAGACTCTATGCCCAACTAGAGTCATGTTGATTTTTGTGGAGATTTCTTGAGAAATTCAAGATTTTAGCAACCAAAAATAAAGAATATCTCATAATTTTAATTTGTTAAGATCCTTTTTGGCTTTCACATGTGCCATTAAGCTGCTAGTGTATGCTCTCTCCATTTTCTTTTTGAAGGCACTCAGGGCTATGAGTTTTCCTCTTAGCACTGCTTTCATTGTGTCCCATAGATTTGGGTATGTTGTGTCTTCATTTTCATTAAATTCTAAAAAGTCTTTGATTTCTTTCTTTATTTCTCCTTCGGCCAAGGTGTCATTGAGTAGAGTATTGTTCAGCCTCCATGTGTATGTGGGCTTTCTGTCATTTTTGTTGCTATTGAAGAACACTCTTACTCCATAGTGATCTGATAGGAGGCATGGGATTAGTTCGATCTTCTTATATTTGTTGAGGTCTGCCTTGTGACCAATTATATGGTCGATTTTAGAGAAGGTACCATGAGGTGCTGAGAAAAAGATATATTCTTTTGCTTTAGGGTGAAATGTTATATATATATATAACATATATATGTTAAATCTAATTGGTCCAAAGCTTCAATTAGTTTCACTGTGTCCCTGTTTAGTTTCTGTTTTCCTGATCGGTCCATTGAGGAGAGTGAAGTGTTGAAGTCACCCACAATTATTGTGTTAGGTGCAATGTGTGCTTTGAGCTTTATTAACGTTTCTTTTATGAATGAGGGTGCCCTTGCATTTGGAGCATAGATGTTCAGGATTGAGAGTTCTTCTTGGCAAAGATGTCCCACCATGCCACAGGGGCACGTGTTCCACTTTTGTTCATAGCAGCCTTGTTTGTGATAGAACAGAAGCTGGAAACAACCTAGATGTCCCGTGACAGAAGAATGGATACAGAAAATGTGGTTCATTTACACAATGGAATACTACGCAGCTGTTAAGAATGAGGACATCCTGAGTTTTGCAGCTAAATGGATGGAACTAGAAAATATCACTCTGAGTGAGGTAACTCAGACCCAAAAGGACGTGCATGGTATGTACTCACTAATAAGTGGATATTAGCCAAAAAAAAAATAAGTACAGAATACTCAAGATACAGTCCACAGAACTCAAAAAGGTCAACAAGCTGAAGGGCCCAAGTGAGGACACCAAGTGAGGGAGTGAGAAGACAGCAATCACAAGAGGGGAGGGAGGGATCTGGGAGGGAAAGTCGATGCGGGTGGGAAAGGGTGGAACATGATCAGGTATTGGGTGGAGGGAAAGGATTGAAGCCCTGAGGGTCAGCAGAAAGAATGGAAACAAACAACCTCGGGAGGTAGGAGGTTGGGGGGACTCCTCAGAATGCACCAGAGACCTGGGAGGTGAGAGACTCTCGGGACTCAAAGGGAGGAACCTTAGATGAAATGCACTACATTGGGGAGAGGGAACTTGTAGAGCCCACCTCCAGGAGGAAGACAGGGCATCAAGTGAGGGATGGAGTTGCCACCCCATAGTCAATTCTCTTACCCATTATTATGGGTAAGAGATGGGACATCCATCCCTGTCTGAAAGAACTTCCGGGATGGAAAGGTAGAGGAGCCTGAGTATAAGAAGGTCTAGCGGCAGGCTCAAAGCGGGATCCAGCTCAAGGGGAGGCTTCATGGTCTGACACTATTACTGAGGCTATGGAGCACTCATAAAAAGGGACTTATCATGACTGCCCTGTGAAAGACCCAAGAAGCAGCTGAAAGAGTCAGATGCAGATACTTGAACCCAACCAATGGACAGAAGCTGCTGACCCCACTGCTGATTTAGGAAAAAGCTGAAGAAGCTGAGGAGGAGTTCAACCCTGTAGAAGGATCAGCAGTCTCAATAACCAGGACCCCCGAGATCTCTCAAACACTGAACCACCAACCATGCAGCATACACTTGCTGATATAAGGCCCTCAACACATATATAGCAGAAGACTTCTGGGTCTGGGTTCAGTCAGAGAAGATGCACCTAACCCTCAAGGGACTGGAGGCCCCAGGGAGTTTAGAGATCAGGTAGGATAGGGAGTGGGGGATAGGGACATCCTTGTGGAGACAGGGGTTGGGGAGAAGGTATGGGATATGGAACAGTTGGAGGGTGGACTATGAGGGGAATAAAATCTGGAATGTAAATAAATAAATAAAAGATCCTTTTGGGCTACAGAAAGTGCATAGAGTACAAGTATATATTTCTTTGTATTTTTTCCCCTTTTTTCTTAGAATAAATCGTATTAAAATCTACCACTCTCACAAAGGGTATATCTTTCTGTACAGTTTGGTTTCTGTAAGAATCAATGCAATGTCCTTCCAGTAAATTTAATTCCTAACACATGAGTCTTCCAAGAACACAGGAAACAAGCATATATAATTTCTATCTTTACTATTTATATGTTTATATCTATATACTTATCTACGTAATGTCTATCTGTACTATCTATATACTTATACTATAAACTTGTCTATACTATCTATGTACTTATATCTAATTCTAAATAACATTGATTCATTATGATAAAAGTAAAATAAGATACCTGTGACATTCAAGTAAATAAATAATTGTCTATTTTATGTGGCAGTTACAGAAGCAGATTTAGAGGATTGCAGAGACTATAGGGTCCCACACATGCCTCACTTCAGTGTCTCAAATGTTTCCCTCTTCCAGGCCACAGTCCATTTACCACAATTACTAAGTAATGCTAGTGCTATGAACTAAAATACGCTCCTTTCTTTGGGTAGCATGGTATTGGAGCCCTAATTCAAGATGCATTTCATTCAATGTTATGCTTCTGTGAGTTCCTATACTGTCCTTTTCTCATTTCTGTCTTTGATGACTTGCACCTAGGTAATGGGATTTAATCACGCATTTGTTAGAGTATCTGTTTTGGTTTGATGCATTCCATGAGGATTACACTGATTAGTTTTTGTCAACTAGACATACACTTAGGGGTGCGTGGAAAGAAGGCGTTTTTATTGAGGAGCCGCCTCCACTGCATTAGCCCCTGGGCGTGGCTGTGGGGGGGGTGCTTCTTGATTACTAATCGATGTAGGAAGTCTACTGTGAGCAGTGCCAGTCCTGGCTCTCGGCCCTGGGTTCAAACAGAAAGCAGGCTGAGCAAGAAGCAAATGGGGAAGCAGCTTTCCTCCCTGGGTTCTGTGTCAAGCTCCTACCTGAGTTTCTTTCTTGGCTTTCCCTCAGTGATGGAGGAAGTGTAAGCTGAAATAAACCCTTCTCTCCCCAGGTTGCTTTTGGTCACGGTGTTTATCACAACAGAGAGCTTGCTAAGACAGTCACCAAAGAGAACTAAATTCATTCAGCATAACAATAGTAGTAGTAGTTTCCCCTTGGTGCCCATGACCTCACTGGTTACAGGTTCTTGGTCACTGCTGCCTTATCAGTTATGTGTGCCATCTCATGTAGTGCACCTTAAAATCAATCAAAATAAGACTTGTTGACCCTCGTAACATTTGTACGCCATAACGAGGGAGCATCGATTGTGCATAAACAACACAACGCCTAGGAGGAGATAGGCACAACTTGTCCCAGTATTAATGCTTTCAAGTGTTATCCTAGAGACATCCTGAACCATGTCCGTAAGGAGTCATATGAAGATGCTCATGGGAGAGACGCCGTTGGTGAATGTAAGAACCACTGTGGTCGATTCCGAACCAGACCAGCAAGAGTACAATGACAGAGCTGAAAGGCAATGGTTGTCGAATTCAGTGTATGTGAACATATTTAAAACACACTTTTGAGGAAAGACAGGTGTGCCATTCTACATTCAGAATGATGCTATTATTGCTATGAATGTTAATCCACTGGATGGTATTGAAACAAGCAGCATATACGGTAGAGAGAAATGTGAGAACGCCATTTATGGATGCAGGAATTGGGCAGTGATGGCGGAAATAGGCCTTGTGAGTGGGACTCTAGTGGCAGTATATAAAGAAATACTTGACCCAGTTATAATGAAGCATTACTACAGTTTATTCTAAGAGGTTAGTATTTAAAGTTTTACAAAGAATGTGAAAGGGTTTAGTCTGTAGGGTGTTTTTCTCTTAACGGGGAAAATAAGGGAATTCTATAATTTCTCCATCAAAGTTCTTTTGAACTTTTTTTTTCTTTGCCAAGCTTCCTTGTTCCTTGTTATGGGTATTAGAAACTACAAACCATATTTACTTCTGCGGTTTTGTTCTGAAAAAGAAAACCTGGCTTATTTACATAAAATACAATATTAACTGAGATTCTGATCTAGGGGGGTCTAAGAGGAAGTTACTGTTTGTTTTGGCACAGCTGAAGCGAGAAGGCACGCATTTGGTGTTGCCACAACTTTTGGAAAAAGGCCATGGAGGTCACTGGATCATGTTCTCCTTGAGCTGCCTGCACCGTGAGATCCCTAGGCCACAGGGCTCAGGGCAGAGTCCTGCAGAGCAGAGGAACATTCTCAGAGGGTGCATGCTCTCTGCCCTGGATCATATAAATTTGTAGTACTTAACACACTGTCTTTATTTGTTTTCAAATTTGCTCCCAAATATTGATTTTAAATGGTGACCTCAATATTTATGAGCCAAGAAAGTCAGCTTTAGTTACTACTGCTCTTGGAGTTCTCTGTGTTAATTTTTTGGCTTATGTAAGTCATGTATTTTATACTTTTTTCTATAGCATATGATTGTCAATGCACACTTGTGGATAGAAGGTAAGGCTTTCTCTGTATACACAAATGGAATGAATTCTATGTTCTGTGCAATGTCTCATATCTTTACTGACCTCGATATGAAAGCTTATCAGTCTTTATCATGACAATTTTGTTGAAAATATGTGATTTTTTTACACGTGAAAATGACACCTAACTTAAATTACTTGAAGTATTCGTAAACCAAAGAAATGCTTCCTAAAATTATTATTCAGAATATCAAATAGATATTTGATGAAGATTTTTGACGTAAGGATTGAGGGTAGAAACATATATTTTGACCATGGTCGTGGTGCCATTATAATGTCTGTGAGCTTATAAATAAAAAATAAACAATGCATTATAAAATGGGTAACTGATCAATGCAATCTAAAGTCCTTAAATTATACAAAAGAAGGTAAAACACTGGTCAGATTTAGAATTTGAGTTCTGTGTTTATGTCATAATTTCTTTTCTTTTTCTTTTTTGTTTAGGAGATATGAAGCTACTGCAGGATAGAGCACATTCTAAAGGACATGGGAGCAAGCAGCGGCCAAAGGAACCATTGACAATCATTCTCTAACTTCAATTTCTGTGGTAATAAATAAAATCACAGAAGCTCTGTGTTTTCCCAAAGTTAGAAAAGTTAAGTCCCATAAAATTAAAGATGGGAAAATGCTTAGGACAAGCAGCTTACATGCGATGAAACTCACAATTCTAAATCAACATGATATATAAATGGAAGAAATATCTGAATTAAAAACAAATGTCAGTAGACAATATAAAGCCCACGTACAAGTTGTTTGTAGGAGACATACATAGACCATTCAAATAATAATTAGGCTAACAGTTCAACTTTAAAGTATGGAAAATTCAACACAAAGAAACTAGAATAGCTACATCAATACTGGACAAAGTATACTACATTTCATCATGTATAAAATATAAACTTATTTCATAAAGAAAACTTTTAATTTACTAAGAAAATGTAATTAAAATCTGGCAAAAGTTGAATAATGTTTTATATATATATATACATATATATGTATATATATTGCTGAAGTTAAACAAATTTGCACAGAAGTAAATTTGCATAAGGGGAGGTTTTAACATACTTTTCTCGATGGTTGATAAATCCAGTTCCATCTCAGAAAAAATACAGAATAAATTTAAATAAAACAACTCATAAAAATGAAAATAAAATGAATATACTTGATAAGTTTCTGTGAAGTCTTTAGAAGTTTAATGTAGTTGGGGTTATTTGTTATAGTACAGTTTGAAATATCCAAAAGATAGTGTATGTGATTGTATTTTGACAATTTGTCTCTAATCACAAAAGACACATCAAAAGCAATGTATTTGGCTTATAAGATAAGCCACAATTTAACTAAATAATGGATGTTAAGTCAAAACAAACAACCTTTTGCCATTTAAGAATATTTTAAGACTAGGAAAAAGATTATAAATGACTAACTTGTTTCTCATATGTTTTTCCACATTAACCGTTCTCTACATTTTAAACTTATGAATATTTAGCTATAAATATGTACAACCATAAGCATTTTAAAAATAATCTTTTCTTTTTGCCTAATGGCTATAAATGGTGTCATTTATCTTCAAATCAGGACAAGGGAACCACCCTTTAAATTATTTTGTTAAAATGGTATTTTCTAAAAGGCAATTCCACATTAGTCATGTTTAACATTTTTTGTTCAACCTCACTTAACAAAGTGAAAATTCTCAAAGGGATAGGGGCCATGGTGCCTCAGAGACAGCAGATGTTGAAGCACACTGGCCCATATTTTATGGGTCACTGAGAGATTGCATCAGTGAGGATACCAGATGAAAATATTCAAAGTCATCCGTCTGATCTCTTTTGTCATATCTGTAATATGCTGTTGTCAAAGTTATTCTGCTGTGCAACAGAACACGGGGACTTATTTTTTCAGTGTGATCGTAATACCGTAGGCATTGACAAGCCTTTGACCCTCACAGCTCCCATACACCTTGCCTGCTGGTATCATCATTCAACCCACAATTTCTATTAGATTAGCTTTTTAAGATTCCTCATTAGTGAGATTATGGCATAGTTGTCTTTCTGTGTCTGGTCTATCTCTTCTGATGCTGTAAATTTTACTTCTATCTATATGGCAAAGTTTTCATTCTGTGTATCTGAATATTACTTTGTAGAGGTCTGGAGTGTATGATCTGTTCTTGTGTTTGCTTTCGGCCAGCATCAAGTGTGTGAAGTGTGTTTGTGTTTGTGCAGAGGCCCATTCCTCTTAGTTGCTGAGTGGTCTTCCATATCACAAGAGTATAATTCAACTTTTTCTACATAACTGATGCTAGCATTTGGTTATCTTGAATAAGTCTTGCATTGTGGGCACACACTTTCATTTCTCTTGGATTAACATCTATGAAGCAATCATTGAGGCAAGTAAGGATGTTTTTAGGAGAAACTGAGAAGCTGGTCCCTGTAGTGTTTGTATGCCTTTAAAATTTGCTCCAGCAATAGGTGAAAATCCTTCCTGGGACTCATATTATCCACATTTCAAGTTTTAATCATTGTTTTTTTTAATCTCACTGAGGCTTTAATTTGTGATTTTTCTCCTGTTAAGTAATATTGAAAATAAGCTTTTGAGCATGTTTGTCCATTTATATACTTTCTGTAAGACATTTCTTCTACGTTTTATGGAGTGGACTTCCTTTTAACCCTTCATTATAAGTTCTCAAATATTTTATTTTAAATCTGTCACATTGTGTATATTACTCTTAATTTCTCATGGTCTCTGATTCATCTTTTAATTTTCTTGACCCTGTTTGAAAATCAGCAGTTTACAATTTAGATGAACTCTATGTTGTAGTTTTTTCTTTTATACTTAGTGCTTTAACCATCTTACCTGAAGAGAATTTGTATGTATCATAAAGTCACAAAACTTTTTGTATTTTCTCCAATGAATTTGATAATTTCATGTTTCAGATATATTTAAAGTTAACTTTGTGTTTGATGTGAAACAAAGCCCAAGGTATATTTTTCCTTGGGGACATTGGTTCATTGTAGTACCATTTATTGATGATACTATCTTTTTCCTATAAGACTATCTTGACATCTTTGTAGAAAATTATCTTAAGAGTTATTGCTTTTATTTATTTATTGAATGATTGATGAAACTATCTTTGACATCTTTGTAGAAAACCATCTGAAGATGTACATGTGTCTTAAGGGTTAATTGTTAAGAACTCAGCCCTTGCTATTACACTCCCTGAGATTAAATCTTGACTCCACCATTTATTGGACAATAATCTTGGGTAGTTTAGTTAACTCCTAGAAGCCCTTGATTACTCATTCTAGCTCAAACATAAGCAACTTGAGAAGCTAATATAAGTACCTGAGTATTGTGACTGGCCTACGGTGGCACACGCAGGTTAGTGGTGTAGCCGACACTGGAATTCAGATTCTTTATTGTTTTGCTTGGACTTCATTGTGCTCAATGTATTTGCAGTTTTAAAAGTTATGACTCAATTTTTTCCAAACCTTTGGTGAAAGATTTTATTTTATTAAGACATATTTGAGAAAAGCGTGATTCTTAGAAAGGTATTTGTGAGTTCGTAGAAACGAGATTATTTTTGTGATTCCTAAACAAGAACTCAGGTTGGACACTATAGCAGATGCCTTGAATCCTATACTTAAATCCTCTACTTGGGAAACTGAGGTGAGAGGACAGTTTGAGAATAGTCAGAGATGCAACACCCTGTCTCATAAAAAAAGTCTTCCAGCAAATCTGGAAGGCCGCCTCCTTCTTCTGGGATTATGGGCCAAATCCGAAACTAAAGGCCAGAGAAGCTCACGCCAAGACAAGAGACACTTTCCCACCGGGACTCATCCCTGTCAAATTTCTACTTGCAGTTTAACAAAATGCATCATTAAAGCTGAAGAACAGAGTCGCCACATTGTCCTCGTGACTTGGCGGATGCGCTGTGAAACCAAAAGTTGCCGTAAGCACATCTGGTTTGTACGAGACCCCAGCATAAGATATGTTGTGTTTGAAGTCCTCATTTCTCTTCTTTGAAAACTCCAAATCCAGAGCTGTGGCACGAGGCCTACCTCGCCTAAGATGCCCTACGTCCAAGATGTGGTGCCACAGGAGGAACTGTCTGCCTCTGTTCACACAACAAAATGGGCAATCTGTTACATGTGAGCAGGTTATTCTGTGGCTCAAGGTTTCTGACCGGTATCTGCCTTTACAGGCTCTGTCTGTTTCTCTGCTGATACTGTGGAACTGGCTCCAGCAGGCACAAACGGCCTGCACTGTTTCCCTTGATGCACTTGAAGCACAAGACAGCTTTTTATCAAAAGTCCCTCCTCTCACTGCTAAATCATGAACCAGACAAGTGTATTACCATCCATGTTATACATCTCTGGCAGTGTCACCTCTTGCATATATATGACACTGCCAGGAAGATAGGTAACCCACATTATTAGAAGAACACAGACAGAAGAGGAAATGTTTTGTGGAAATCCCTAGAATATCTTATACACTCTTCATTATCTGTGCTCTAAAAATGCTAGAACTTATGCGCCTAACACACAAATAGGTACACAACAGCCCAAGCTGTATCAGGAGAAGAAAATGATATGCGTTTCAAAAGACAGTCTAACTAACACAAGCGTTGTCCTGGGTGGGGTAAGACAATGAGCAGACTGAATAAACAGGTGTGGCTTTGCACTTGGAGTTTACAGGAAAATATGCTCCCAAAGTAACAATGCCTTCCTTTATGGTAATTCCCAGAATCGAGTTCTGGAAAATATTTCTTGGAGGGATTCTTTCATTTTTTTCCCTGACTGCTCAGGACTTTCAGGTGTCATTTCTTGAGGGTTTATGACTGGCTTCTCTGGCAGTGTCACCTCTTGCATATATATGACACTGCCAGGAAGATAGGTAACCCACATTATTAGAAGAACACAGACGGAAGAGGAAATGTTTTGTGGAAATCCCTAGAATATCTTATACACTCTTCATTATCTGTGCTCTTAAAGGTGAAACCAGAGTATGTTTCTTCAAAAACCAAGACTATTTTTTAATAGGATGAACATTGTAAATTATGAGAAACTAAGGATAATCCCACGGAATGAGGCAGAACGTGCTGTAGCAATGCCAATCCTTGTTTCTTTAATGAAACGAGGTAGTTCAAACTGAAAAAGACAAACACTTTATGTATATGTGGAGTAAATAAAATCGAGACCATTTATTTTCACTTTATACTCTCCTATTGCTTTGAAACACAGGAGTTTTGAAAACAAGCATATATTTTCACAATCTCAGACCCAGTCTGATCCTTATGGAGTCTGGGAAAATCAACACCTATCCCCAAAAGGCACCAAGACTTTATAAGAATTTCCTGACCTAAGTATATCCACACAGCTACATCCACCTGATCATATAGACCCAGATACATTTAACTAAGCATTAGGATCTGCCCGTGTCTTTAGCCTTCTCCCTTTTTGAGATGGATTGTGAGAACACAGGTTGGCCGAAGCGGGTGGTTTTGTCAAATAAAGTGTGATGGTTAGCTTAGCTGCCAGCAATAACATCAGGGGTCACCACTCTGCTGCTGTAGACATTCCCAAGGAGATGTAAACCTTCCTCTTTAGCAAGAAAAGCAGCCAAGGTCTTTGCCAAATTGAGAAGCAAGATACTGAGGCAGAATTCATACACACCAGAGATATGTTAATAAAGATAAAATGCATAATATAACATAGAATAGCAAAAAAATTGTGAACAATTTATATAGAAGACTAAGTTATTTTTTAAGTGTTAGACCATTTCTTTTGGGAACTTAAAATGTTATAAGAATTTTTTAAACATTCAATATTTTTAATTATAAGAGACATTTGTTACTAGAGCTAATTATTTCAGGTGTTCTAATTGGAATATTGATTTTCTTGTCTCATATACCTCTAGAATGCCACATATTCTGTTGGGGGTAAAATTTCACAATAAATGTCAAATTTTCTGTTGAAAAAAAAGATACAGAGGCAGAAAGGCATTACCACAAGAGAGCGCATAGCTAACTAGTTTTCAACTGCAAAGAAACAGGTGTCCCAGCTCCAAAGCTTCTGGACTTTGCAGAGGAGAAGTACAGGCCACGATTAATTGCAGATGCAGCAAACTGCTGTCCTGGTTATGTAAGGAGGGGGCGTCTCCTCTCTGTCTTTGACTATATCACTCAACTGTACTGATTAATCACATCTTCATTTTGAAAAAAAAATATTTGAACAGAACAAAAAAGAAAAGAAATAATGATTTTAAGAGAAGATTTTTTTTAAAAAGAAAGCTTCAAATGGGGAAAGAAAAAAGTATCCACACACAGAGATAAAATGTCAATGTATTGATTTTGGTGCCATCTAAATTTTCAGGGGATAAAAAAAAAGAAATAAAGATTCTTGTCCCATAGTTCTTAGGGAGATTTTGAATTCTAGGGTTCTTCTTCAGAAACAGTTCAATTTAGAGTAATATCTGCTTTCCAGAGCTTAATGTCTCATTTAGCACTCATAAAGGAAGACACCCCATTATCTACTTAAGTATGATATAAGTTAGTAAACTTATGCAAAACCCATTGTTTTCAGATCTGAGGTCTACTCTACCGTGTGCAGACTGGCCTTGTTTCAGATGCCCGGTCTTGCACCTGTTGTCCACTCCCTGCTCCTTCCACTGACAGGGATTTGAACTTGACCTGACTTGGGTGATGGGAAGGAAGGGATAGCAGATATGTGTACAGACAAGCTGGGATCTGGTGGGCTGTCTGCTCTGATGGAGGTACACCAGCAACCTGGAAACTTAGCAACGTTTTTCTTCTATTTTTTTTTTTTTTTGAGATTCCAGTCATTTCCCTCTTCCCTTTCCTCCTTTCAAACCCTTCCATATACCTTTCCTCGCTCTCTTTCAGACTTGTGGCCTCTTTTTGCATTAATAGTTGCTATATGCTTATGTAAAAGTGTATACATATATATTCCTAAATATATAGATTCACCCAGCTTAGTCTGTATAATATTGCTTGTATATATGTTTCCAGGGCTGATCATCGAATGTTGGAAAACCAGTTGGGATGTTCTTCGCTGGGAAAAACCATGTCTCCTGTTCGCAGAATTTTTAGTAGCCTGTAGTTCTTCACGTGGGGTGAGGCCTCATGTGCTCCCCTCGGGACCCCTCCCCCGCTCCATTCATTTTACCATGTCATTTGTCATTGTCCTTATTCAGTCTGTGTTTAGAGAGCCATGTTGGTTAAACCCTGTGAGGACAGCTGCTCAGCTAGGTTTCTTAGGGGATTTTTAGGGGAGGGGCATTCCTCCCTTGAAAGATCACAGAAAACAGATTGCTTATTAAAAGACCAGTCCTGGATACAGGTGTAAGCTGATATTACCTGGGATGCTGTATGTGAGCTGGGGCTAGGTAAGGATGACACCAATTGATGTTCTTATACAGGAGGAGGACATGTTATACATGTCCTAGGGCCCTAACCATAGACAAAGAACTACAGACAACTAAGGAATCCTGAGAGCAGGAGAAATAGGCGTCTCTAGGGAAGAATTCTCAAATGGTTATCCGACACCAAGTAGTTAGCCCTAAGTATACATAAAGGAAAAGGTTGTATTTATATTTTGAGGAACACTCACATACACAAACACTCACACGCATGCACACACACACACACACACACACACACACAGCAACAAAGAAATAGGCATCATGCATTTGAAAGAAACCAAGTAGGGTGCTTCATGAGAAAGGTTGGAAGAGAGGAGAAAAATTATATAGCTATATTTTAATTTAAAAAAAAAAGCATGTGAGTTAATGGTGTGAAATGGATAAGTAAGGATGGATAAAATCAGAACCCATAGGGAGATAATGAATTAATCCCAGAAAGGAAAACCATATTTTGGGTTTGTTTATATCAAAAAAAAAAAAAGGATTTTTTTCAATTTGAAGACAAGTTCTCATTACAAAGACTGACTTGAACATATTTCAGTTTCAAAATAATCAGTTACCTAAGGAAGACAATTACGTTGATTCCTGAGCCTCTTTCTAAAACTTTTTTTTTTTTTACCTGAGGAGTTTGTGGTAGAATTCTTTTGTGTGAACATATTTTAAAATTTTTGGTGTCTGGCTGGACTAGAAGAGTATTAAGATGCCATGTTCTTTATTCCTCTGTGCTTATTTCTCTAAGTGACCCACTTGAATTCTCAGAATATAAAACTGTCTATATAAAGATGACACTTAAGTTCATACAATGCCAGCCTAGACTTCTGAATTACTCATTCCTATATCAAAATATTTGCTTTGTACCTTTGATTGGGTGTTCTAAACGGGGTTCCTATCCGTGATAAGACCAAAGTCCCCAACCTTTCCCATCCACTGACTTCTCGGGTTTCCTTGTCCCAGTGATGGCACGCTCGTGCTTCTGCTTACCCTGGTTAATCTCACAGTCACTCAAACTGCACTCACACCTAACTCATCAGGAAATGCTGTCTGCTCTTCCTTCTAAGGATGTTCGATATCCCCACAATATCTCACCTGCACCACAGATGATGGAGACCACAGCGTGATTGTCTGTCACTAAGGCTCCACGACTTCTTCTTTGCATTTTTTAGATATTTATTCAAATATCATTGTATCGGAGTCCCCCTCAGAGCACTATATGCAAACATGTACACACACACACACACACACACACACACTCAACCATAACCTCATCCCTCAAATATTCCTTGAAAGCAGCAATGCTAGGCTGATTGCTATATCTTCAGTTATTTAATAAAGATTTGTAATTAGAAAAACACAATACCTCATGAATGAAGGAGTGACATACAGGATAAAGAAGATGGTGAGACATGCCTGGTGTAAAGGGCAGAGTGGATGATGAGACCATAAAAAGTATCCAGAGGTATCATTAGCACACTTGCCAGTGGGCAAGCCAGATTAGCTATCTCTTCTTTTATGAGAGAAAGTTGCACATAGTCAAAGTGGATCTTAGGAGAGGCAAGGCATTGGTTACCTGTATTGATCTGACTTTAAGTTCCAAAGCCACCATTTGTTGTAACCATCAACCAGTGTGTCTAAATCTTCAACCCTTATCCAAACATGGGATGAGATAAATTTGTGGAGCATCAAATAGGATAATTTATTAAATGCACTTGACACAAAGTCCTTGACGTTGGTTGTTAGCAGTTGTTACTCTCTGGTGGGCTGGGATTAACCGGAGTTGGAATAAGGAAGGAAAGATACAAAATGGAGGATCAGTGGAATCAAAGCATTGGGACTTCTCTGCTTTTCATTTGTTAAAGTGTGGGTGTAGAGTAAGTGAACAGCCACTAGCACTGCCGTCTAGGACTGACACAGTTATCACTTTTTATCTCATGAATGGAGGTAAGGCACCACCAGATCACGTGCCAAATGAAAAGGAGGAAGTCAGCTGAGAAAAAAACTAAAGGCCTGATTCAGCAAGGGAATGAATGTGTCATGTTGTACCACATCCTGTTTTCCTTTTAGGCCATTGCCCACTGTCCTGTGTCCCAGCAACATGAGGATCGTTCAGATCAACTTTACTTGATATCAGCAATAGTTGGCAGAGGCAACCAACTCCTGATTCATGCAATATGGCAATCTAATGATGAAGAAAGCATCAGAATCTTGCCTGTGCAGATATAATACATAAGTTATAGCATATTGTAGATTTGCACACACAATCATGGGAATTGGAATGAAGAAATCACACATATTACTAAAGTGGGTCTTTATTATACTTGTTGTTTACTTCTACTTTGCAAAATGGGACAACTCAAAACAATATATGTATGTCAACATATATATACGTGCGTGCGTGCGTGCGTGTGTGTGTGTGTGTGTGTGTGTGTGTGTGTTTAATAAAATTAAATATAAGCTTGCATGAAGTCATACCATTGATGATTAGATTTGGAGGGCTGCATAAGAGTGTTTGAATGGATTTGGAGTCAGCAATTTCAGTATTTACCGAAGTGTTAAATACTAATTTAGTATTTAAATTAGTGTCAACAAGTGTAGGTGTCAACTTGATTAAGGTAACCAGATTGTCAAAATATCCCTCAGAGGCAGCAGTCTCAGGCATGGAAATGTGTAACTGGGGAAAATGGTTCTATTAGAGAGCTGTCCTTTGGCAATTTTCATATATCACAGCATGAACTCAGTGGAGAGCTCCTCGGTGCGTCTATCACTAAGTATCAGGGGCAGTCCCATAAACCCCTCTGCTGCATGAGTTGGCTAGTAACAAATGAATCTTTGCTGGACATTGAAGCAGGAATTTGTTGTGATTTTACATGAAACAAACAGCTTCATATCAGAGTTGTTATTTAAATCACATCTGCTATGGGACTTTGGAGAAAGTAATCTCAGAAAGAGAGGAGATGAATTTCTGAGATCAACACCTGAAAATGTTCATCTGGAAGGAAAAGAGGCTGAAACCCAACCGTCTGTTGTGGTGGGAAACCATCTTAACCACAAAGAACCATCACCCAAACAGCTCCAATAGCAGGATGGGTTCTGCCTCCCCATTTGCTGCTGATGGGATCTATTTCATCAGGAAATTTTCCTCTAATAAAAGTAGGGCAAGGAAGAAAATGGTTGAGACTTACTAGAGGACAGGTAGGGAGAACAAGTAGCTGGTGATGTTTAAGCACAAACAAGATCAATGTTTTCCTGGAAACTGAGGTAGGGGCAATGTTGGAGGGGCAAGACAAAGTAAGATGGAAGCTAAGGGCTCAGCCAGCAAGTTCCAGGAAAAGCTTGTTCTGAGACATGGTTGTGTCTACTTGGTTTTTACCTATGAAGACTAAGGCACCTGTATAAGAGTAAAGGGTGAGGGTACACAGTTAGAAGGCGTTTCTAGAAATCACAGACTTTGTCATAGCATCTGCTTTACTCTGCTTTTCTGTTGCTATGATGAAGTACTGTGACTAAGATCTTATTTCCAGATCACAGGCCATCCTGGAAGGAAGCCAAGCAGACATCCTGAGCAAGAAGCCATGGAGGAATGCTACATATGGGCTCGTTTGTTCGCTCCTGTTCAGACAGCTTTCTTACACAGCACAGGCCCCCAACTGCCTAGGAAATGTGCCACCCACAATGGGTTTGTGCTTTCCAACATCAATCAAGGCATTCTCCCACAGACCTTATGACAGGCCAGTATCATCAAGACGGTTTTCAGCTGAGGCTCCAACTTCCCTAGTAACTCTAGATTGTTTCAAATTGACAACAAAATCAACCAGCATCTCATGTGTTGAACACCTGCCTTGCGTAGAACCTGCTGAAATGCCACTATGCCACAGGTATAGAGTGGAGTTCAAAAAGACTCAGTGAACACTACGCTCAGATAGAACTCAGGGGGCTTCTTTCTCACATATGCCAAGCAGCAAACTGAGCAGTTCTAAGAAGATGCAAGTGTCTATACTGACTCCCCTTCTGTTTGCTAATATTGATAACACCACCTAGAAGTGACACAAGGGCTGTGAAAGCGATACAAGACCTTTCTTCCTACACAAAGCCTTGTAATGAGTGGATAATTGTAGTAAGATCTGAAAGATTAGCAGATATTTGGGAACTCATCTATAAGTCAGTTGGTTTATGGTCTCTAGGTTTACAAACTTACCTAAGGCAGTAATTTTCATCTAGCTTAGACTGCCACACAGTGTTCCCTCAGTTCTCAAGGCTGGCCATTTTGAAGGCCGTGCTGCAGTTGAAAGAGTAGTTATTGGGGAATTAGTGACTACAAAAAATGTCCCTGATATGCCAAAAACTGTGATTCCAGGTCTACAATTTTCTGAGGAGAATCCACACAATCCCAAGGAAATGGAGTTGGAATAACCATTTGAAAGAAAGAAAGTGATAAACATCTGTGGCAAAGATCTGGTTTGAGAGGTTGTTCAGTGATTTTTTAATATCTCCAAGATTTACTCTCACTGCCTTACTACTATGCATTGGTCCATGGATATTTAGAACACGGAGAAGGGGAAGGAACAAGAGGGAAAGTGAATTGAGAATCCCAAAATGTTCATTGAAAGACTAGTATGGTCGAAAGTATTACTGTACTGGTATCTGACAACAGCAGGGGGAGGGGAGGGCGGGAGAGGAAGAAGGAGAGGGAAGAAGGGAGGGAGATGGAGGAGAGGTAATGGGGCTGATTCTGGCAGGTCATGTTCACTTAGACAATAGGAGACAAGATGATCACTACAGTTAGATGCTTCTGTGAAAGTTGAGTGATGCTAAGAGACCGTATCACTCTCATCAACTTTGGTAATAATCGAAACACAGCAAAGTCTAGAGGTTTAACCTGTGGAGAAAAGAAAGAACCATCACAGCAGACCTGGAGCCTCACCTTACATCTCAATTATAGAAACTGATGTGGTCATGACAGCACACTGAAGTCACAACCTCATATTAAAAGCTTTGGAGATTGTGGGAAGTCATAGTTCCTAAGTAAGGTTCACATACCCTCAACTCATGTATACTCAAGATGAAGTAATTTACTTAGGTTTCTGCTGCCACTGTGAAGCAACTGGCTACCCACCTGAGAGACTACTGCTTGAAACCAAGAAAATAACCACAAAGAATTAGTCAGAAAGGGCTAAAGGGGAAATAAATGCACCCAGATTCAGTCTCTTAGTCACAAGCCAGGCTCAGAATTTACTAAAGATCATTTCTAAGTGATATGCCTTTGTTAGAGAACCGAGGACAAAAGGAAGGACCACTTAAAGTCTTTCCTGGTTCTTGACTGTGTCTGCTACAGCTTAACGTTGTGAGAGAACAGACCTGCTTCTCATTATCGAGTTGATGACAGTGATGTCTGTGTAGTAAATGCAGTAAAGTATTACTCAACGGAAATAACCTCTCAAGATCAGCTCCAGTAACCATGGTGAGAGGCCCTGAAGAAACTATAAAACTATAGCATCAAAGAACAGGTGAATTGGGGAGAATTGGGGGGGGGGTCCAAGATTCTGCATGGACTATGGTGACAAGAGCATCCACATGATGATTAATGCCCTCTCTAAGATTCTAGTACATTATCACAAAAGTACCTTAACCAAACCAGTCTCCTTGACTATCAGGATCTGAAGGTAGGAGAAAATTAAAATATTCACTAATCTCTTTTTGTCTTGAGAAACCTTTTACAAAACTTCAAGTGCTATTAGCTTTTAGTTGAGGAAAGAACCATTTCAATTTTCTCCTCTTTTCCTTACAGATTTTTTTTCCAGTAGAATATATGAAAGCAGAGTTCATCACTGGAGTTATTCCAATTCTTATGTGAGACAAGAGTTGGCTACTTACAAGGCCAGCTATGAAGATTAAATGACGGGAGCAGTGTTACCATGAGCCTGTCCTATTAGAGACTTCTGACCCAAATACAACTACGGGCTAACACTGGCTAGAGTTATTAGTATGTCTTACTCCAAAATTACTGTTTCATAACTAACACCTTAGCAAGTACTAACAGATCATGAAAAATAGGCAAAAAAGACAAATTTGTCTTTCTTCCACCTATAAATAAATGCCACTGGAGACTTGTCAGGGCTTCGTGTTGTCCAGCTCTCAGTGAGGAAGGTATAGGGTATGATTCACCAAGAGGGGAAGATTATCTTGAGCACTGGATAATTGCAGTGATAGAAGATCTGTTAGCAGCAGCCATCTAGTTTTTAGCAAAAGGACCCTGTGCAGACCACAGTATTATGATTATGAAGAGACATGTTGTTTTCTACAGGCTGGGTGGGGTTGGGCAGTGTTACTTATGTGTGTCTTTAGAGATTGACTCTCATTCTCCTTTGAAATTCTGTGAGTTTCCTAGCATCTTTAAAAATCATTTCTGTTCTGCTAAAACTTACCGCTCTTTGCTACTAAAGCACCATTGTCCTTATCAACATATTAGGGTAATACTGAGTCTTTAAGACACTTCTTTGGCCACCTCTCAGGAGAGGCTCAGTTTTGTGGCTTTTGTACACAGTATGGAGAAGACCCCAGTATGGAATCTAGTTGCGACCAGTAGAATAATGAACGAGAAATGACACTTGACATCCTACCAGCAGTTAGTCTGAAGACACATTTGGGGAAGAAAATTGGCAAAACAAAAACATGAAAATGAGCTTCAGATTTAGAAAGTCTTATACCTGAAAGAGCTGTAGCCAACCATGTGACTTCCCTGGAACACTAGTTCCCTTGCATGTGGACAACCAAGCCAGCCCTGATTTTGCAAGGCTCTAATAAGATTTATAGAAAATGGATGTGAAAGACCAATCCAGATCTTGGAGAAGATGAAAAATGTTGACTTACACAAACCAAAAAGTGTCTGATTCAAGCATCCTTACTTGGGGAGCTCAGGGACTCTTATGGAAGAGTTGGGGGAAGAACTGAAGGGTCCAAAGGGGGTAGGAATTCCACAGGAAGACGAACAAAGTCAACTATCCTGGGTGCTTTGGGCTTTCAGAGACTGAAACACCAACCAAAGAACATACACAGGCTGCTACATATAGGCTTCCCTGCATATATGTAGCAGAGGTGCAGCTTGGACTTCATGTGGGTCTCTCAACAACTGAAGTGGGGCTTGCCCGTAAAACTGTTACCTATCTGTGGAATATGTTCCCCAAACTGGGCTACCTTGTCTGGCTTCAGGGGGAAAGGATGCACCTAGCCCTGCAGAGACTTGAAGTTCTTGTCTGGTGGGCGGATACAAAGTGGGGTCTCCACCCCTCAGAGGAAAATGGGGTGGGTTATGGAGAGTTTGTGGGAGGGGGGACTGGGAGAGGGAGCAATTGAGATGTATAGTGAATTTAAAAAATGTTAAAAGAAAACAAAAAGGAAGTGACTGAGCATGGAAATTCTGAGTCCTCAGCCTTCTTCCAGCTGGGTCCATTTTCCTAGCTGTCTTTAGATGATGAGTCTATCCAATGTTCCTCACATAGATAGCTACAGACAATATCTTTTCTGAGTCTAGGACCTCATAAATAACTTATTTTTTTTATTCGATATATTTTTATTTATATTTCAAATGATTTCCCCTTTTCTGGCCCCCCCACTCCCAGAAAGTCACATAAACCCTCTTCCCTCCCCCTGTTCTCCCACCCACTTTTCCCACTTCCCTGTTCTGGTTTTGCCTTATACTGCTACACTGAGTCTTTCCAGAACCAGGGGCCACTCCTCCATTCTTCTTGTACCGCATTTGATGTGTGGATTATATTTTGGGCATTCCAGTTTTCCAGGCTAATATCCACTTATTAATGAGTGCATACCATGATTGATCTTTTGAGACTGGGTTACCTCACTTAGTATGATGTTCTCCAGCTCCATTCATTTGCCTAAGAATTTCATGAATTCATTGTTTCTAATGGCTGAATAGTACTCCATTGTGTATATATACCACAAATAACTTCTTACATGAAAGCAAACTTGATTATTTCATAGACACTTCAACCATTCATGTCTAATAATTCTTAATTCCACTGAACATAAATAAGCACATCTCTCTTCAGTCTTTTATATTTCTATGACTGCCATTAATATATGCTCAATTATATAATCAAACCAATAGGAAAGGTTTTTGATATTGCTTTGCCAGCATCTAACCTATCAGCACGTCCTAAGGGTGAAATTTACAAAATACATAATCTTTCAACATCTCTAAAGAATCATCTATATCATTCTAACCCAGTTCATCCATATGTCTCAGCCAGATTAGGGATTGGTGAATTTTTCAATGTAGAAGATCAGATATAAATGTTTTTGTTTTTTAGTATACTGTATCTGTTACAACCATTACCTATTTGACAGGCAAGAAGGATAAACTGAGAAGGTTTCTGGGACAGGGTTAGGATTGACTTTAGGAAAAATTGAATTTATTGCTTAAGGGAACAAGAGGAAGAACATACCAAGACTCAAATGTTTATATGACATTCAGTCAGCAGAAAGAAACTCAGAAACACAAAGTTCTGTGATCTAAGTGGATGAATTGTTTAAAAATCTGCTTGACATGTATGACCATTACTATCAGAGAAAGCCAAGAAAAATTATTAATATGAAAGTTTGTGTTCTTCATTCTGAAGACAGTGTGAGGAAAGAATACTATAAATCCCAATAAGGCAATTTCCGTCTTTTCCTTAATGTTTTAAAGAACTGCATCTGAAATAAATTCTTGGAAGGCTTTCTGTTGCAAGTAAAAGAAGACATGTGTTCTTTCATTAAGTTATACCCCTAACTACCAGATTTTCATTTAGAAATATGCACTCTGTAAGGTCCTGGTTTTGGTAAGGATGCCTCTATTGATGCATTATAAGAGTTTTTCCTATATTTAAGATTTGAAAATATATAGGCTGGTTTATTCTCTTAAGGTTTTTAAATTATTATTATTTTACATGCATGGGCATATTGCTTGTGTAAATCTGTTCACCATGTGCCTGCAGTGCCATTGGGTCTCCTGAAATTAGAGTTACAGATGGTTGTAAATTACCATATGGGTGTTAGGAATTGAACCCAGGTCCTTTGGAAGAGCAGCCAGTGCTCTTAACTGCTAAAACATTACTCCAGCCCTTATTTATGATTCTTTTGACAGTGCCCTTTGACATTTTTAAAATATTTGGATGTCTTTTTGAATCATATCTAAGCAATCATTGCCTAATCTAAGGTCTTGAAGACAAAGACTTATATTTTCTCGTAGGATGCAAAAAAATGAAATTGAATTTATAACCCCATGTGCTTATTCCACAAAAGTCAATGTGGTGCCTTGGCTAAAGGCTGGTCTATGCAATGTGTAGTTTCAGGCTATGAGGATTCCCCGGGATGGGTTGTGTGTGATTCTAAGTAAGATGGTAAGACCTGACTTCACATAGCACTGGGAATGCTAGTGCTCACCTCAAACTCATGTCTACACAGTTAATAAGAATAAACAACTTCACTTAGATTCTTGCCAAAATTCAATATGTGATTTTATAAATAGTACTAGATATATATGATCATGACAAAATTCAAGAGAACAATGCTCTTAAAATTGAACTAATACTAAATAAGTTGTTAGGATTGGCAGATAATGGCTTTAGAGTAGCATCTGTAAATATGTTCAAGGACTTAAACAGAATTATAATCACAACAAGTGGTTATAATTAACTACAAATAAAATCGATTGAAAATAAAAATTCTTGAATTGAGAAGTATGTAAGAAATGATGAATTCATTGAATAAGCATGAGAAGTCGAACACATATACAAAGAACAGAAGGTATCATTAGAATAAAAAGGGAACATGAAAACATCGGTTGAGGGTCCTACTGGTGAGACCCAATCGGGAGAAACACAGGGTTTCCATCAAATGATGGTGTTTGAAAAAATGTCTGGGCAGCTGTGCAGGCTAATAAAATTCCCAGGGTCATAGAACACCCCATAGTTCTGGGAATGGTTGAATACATTGTTTATTAAAGTGGTTATAAATGCATCAGGAATGTTGGGCTTGATGAGATAGTATCTGAAAGGTTTCTTCAGTGTGTGGCCAGAGTACATTCTCATAACCAGAAGAAGGACTGTAGCAATCTTCCAATAGGCCCTCTTGTCAGACACAGGATTCTAGCAATCAATGCTGCTGATCTTTGTATCATGGACATTGGATGATGTCATATTAGGGGATCATAATGGCCCAGGGTTACCGAGTAAGAGTTGAGGGAGATTCAATCCTGGCTACCTCAAACATGAGGACTACTGAGTTGGCTACCCTACCTCTCCCAACCTGGCACAATAAAGCTAGCTACCTCACCATTAACCCTAGTGAGAATTTATCACTTTGACAATTATGAGGCTTCACTCCTTGTTTGACCTTAGAAGCTGTCAATTAATATATAAACAACTTCAATAGAATTATCAAATAATAATACTTACTCTATGAGACAATTACTTCCATTTCACTATTTAAACCCAGTTCAGTAATGCAATAAATAAATAAATAAATAACAAGAAGAAAGGTATATAAAATATCTTTGAATAGAAAATAATGTTTTATGTAGAAAAATTTTAATGTACAAAATTAATTAAACCATAGATTGTTAGAAAAATTCCAAGATATAAAGTTAATATATTAGAATCTATTGCTTGATATATCATAGTGGCAAATAATTGGAAATTAAAACTTAAAAATTTGCCATTTATCAAAATACCAAAATGATGATATACTTCATGACTTTCCCCAAACTAAAAAAAAAAAAAAAAAAAAATTGATACTGTATGTTACAAAACACCGCAGAAGAAAATAAAAGCCTTTAAAAAGTGAGCAGAAATCTACACCACATTTGTAGGTTAGGAAACTGATAATTATAAGATGATGACTCCTTTAAGATTGGATTGAGCATTTAATGGATATGAACCAGAATTACAGTGAGGTAAAAAGGTTTTTTTTTTTTTTAATTGACTCATCATTTACAGCATTTATTTGGATGTGAATAAATCTTAATAACTCAATTTTGAAATAAGACAAAATTAGTGGAAACACAATGTGTGAGTTTAAACCTTATTATCAAGCTACAATAAGACAGAGACTGGTATAAAGGAAGACAGATAGGCTCTTGAAGCCAAATAAAGTCCAGAAATAGATACATATGTATATAGCCACCTGAATTTTGAATAATGATTGCAAGAAAATTCAATGGAAAAAGTTAAGAAAAATCTTACTAGGCTAACTGGGTATCTGTATAGAGACAAAAGGAGACCAGGGAAACTCAACCAATAATTTGAATCATTCATGAAAATTTAATTAAACATGGTAACTATACATAAACAATAAGACTAAGGCTAAAGAGTTTCAAGAAGAATGTCGAGATAGAAATTGATTTCTTATATGCTACCTTCAGAAATTTGATTCATCATAACATAAAACAGTATTATTTGAAATTGAGAATTCTTGTGTGGAGACACACACCTGCAATCCCAGCTTTTGGGAAGCTCTGACTAGAGAATCGTGAGTTGCTAAGAGAAACACTGACTCCACACATAAGTAAGTAAATAAATAAAAATATAAATAAAACAATGAAATTTAATATGCACACCATTATAATGAGTAACAATACATTTTTCTATCAATCAAAAATTTATTAAAAAATACAATGGACCTGAACAAATGAATTAAGATAATAAAAAATTTAAACTAAACAGACAAGATCACAAACACAACTAAAAAAAAGATTTATGCATGACAAATGAGCATATGAACATGTGTGGAACGTTAGAAGTAAACACAAAGTATCTACTAAAAGCCAGTCAACTACCACTAGTCAACAGCTAATAAAGTCTTTATAGGAACAGTGGTAAGCCAGGTTATGTTCTAATTAAATACATACGTACTCTATGTTTTACCAGTTTGACTATTAAGTATATTTATCAATAAAATAAAAATGCTGTGTGTGAAAATCTATCTCTTATCTCAGCTCAAAACAATAGATTTATTGGAATAGCCTCATTCACTAGTGTTTGTCTGGACTTATTGGAGAATAGACTCACCTGATTGATCTTCTGCTCCATATGGCTTATTACAGCTGGGAGTTCAACTAGTGCTTTTAGTTGGAGTACCCTTCTATGTGGGCTGTGTGCAGGATTTGAACCTCTCATAGCCCAGTAGGTGGATTCCAAAAGGACATTTTCTAAAACACAGAGATATGAATGGCAGATCCTCTCTCAGATTTCTGGGAAACTCTATTGGTCCACAGAGACAATTCAATTTTTAAAATATATAAAGATTACATGTCCCATCTCACAACAAAGAGTGGTGATAACTTTATGTTGGTATTTTTCCTTCCACACATCTAAGAAATTTTATGATTATAGCCCACATACTTGTAGAAGCAAGAGAACAACTTGGGGAATTGGTTATCTCTTCTACCATGTGGGTCCTGGGGGCTTGAATTCAGATTCTCAGTTTAGCCACAGGCACCTTTACCCACTGAGCGATCTTGCTGGCTCAATAATGGCAAACTTTCTAACCCTAAGGGGGAAATTATTCAAATCTACAAATACAGATGGATAAACAAAAATAAAAAGTAAATATTGACACATTTGTATAATTGAACACTTCATTGAATTATCCATTGAGTACTCAGTAGAAAAAAGAAATATGCTCCAAAGATACATGAGGACATGGATAACTCTCAACTTAGGTTGAACAAAAGAAACCCTACATGAAAAATCACATAGAGTTAGGAAGGGGCAAGCCTAAAACTAAAAATGGTGGTTTCTTCTTTAGAAGAGAGAGTTCATGGAAATAACACTTATTTTACTGGAGAATGAAAACATTCTGTCTTGACTAATTGATGACAGGTTTTAAATCTCATCACACTGTCCCCAGAAGATATGTGCATTTCCATATGTAAATTTTAACCTTAATTTAAATGTGCTATATAATTATTTTGAGAGTATGCATAGTTGCCCCATCTGTTCCTCTCAGTAGCTTTATAGGGGCAGGCCTGTATCAATAGATTCATTTACTAAGGTGATAAATTGCTCAAGATTATAGAGAAAGTCAAAGGCATGGCTAGAATGTGGCAAGGTGCTCTCAAGCACAGTCTTGACTAATTTTTCCAGTAATAAGGAAAGCAGACTTGTGACTGTAGGGGAAATATGTAGATCATGCACATAAACATGCAATATACCCAAATACACAGAATATGCATAATATAAAAATACAAGTAAGTATTCGTGGCTGAAGAATGATTTTTTTTCTATATAGAACCTCAGTTTGAGTAATTACTTTATTTTTAAATCACCATAGAAACCTGAGTATATTCTTTGACATAAAAATCTTTTACCTACCTATTTATTTATATATCATTACTAAGAGATATCTTGTATAGCCATACTGTGACAGATGCCAGCCTTTTTGGTCCATTTTAATACACCAACCTCTACTATATTTCTCTTTTCTATGATATAATACCTTGTCATCACATTTATTGGTCTACTCTTAAATTTAAATTAAGTAACAAATAAATACTTTCCCCAAAGTACATTCTGTTCCAAAGCAGATGACTTAAAAGTTCAATTTACTAACAGCGAACGTTTTGGAAGCCAAATGACTCAAAGTAAAACATTGAAATCAGTAAGTCAATTTATTCTTTAGAGAGAAGCATTCCCTAAAGTCCCAGTGGCTAACAAGGTATTCATGGTTTGACATTAGCTAGAATTTCTAGGATTTTATGAGTTTGGGCTGGATATTGCAACACATTTTATGACAGTGAGAGCAATTTCCTAATTCCAGGTTCCTGTAAAATAATATTTGAATGTACATGAAAGTAGTTATTCACCAGGAATTCATAACCAGATTAAGAAAAGATTAGTGGTCATGACTCGTCCATCAAACAAGTTTAAGGCTCACTGCCTTAGACTCTATCAAGCACAAAGTAATATATTTTATTTCAATAATAAGGAAAGCAGACTTGCACCAGTGCAGCAAATATATAGATCATGTGTATTCATAAATATGTAATATGTACAAATACACATACTGTGCATAATATAAAATACATATGTCCTCCTCAGTATCTCCTGGGAGACCAGTACTGAAGTTTTACTGTGTATTAATGGGACTCATGCATTGATTTACACTGTGAGGCTCTTCAGAGGTGAATGCTCTGCCAAAAGAAAAAGAAAAGTAAAACCCAGGCATGAAGGTAGTGGTGGTCAGGCACCGCACTTCTCTGAGAAGTCAAGGCAGTGATGGTTAGAAACCATGCAGCCAACAGCCATTCCTAAGCACAGTGCTAACAGCCTAACTTCCTTAGAAAGGACTTTTACAGCATCATAAAGTTCTTTCCCAAAACTCATTAAGATTTTTGAAAAATCACTCCACATGTATATACAAATATCCTTGTAGGCCAGAAGAAAACATTGGATCCCCTAGAATTGGAGCTATAGAAGGTCTTGAGCTGCCTGATGTGGGCTCTAGAAACTGAACTTGGGTCCTCTGCAATAGCAGCAAAAGTTTCTTGCTCCAGAGCCCCCCATATACCAGCCCTAGAACAGCTACCCCTGAAAAGACTTTTTCTTTTACTTATATATTTATTTTTGGCTTGGCACAGACAGAATTTCTGAAAAAAGCTATAGATTCTTCCTCTTCTGAGATCCCAAGGCTTTAAGAAATCTTTAAAACTTTAATTCTCATCTTTCTTCTCATATATATCACCTGGTATTGTTCACTGAAAGGTTTTAGGTTTAAACATCTCCACAAACAGAGGTGGGGTGCAAGTCACCCCATCTACCCAGAAACTGGCAAGGATCTGACCAACTATGGTTACTGCAAACCTTAATTTGTGGGATCAGTTGAGGTTCATTGATTGATTTACTTCTTTCTTAAGTTGAATTAATCAGAAATGGATGTCAAGGAAATAATGGATAATGGACAAAAGAAGGGGGAGGAGGAGCAGGGGGAGCAGGAGGAGGAGGAGGAGGAGGAGGAGGAGGAGGAGGAGGAGGAAAATATTCTTGACATTTAATAGTGAAGAAAATATGAAGCAAATCTATTCCCCCACAGTTACTACCTCTTCACTGGCTGGTCAAACCCAGTATGGAGGGAGAAGGACAGATCTACTGTCACTCTTAACTCAAGAGTCCCTGGCTTTTTCTTTCTGCATAAGAGGAAGTGACCTTTCCACAGCTGCTTACTGCCTTCCTTATGTTGTTATATCAGCATCCTTAGTTACTGCACTAGTGTAGTATTAAACACCACACAAAGATTAGTGAATAGAAGGGAAAGTGGAAATTTAGCAAAATCCCTAAAAGGGTCGATACCACACCTTCAGTCACAAGATTCAAGGTCACACTGATTGCTGGGAGAGAGCCTTTTAGAGTAGCTCTGTCACACTACTGACAATCAGCACAGTATTACTTAATCAGATTTTCATCATGTCGTTTTTTTTTTTTCTCCAGCAACTTTAAGGTCAATAGGTAACGTGGTCTTAAGAAAATAGGTAACGTGGTCAATATAATTTTTGTTTCTTTAATATCAAGGTTCTTTCCCACCTCCTCCCTGGGTTCTCAGTACTCTGAGCTGAATAGTGCAGGATATAAAGGGTCAAATTATCATTTGAATTTCCTTTGGGAATAAGAAAGAAATGATTGCCAACGTCATGGTAAGCCAAACAAAAATAGCTAAAAATTTCTAGTTAAATAGTTAAAAATAGCTAAAATGTTCTAAAAGTGAAGGCATTAAGGACACATAGCTGTCCTGTCCTCTTCTCTCTAATTTTAAGGTCTACTTGTGAGAGTTCAGGACACTATGAAGGTCAACACGACCCTCATTCCACACCTGTCAGATCCTCACAGACCACTCAGTGATGAGCTTGAAACACCATCAAGTTATTGGAGAAATAGAGTATCAACCTTGATTGTAGAACACACAGCGACTTAAAGAAGGCAGACGCTGTGTTAATGGGGGGTTATAAACTGTTTCACAAGGCAGTTATAGTCAGAATAGCAGATGCTCAGTGACCACAGATGAAAGGGAGATGCTCAGATGGCTTTGTCAGAAAAGTATTTTTGGTTGACCTTAAAAGGGAGAAAGTTTGAGATTACTTGGAAGTCTTTGGAGCCTTGATATCATTGAGCCCTTCAACGACACACATAGATAGACTGAGGAATCCACTGGTTTTAAATGTACCATTCAGTGCTTAGCCAGATTATGGAGAAACCCTGGGGGATGTGTGCCAACAACTATAAAAAACAATGTAGTTTGGAACCTGGAAACTATTAAAGCATTCTGGTAACAGATTGGCTAAGCAACTCAACTTCCAATTCTGCATTTGATTTTTTTTTTTTTACTGGCCTTGATTTCTGTAACTAATTAAGAGTGAAGAAAGTTTCTCTTATTTGTTTCAAAGAATCATCAGTGTGAGGTATGAATGTGGTTTGACGCTGCAAGCCATTTCAAGTGTTTTCATTCATATTAAATAACTGTGACATTAAACTAAAATTATATTGTAATAGAAAACATTTAGGGCTATCAGGCTGACAGTAGGGTTATTGATTGCTTTATTATTGTTGATGATCTAAAACAGCTTTCTTCTAGGACTTGGGTACAGTGGGCTTAAGAAGACTGACTTCACTTTAAATTGGCAACAGTAAAGTAATTAGTTTAAATACTTTGTACCCACTGTGTGTTAATGCCGACATTCTCAAACTCAAAGAATCTTTTACTACCTATGTCCTGACACAGTCTTATATATGTCAGTGTCAAAGATGCCTGCACAGGAACCAGGCATCCCAGTGGCCAGAACAACTTCAATGGATGTTAGTCAGCTTAGGCTACATACTGCTTCCTGATTAGGTTTGGCAACACAACAGTCTACTTACAGAGCAGATGCCTTTTCTTTCCCTTCCTCTGTTCTATATGTTCAATAACATATGGATACAGGGAACAACTCCAGTGGGCAAGGCACACCTGGAATAGTGCTAAGAGGAGCTGTCACTCTCATTTTGCAGCCTCTACCCAGTCTTATCACTTTGTGCCAAAACTAATTTGTATGCTCAGTTATATTTAAAATACCCTATTTGTAACTAACCTGGGTATGTGTGTGGTGTGTATGTGTGTGTGTGTATGTATGTATGTATGTGTGCACATGTATGCACCCACCCAAAATATTCAATAGCTTGTGTTACTAAACTGTATTTTTTATGAAGACTTAGTATAATGCAGTTTATTCTCTGTGGTTAAGTTTAATTGCTCAATGTCCTTAAAGTCACTTTTTAAAAAATTCAAATAAGCTTATCTTTTGTCTGTAAATATATCCCAGTCTCTATAGGCCAATATAATAAATCTATTGGCTGCCTGTTACAGATTGCCACTCCGCAGAAGGATGAAGGATTACATTTGTTGAGTCAGGCATGAGGCTGACGGTATCAGGAAGCAGGTGGACTCAGAACTTCCCACTAGTTTCTCACAATATGATCACGAACCTCCCAGCTTCCTTCAGCTAGACTAAGTTTCCTTCCAGAATATAAGTTCAGAAGTCTAACACCACTTCCTGCTCAGCAATGGAGGTGCTCTTATTCCAAAAAAGGATGAGTGGGGTGGATAGTAGTTCCCATGGTTACAGGGGACAAGAAAAACAATTATATTCATAAGGCTATCATGTTTACAGACTTTCTCTGCTGGCCTACTACATGGCCAAAGGATTTTGAGAACCATCCAGAGATCTGTTAAATCTCTATAAAGAAAGCCAGTGCACCACTTAATGCTATAATCGCTACTGCCTTGGTGTGAAGGCCTTTAGCTACAGGAAGTCATCTCATCTTTCATCATCAAGTGGTGCCTCCAGGCCCCAGAGCATCCTTAACTTCCATTGATCAGCTGAAGTTTCCCCAAAGCCTCTGGGGAAAGCATCCCTCCTTCTGTACTCCAGGAAGTTGCTTGGAGGGAATCAGAATGGATGCCATCTTGCTGGTAAACTGAATCAAATTCATGTTCCAAACTCACAGGTGAGTCCCTCCGGAGTCCCTCTGCACTGACTCCTTTAGCTTCTACAGACTGTCAAATCCCCATCTGGCTGAGGAGCCACATTAGAAAACACAGCAAGGAACCCCTGGTATTGATTGCTTCAGTCTCCAAGCACAGGACCTACTGCTCCTAACTGGATAGCAAAGGGAAATGCAGGGTGCAAAGTATTTATCTTCCACCCAAAGCAATCTGCTGGGTCTTTTGTGAAGTTGTTTATTTAGCTAAACAATTATAAGCACGGGGCTTCCAGTAAGCAGCTTTTATTTTGAAGGTCATTCCTGCCTCTGGTTTAAGTGGAAGTAAAAGCACTTTCATAGTTTCTTGGCTTTCAAAGCTGGCAGAATCCCAAAGAATCATTAAGTAACATGCAAGGAGAGGTCAAGACTTGCTTCTTTTTTCCTTCCTTCCTTCCTTCCTTCCTTCCTTCCTTCCTTCCTTCCTTCCTTCCTTCCTCCCTTCTTTCTTTTTCTTCCTTCCTTCCTCCCTCCCTCTCTCTTTCTTTTGTTCTTTCTTTCATTCTTTCTTTTTCTTTGTTTTTTTTTCTAGTCAGGGATTACATTTCATGAATAAAAGCAGTCTTCATTTTTTTTTAACACACATTTCAAATGTGTTTTATTTATGAGCATGTGTATGTCTGCTTATCTGCAAGTAGATGCAGATGCTCCAAGGAAGCCAAAAGATGATGTGGGATCCCCTGGAACTGGAGCTAGAGGAGCTTGTGAGCCGCAGTGTGGTCCTGTGGGGAGCCAAACCCCGATCCTTTGCAAGAGCAACCAGTTCTCTTAACTCCTGAGCCATCTCCCAGGTGCCAACAATAGTGCTTGTAGTAATAATAGTTAAAGACTGGTTGAAGGTTTTCTAAAGTCAAAACTCCTTCCTTTGCCTCCAGTCTTCTCACAAGGAAAATAAGGGCATCCTCAGAGCTCTGTCCTCCTTGCTGTGCAAGCCTGCCTTAGCTAGCCCTGACACAGGAAAGGGGGAGGTCTCCTAGAGGAGTCTGACTGGAGCAGCAGCCTTCTGCTCCTGGGGCACGATTTGGCAAAGGGCCACTGCTCCTAGCCATCTTCCCGCCCGCCCGCCCCAATCCCATTGCCCAACCCCTCTGAGCCCCCCACCCCCTAACTCCAAGTCTAGGGAATTTCCCCAGCATCTTCAAGCTGCAGTTTCCTGCCTGAAGGGAGAGACGAGTACAGATAAAAGGGGTGCAGCGGGTTTGAGAACACCATAGTGCTCTATAGAGCCCCAATCTCCACACCTCCTCCAGCAAATACACTAGCTGCTGCTCCCTGGTCTCGGATCTCCGATCTCCACAATGAGCCTCCCGCTCCGCAGCTCCGCCCGCATCTCTAAGCGGTCCAGCTCGCCGTTCACGCTGCTGGCGATTCTGATGCTGCTTACATTGCCGCAGCATCTAGCTGAAGGTGAGTGAGGGCGCATCACCTGCGTGGCTCAGGGTGTCTCACACACCCCAGCGGGCCATCGCAGTCAGCGGGTCCCAGGAGCGGGGAAAGGGTTCATCCAGCACCCTCTCATAATCTTGTCTTCTCCGCAGCTGCTCCTTCTGCAGGCATAGCAACCGTAACTGAGCTGCGTTGTATTTGCTTAACCGTAACTCCAAGAATTAACCCCAAAATGATCGCTAATTTGGAGGTGATCCCTGCAGGTCCACAGTGCTCCACGGTGGAAGTCATGTGAGTTCTGACTGTGCTCTGGGTGAAGGTGATCTTGGGAGATGGAAGTCCAGGATAAGCGCCCCCCGGGGGTCTTCAGTCACCTGGGCTCACCAATGCATCCTCTTCTTTTCCCTCCGCAGAGCTAAGCTGAAGAATCAGAAGGATGTCTGTCTGGACCCAGAAGCTCCATTGATTAAGAAAATCATTCAGAAAATACTGGACAGGTACTTGCTATCTTGGTCTTTGAGGTTTCTTAGTTTCTGCAGCAGGCAAGGTGGTTATTCTCGCTGTATGAGTTGAGGTTCTGGTATCACATTCTAAACTGGGCTTAGAATAAGAAGATTCAGAAGGGAAAGTTGTTATTCTGGGATGTTGCAATAACCCAGAACTCATAATTCAGAGAGAGAGGGGGGGGGGAGTATGTGTGTGTGTTAGGATAAACTGAAGGATTTTAGTTACTGATATAATCCTCTTCTCAACAGTGAAAAAAAGAAAACCAAGCGGAATGCACTTGCAGTGGAAAGATCGGCCAGTGTTCAATAGAAAGATTTCTGAGCACTCTGCCCCCAGTGAAGACAAGAAGGAAGGGCTGATTCTCGCCACCTACGGATTTTCTTTATGAACTCCTTGCTTTGATGAGAAAAGAGAAACCACTGTCCCTTGAAGTTGCCTGCTCATCTTATGAGTGTATTTAGCAAAATATTTCTTATTGTCTCCTATCTGTTACACTATTAGAAATTGTGGTACTTTAGAGTGTAGGTCAAGAATCATTGATTGTTAACCTTTCAAAATGTCTTGAATTGAAGGTGACTATTGTATTGTGCCTCCAGAATATATATATGTGTGTGTATATATACAATATATGTATTTGTAGTGCCTTTGTAATGTTCATGAGAAGGCAACCCTCATCCTCTCTCTATGAAATGGGAGCCTCTTTTACTCTTGTTTCTTGGGTGTGTTAAAGAGCTTTCTTACATCTGAGGAGCCTGGCATATAACTTTTTATGGTTTTAGAAAGCTGCTATGTCATGCAGAAAACCTGTGTAGAATACATTTCCTTATTTAGAATTTCTAAATATGTAAGTTCTAGAAGGATCAATGTGTTCTCATCTTATAATTTTAGACATCTGATGTCTTCTTAGTATGGCATAATGTCATGACTTACTAATCAAACCATATGCTATTTATTAACTAGTCTATTAGTATTACTATTTGGGCCACTAAGTATATATTTTAGATAGATGAAGAAGGTAAGAAGCAAGGAAACTCCTTAGTTTTCATAAAAAATAATTGGAAAGTTATTTCGAGTGAGAGAAACTTTAGCAAATATCTATACTCTTAGAGTTTTGAAAACATATTTAACATGCTTGAATATGCATTGCTGAGATATTTAGATGTCTGTAGTTGTCTTTTAAAGAGTTTGCTTTATTATAAGGAAATTAATGAATGCACCACATCCATTACTTTAAGACTGTACATCTTAAAGTGTCTCACTTGTTCATATTACTTTTTTGAGGAAAATAAAGTATCTCTAGATTTCATTCATGTTGCTTCTGATTTCCTGTGATGGTGAATCTCATTATCCTGCACTCTACATTATTTACAAAGTTAGCTCCACAGTTCCCTCCTTGGTTCACAGAAGGGTCTGTTCCCCAAATTCCCCGCACCATTTCCATCTTTAAACTCATCCCTCTTTGGCTGCCCTTCCAGGGCATCAGTAGCTTCTGCGGACCTTAGAAAAAACGAACATGCTAAGACTTCCCTATCATCAATCCTTGCCCGCCCCTGCTCTTCGCTGTAGTCAGCTCTCCAGCGAGCTTCAGACATTCACACATAAAAGGCGGAGGCTTCAGCTTGGTGCCTTGGGAGGCAGTGGAAACTCTGGGAAGTGGAGCCCGGATGGGGATTTAGATCATAATGGGAGTAGCTTTCACGGGAGGTGGGGAACCCCAGCCCCTTACCTTCTTTTCTCTCACATAACCCCCACGGGGGAAATGTCTTTGTCCTCCACACTCGTGCCAGATTTAAACCATTGAGGCAGATTCGTCATGAAACCAAACCTCAAACCTTCAAAACTAGGAGTCAAATAGACTTTCCCTCCTCTTACCCATTTGAAGTTCCCCATAGAAGACATTGTTCCACTGGCAGGGAGCTATTTAGCGCACTCCACATTTCCCAGACAGAAAATAAACGTACAAAAGCCGAGCCAGTAAGGTTGTGGCTCCTCTTAGGTTGTTCTCAAGCGTTGCCTCTCTCACGCTCCTTGCTGTGAGGCGATTCTCTAGCCTGGCTCATTCTGCCTCATTTGCTAAGGCTCGCCCTGCAAAGGGCTTTCTCCTTTTTATTTTTTTGCCCACAAGAGCAAATTCACAGTTTGGCTCTAGCAATACCTCTCTCATGACATTTTTTCCTGAACATTCCCAGCTCAGCACTAGATGGACTGAGGTACAACAAATGTTGTTTTATTATTGTCTGTATATGGGTTTCAACATCCTAATCTACAGAGAACTCTCCTTAAGCAGGCACTGAATTCTACCTTTCTCTGGATGCCCAGTGTACGGCACAGACTGACTAAAGGAGCTAGTAACACCCCAACCCAAGTTATTGGATGCTGTCCTAAAGTCAGTAATTTGGTTCATGGTTGGTACCTGCCTCTTTCCTCCCGGTCTACAGGAACACTCCCAACACATAGCATGCCTCTAGAATTCACTCCCCCTGCAGATTCCTCAGTCTGTGTGCAGTGAGAGCTGTAGGCCTGGATTCAGAAAAACTGCGCAGGAAGGCAAGACTGTCTGCTGCTTTGATTGTTCTCCCTGTGCAGACAATGAGATTTCCAATGAGACAGATGAATTTGAGAAGTGTTGTTTCCAAAATAGACTTTCAAACAAAAGTCATCAAGTGTGATGAGGACACTTCATATTCATCAAGGGGAAAATCTACGAAGAGAAAATTTCTGCACTGGCTGGCTTTGCACACCAACTTGACACAGGGTGGATTTACAACAGAGAAAGGAGCTTAAGATGAGAAAACACGCCTCCACAAGATCCCGCTATAAGGCATTTTCTCAGTTAATGATGAAGGGGGAGGCCCCATTGTGGGTGGTATCATCCCTGGGCTGGTGGTCTTGGGTTCTATAAGAGAGCAGGCTGAGCAAGCCAGGGGAAGCAAGCCAGTAAGTAACATCCCTCCATGGCCTCTGCATCAGCTCCTGCTTCCTGACCTGCTTGAGTTCCAGTCCTCAGTTCCTTTGGTGATGAAAAGCAGTGTGGAAGTGGAAACTGAATAAACCCTTTCCTCCCTCCCCCCAAAAAATTTCACCTGATAGACTTCAATACTTTCTCACATTTCCTCAAAAAACAAAACAAAACAAAAAAACAAAAAATAAAACAGAACAACAACAACAACAACAACAACAACAAAACCAGCTCCCCATCCCCCACCAGATTAGGGCTCCTTTTTGTTTTCTCATAGGGTTTTGCATTTTTCCCTTGCAACGTTTGTATGCAAAAGTGTTTAAGAGTCCGTTTAGCCCAACATCACTGTCATCTTCTTGAGAGTAGGGGCAACATCTGCCATGCTCACTAAGAGAGTACTTAGGGCAAAGTAGATATTTAATTAGACTCGTAGTCTAGGCCAAAGAAGCCTGGTTCTCTCTCTAGCATAAGACAGTAATTTGTATAAATAGGCCATTTTTTAGGAGCAGCATAGAATACTAATTTAACTCATACACAAATATAATACCTGCTATAGTTAAAGTATTATATACACTAACATTGTTTTGTATTCTCATATACTGGTGTGTGTTACTATATTATTAAGTATATAAAACCTTGTTTTTCTTTACATTTAATCTCTCATTGCATCTAAAATATCAACTCAACTGATATATTTTCTACTATTATATGCTGCTGTTTCTGTGTAAAAGGTAGAGAGGAAGACAGGGGAGGAAATTCAAAGATATAACTCAGCTTAACATAGTCTTAAAAGTATGTCTTTCCTTACAAGTTTTTAGTGATATAGGAAAGTAAAAAATACCTGTAAGTTATAAAAATAGAAACAAAAATAAAAACAAAAAAAATTAAACTTGAACTGTGGCTTCTTTAATCTCTCAAGTAACATGTTATTATCCCATGCATTGTAGGAAACACCAAGAAAAAATCTGGACTGCCAGGAATACTTGAATAGTGTTTCGAACAGTCTTTTATAAGAATGGTCTCTCTCGATTAAATGTCCAAGAGCAATTAATGAAAACATAGCAAACAGCCCCGGATGATGAAACACAAGTCTGTGAACAAAGGAACACTCCTGATTGTTTTGTCCTTTGCCACCTGCGTGATTTTATTGTTTCTTCTGCAGATGTAAAAGGTTAAAGTTTCATCTGTCTCTAGACCACGGACTCACTGGAGTTTGTGTTGTCCTTGCAATTCTGAGTGCTGTGAGCCGGGCGGTGTTGGCGCATGCCTGTAATCCCAGCACTCTGGGAGGCAGAGGCAGGCGGATTTCTGAGTTCGAGGCCAGCCTGGTCCACAGAGTGAGTTCCAGGACAACCAGGGCTACACAGAGAAACCCTGTCTCGAAAAAAACCAAATCCAAAAAAAAAAAAAAAAAAAATCTGGGTGCCGTGGGCGTTCTCCAACTGGTCATTATGGGGAACAAATGGGCTTTGGTATATTACTATGGTTCAGTCTATACAGAAGCTTCTACCGCATTACCATCTAATCCTTGAAAACATCTGGGAGATATTAATCTAACATCCATCTTCTAAGGATGTCTGTCTCCTTGATGCCTCACACTAACCTCTAAGTCCTGTTTCCTTCCATTAACTCTCTGAAACTCTACCATACACAGGAAATCACTAGGCCATAAATATGTGGTTGGTTAACATTCTCTCTGTACCTGCCTTGACTCAGGCAATTTTTAGTTTGTACCATCCCTTGTTCAGTGTGCCAGACTTTCTGCTTGGGTGTGACATGTTTAATTCCTGAAGGTATGACAGATTTATGGTAAAATATGACTAGTGGTTTTATATTTCTATCATTGTTTTTAATGCTTGCATGAGGAAAAGAATTTTTGTGGGTAAACTCTCTCACACTTAACTTGAAAATCCTTCCCGGATGTCACGGGATGAGAACTTTGCCACACAGAAGGAGTACCTGGGGAATTCTAGTTACCTCTGTGACTAAGCCAAGGAAGAGAAGCAGAATGTACATCGTGAGTCTGATTTGGGGGGTAGGAGGGCACTTGATTCACTCTTTAGTCAAAGGAATTAATACTAGTGTCCAGAGAGGGGCTGTTCATACCTCCAACGGGGAGAGAGAAATTATGACAGAGGGAGACCTATAGGTTAAGTCTAAGATTTTGTTTCTATAAATGTCAATATCAGCATCTTGTTGCACAAACTTAGAGCATCTGCCAAGACATACCCGTTGGGGAAATGTGTCTTCATGAACTAGTTTCTCAAATGTGTTACAATGCTTGCCCCGATGCACTTCTTAGGTGGACGAAAAAAAGAGTTGGTTCTCTTCTCTAAAGCATCTACCTGGCTACTCCTCTTTGCAACTTGGGTATAATATACAACCAGGGACAGTGCCTTCAAATCTACTTCTGAAAATTGCTAGGTGTGCAGCCTTGACAATTTACATAATAATTCATTCCTCAGTTCTGTCACCTGCACACTGTTTTGATACCTACCTTATGAGGGAGCACTGGGCTGTCTTGGAAGTATGGCTGCTGTCCTAGTGTCCAAATTTAGACTCCCATTAGCAGTGAGAAAACCAGTATCTGGACAATATTACAACCCACATATAGTTTATAAATTTATGCATATTGCAACTATATTTGAATGATTTTAGTACTTTAAGGATTTATTTCTAAATATATATCAACAGACTTGAGAAAAGTCTATATTCTTTATAGACACATTTTTCTGTCAGTTATATATATCAACATTATCAAATATATGACCAATCATTCTGCCTAAACCATTTGTCCATTAAATGTTATTGCACAGCAGACCAGACATTGTGCAGGTTCCTTGTGGCTTGGGGATGATTATGATGAAATAAGTATCCAGCCTTGTCACATCTTTTTATAGAAAATACAGTGTTTTACCTGTTTTTTGTTGTTTTGATGTTGGTGTTGTTTTTGTTTTTTGTTTTTGTTTTTTGAGACAGGGTTTTTCTGTATAATTCTGGCTGTCCTGAAACTTACTCTGTAGACCAGGCTGGCCTCAAACTGAAGCAATGGGTTAATTTAAAAAAAAATAAGGCATTTATTCATTCTGGAAAGAGGCACACATGTCTTACAAACATGGAGATCAGAGGACAACTTGGGAGAGTTGGTCTATCTCCTGCCAAATAGGTTCTGGGGATCAAATGTGAGCTATGCAAGATAGAGGCAAGTGTTTTTATCCACAGAACAATCTTGTCAGCACAAAACTGTGTTTTTCTTTAGAGGCAGTGGAATGGAGTAGAGAAAGAGGAAGGAAAGAAGAAAGAGAGGATCATGTTAGAGAGAAGTCCCAGGAGCCAGCACTAGTCAGCCAATTAGAGGCAGCCATTTTGAGTTTTCAGTGATGTCTGTGGCTGGTTAACCAGACCCACTCCTACTAAAGAGAAGGCAGGGGAGAGGACAAAACCCAAACCTCAAATGCAATAATAAAACAAACCTTTGAAAGAAGAAGAATTATTCCAACCCACTAAATTAAGAGTAAGGTTGGCATAAGTAAGAAAAGACTGAGTGCTCCTGGCTTCTCAGGTTCTGAAGCAGCTTTAGAATGTGCTCATTCCCATGCAGTTTTTAACACTATTGCTCTGTAGTACTGCTTGAGGTCCAGGATACTGATTCCCCTGGAAGTTCTTTTACTGTTGAGAATAGTTTTAGCTATTCTGGGTTTTTTATTCCAGATGAATTTGAGAATTGCTCTGTCTAACTCTATGAAGAACTGAGTTGGGATTTTGATGGGGATTGCATTGAATCTGTAGACTGCTTTTGGCAAGATGGCCATTTTTACTATATTAATCCTGCCAATTCACGAGCATGGAAGGTTTTTTCATTTTCTGAGGTCTTCTTCAATTTCCTTCTCATACAGCTCTTTTATTTGTTTGGTTAGAGTCACCCCAAGATATTTCATATTGTTTGTGGCTATTGTGAAGGGTGTCATTTCCCTAATTTCTTTCTCAGCCTGTTTATCCTTTGAGTATAGGAAGGTTACTGATTTGCTTGAGTTGATTTTATAACAAGCCACTTTGCTGAAATTGTTTATCAGCTGTAGGAGTTCTCTGGTGGGGTTTTTTAGGTCACTTAAGTAGACTATCATATCATCTGCAAATAGTGATAGTTTGACTTCTTCCTTTCCAATTTGTATCCCTTTGACCTCCTTATGTTGTCTAATTGCTCTAGCTAGAACTTCAAGTACTATATTGAAAAGATATGGAGAGGAGGGGGCAGCCTTGTCTAGTACATGATTTTAGAGGGATTGCTTCAAGTTTCTCTCCATTTAGTTTGATGTTGGCTACCGGCTTGCTGTATATTGCTTTTACTATGTTTAGGTATAGGCCTTGAATTCCTATTCTTTCCAAGACTTTTAGCATGAAAGGATGCTGAATTTTGTCAAATGCTTTTTCAGCATCTAATGAAATGACCATGTGGTTTTTTTTTTTTCTTTGAGTTTGTTTATGTAGTGGATTGCATTGTTGGATTTCCTTATATTGAACCATCCCTGCATCCCTGGAGCCTACTTGATGATGGTGAATGATTGTTTTGATGTGTTCTTGGGTTTAGTTGGCAAGAATTTTATAGACAGTGGAAGTCAGTCATGTGTATGTATTCGACGCTCTGTAAACGCAGATGCAGCAGTGCTCCTGGGTAGCAGTATCTGGGATGGTACTCCATCATACACACCCCCTTCTCATCTGCACTTCCTTCTCAGCAGAAAGGAGACTGCTCAGGTAATGTGAGTGTCAGCGCTGTTGAGATCTGCACAGTCTCTCTCCCTCAGCTCAGCAGCAGGCAGAAAACATTTGCTTCCAGCTGCCACAGAAAATCTTTTGTTGCCTCATTTCTCAGTGTGCTAGGGAACGTTCACAAATGAAAAACTTTACTGACCTTAGCATCTGCTGCGCCAACTGCTCTTATACCTGTTTTCAGATGACTGCTCATTTCCTTGGTACTTAGAAGAGCTATCCGAAAGAGCACAGTCCAGAACCGTTTTGAGTGGAGCTAATGTGTCTTTATTTTAATGAATAAATAATCTTCCAGTAGCTATAAAAAAAAGACAGCAGACAGATAGGTTTAATTTTGAGGCATAGAAACTTGCTTGTTTCTAAAGTGATTGCTATTTATAAGGTGGCTTGAGGGGAAAATAGATAAAAAAAACTTACCACACATTTAAAAAAAATGGGGGTGGCAGTGAAAGATTAATTTTAAAAAAGGCTATAAAGTTATTTTTAAAGCTAAGATACTCTGCTATCTATTCATTTTCTATTTTGCAAAAAATTGTAATTTTATACAAACCAGACTTTTAATTGAATAGCTGTTATAAAATACTTTTTACATATTTTCACATTGAATCAACAATGCTCTTTACATATTATTTACTGCATGAACAGAAGGAGTTTATACAAATGATAGGCAAAGCAATGAACAGTAGTAGTCCACTAGTGACTATAGAGTATCCCAATGCCTTGGACAATGAATAGGTCACGTAAGAATTTTATAATGTCTGGTGCATAACACTTATTTAATATTTTTGAGTAAACAGAAACTACCAAATAGATGCTGTATCTCAAGGCTGTCTTATAAAGCTTATAAATTTTGCATGACAATTTGTTGATACCTCCCTCTGAACCTTGCTGACAATGTCCTTTTTGTGACAAGATGTGCTTATTGATTGACATAAAGCAGGTTATCATGGGGGCATGCCTGCAGTCTTAGCACTTGAGAGGCTGAAGGAGGAAGAGGAAGATGATGATAATGATGATGATGATGATGAGGAGGAGGAGGAGGAGGAGGAAGAGGATCATATAGTCAAAGGTATCCTAAGCTACAGAGCAGTGGTTCTCAGCCTTTCTAATGCTGTGACCCTTTAACTCAGTTCTTCATGTTAATGAAGTGACCATTGCACTGCAGTGACCATTAACCATAAAATTATTTTCACTGCAACTTCATAACTGCAGTTTTGCCACTTTTATAATTACAATGTGAGTCTATATCATGCAGGGTATCTGATGTGCGACCCTGTGAATGGGCCGTTTGACTCTCAAAAGGCCAAAAGCCCACGGGTTGAGAAACACTGAGTTTGAAGCCAGCTTGGTCTACACTGAGTGTTCCTTGCACCTAAGAAGGTACTTTATACAGTTCCCCTCAAAGAATTAGAGGAATCTTAACAACTGAACACGGAAAAGAAATTTAAGCAGTGTTAAACATGGAGAAAAATGTACAGTGAAGCCAGTAAATATTATCAAAAAGGTGGAGAGTTGTTTGTGGTGGCCAGAAAATGTGAGTAATGTTAAAAATCCTTTCTATTTCATTCAGAGTTTCGGATGATGAGTAAGTCTGTAAGGACTCCTATAGAATCATGCTTCTGTACAGAACAATCTTTCTGTGCATATGTATTTAATGTGTGTCTCCATAAATATGTACATATACATATAAATGCATATAGAATAGAAATGCCAAATTTCTATCTGGCAATGGTAGCTACAGATGTCTACCACTGGAAAGCAATAGTGCGGAGGGACTGTGAAGGGGAAGGGATGTATTTAATTTTCATATGCCTAGAGCGTATGACTATTTCATTCAAAATAAAAGAGACAACAAATATGTTGGTCTTGATATTCATGTACACTCATACCGCAGCAGAAACAAGTAATTTTTAATATAAAGAAATTCCTATCTATGCTACTTGGATGAAATTGAAAAAGGTAATTTACTTAGAAGACAGAGAGAGAAGCCCATAAACTCACACCCAATGTGACTCCTTTGTATTAAGTGACTCAGTATTTTTCTCCCCACATGCCTTACAAATCCTGATAGCCACCAAGAGCCCACACAGGAACTCTCTTTGTCATTTGGTGAGAGCAGAGACGCTCCTTCTCAAAGACCACATGCCTGTGACTGGAAGTAGGCACACGGAGCCTACTAAGCCCCCGAAAGTGCATCGCAGAAAAGGTGTGGCCCCGTGACAACCTGCTTGCCTCGCGCACAGAGAATGCTTACAGTGTTCTGGCCTAGGTCTTACCTCTGAGTCAGGGGCTTATGCATCCATCATAAGAGCCAGACACAGAGAGCATCAGCCGGAATGTGGATGAACTGACACACAACGGGTAGCTAATACTGCAGGGTTTTTTTTAACCTGTCTGGTTGATGCGGCTTGGACACAACTTGACCCATCCTTTTATGGTCATGAGCCACATAATCTCACTCCCCCTTCCCCACCTCTTCGGCAGTATAAAAAGAGTTTCAGGAGGCATACAGAGCCACAGAGCAGCCGCGGTGTTCTGGGCAGCAGCTCATCCTCTGTTGAGTCTCCAGGATCCGGAAATAGTTCTAGCTCCGTCTTCTCCTTCTTCTCCGCTATGGCCTTCAGATTCGGACCTACATCCTCCTGCACCAGGGCCAGCCCACTTCCTAACCCATGGGTCTTGCTGTTGCTGGGCCTGATCGTCTTCGCGCTGGCTCCCCTTACAGTTGGAAAACGTAAGAGAAATTCAGGGAAAGATGATGTGGAAAGTTGCTTGCCTTCATCTTGTATCCAAGCGGCTTGTGGTGCTGATGGTGGGGATTGGGGAAAGGCACAGATTTTATCAGGGCTTCTGGGATCGGAGGATGTGATGAGTAAGAATTCTAAGACATACCTATGGGCATTTCGTAGGTGGAAGACAATCTGCTAGCCTTGTCACTCGACGTTTACAGGTCATAGTCACAATGCCTGTGGGAAAGAGGGACGATTGTCTTCGATTTACAAGTTAGGAAAGGGTGGAAAATAGCACACAGTCACTAATTAAGTCTTGCCCTCCAATGTAGCTAACAACAGGGACCCATATCTTGAACTGCGCTGCAAATGCATAAGTACATCCTCTGGAATCCCACTCAATACTATCTCCCTCGTGAATGTGTTCAGGCCAGGAGTTCACTGTGCCAACGTGGAAGTGATGTAAGTCCCTGATTCTTTGTTCTGAGTTCTCATTACAGAGCCCTTCCCCTCTTTCCTCCCTCCTCATGGGTCTTTTCTGACAGAGAGGCTGTTATACACCTTAATAAAAAAGTTATTTTCTTCATTTGCAGTGCCACGCTGAAGACTGGAGAACAAAAGTGCCTGGACCCAACTGCCCCTGTCATCAGGAGAATCGTCATGAAAATATTGGAAGGCTATTGACCAGCTGCTTCGTCCGTGCCAGAGCGTTTTACTGTGCAGGAGGGGCTGAGGGTTTGAAATCTGGACTTTGTAGAGTTATTTTCCACTTTGAAATTGAGAATTTAGTCTCTCATTCTGTCTCAGAAATCGCATTGTACTGAGGAGGCCTGTTAAAGAATGTCACAACAAACAAACAATGATGAAAATGAGTAAGCCAAGTTGTACCCAGTAATTTACGGCCCATTGCTGCAATCCTTGGCTAAACATTGTGCTGTCTTTGGCATTTCTTTATTTGAACTTTTCTTTCCTAATGCATTATGTCAAGTTTTCATTCTGTATTTTTTTAAAAAGTATTTCTTTTAGTTTGAGATTATAATTATATTACTTCCCGTCTTTTTTCTCCCCCCAAACCCTTCCATCTACCCTTTCTTTCTCTCTTTCGAATCCAAGATGCATTTTTTTCATTGAGCGCTGATATATAGCGCTGATATATATTATATATTGACAAATTTCATAGTGATCAATTTTGCTAGAAATCTCCTGGAGCCAAGCAGAGCAGTTTTGTTCTGATCATGACCATATTTTTCCAGTGCCTTATCCCTAGAATGCCTTGTTTCCAAGCAACCTCTGCAATGTTGTTTTACAACATGTGTTTTAACCTTGAAACTGAACACAATAAAGTCATCGAAAGTAAATTCTGCAAGCGGTGGTCATTTGCTTTATAGTGAATATGTTTAACCCTAGTAGCACCAAAAGTGTGAGGTGAAAAAAGGTTTAACACAAACTGTTTCTAAAAACTCCACTATTGTCTGTAACAAAGAGATGTGATAGGTCTGATCTCCTAGTAAATGTTTTACTATATCCATTCTGTCTGTCTAGCTGCCTCTCTCTCTCTCTCTCTCTCTCTCTCTCTCTCTCTCTCTCTCTCTCTCTGACTGAACTTTGGGACATCATGTACGCTAAGCAAGTTTTCTGCTATGGGGCCACATTCCTCAGCCTCTATTTCTTTCCTATTTCTCAATAATGCCAGGTAGCCACTAAGTTGTGCCATTTTTAGTGCCCTACACAATCAAGAACTAAAAGACGCTAGTCATATTCCCCAGAGCCATAGAAACCCCACCTAATAGCCATTTCAGTCTAATCAGGTTGCTGACCTGCTCTGTGTCTTAATTTCTTCATCTCTAAAATGGGAATAATCTCTAGTTGTTTAATAGAGTTGATTAGAGAAAGAAGAGGACCGAATTAAAAATGTATTAAATACTGTGTGTCACAACAATTCACATATAATCATTAGGAGCTGGCCATTAGCAGAACTGCTAGGTCTCCCCATATTGCAGGAAGGGAGGAAGTATAGCTCAGTGGCAGAGTGCTTGCTTAGCATGAGAGAGGCTCTAGGTTCAATTCCCAACAGAGTGCAAAGAATCCTGCCTTAGAAAATAGATGATCAGAGTGCATATTGGAAACCCTGCTCTTTAACCACTGCAGCCTGACCCTTTCGCTGATCCTTCCTTCCCTAAGAAGACAGCACTACAAATCACATCAGCTATCGGTACACTGGATACTATCTGATTCAGAGCTCCCCTACCGTATCCTGGTCTTGGAGGAGGAGATAATTCCACCTCCTCCAACCTGCACATGGACTTTGGGGCAGGCTTATATGGTAAGCATGTGGTTCACTCAAGCTCAGGGTGCTGGAGAATTTCCTTTTCTGCCTCTCCACCACAGAGTGGCTTAGGCCTGTGGATATTTTATCTTTAAAATGAACACTTAATTCAGCAATAACTACATCAATGACCATCAACAGGTGATAAAGCAGAGAACAGAGTCTCGAGCCATTTTTATTAGCTTTGCTTCAATTATTAAAAACAGCCGTGCCTCTCTGAGGCGGTCTCTCTACGAAAGCTACAGAGACTGGTTCTTACCAGTGCTCTTTGCCCTGTGCTCATTCTTCTTAAGACTGAAGTATCTTTTACTGTTGTGTACCTACTGTTGTGTACCTATTCTCTTTAAATGCAGAGAAAGGCTTCCTTGCTTGAATCCCTTTACTCTGCAAATGCTGAAATCTTTGGCAAGGCTGTACACAAGAGTTTCCTTGCTGTCCACATTCAAATCCTCTTTTCCAGTCTTTTTTTTTCTTTTCTTTTTTGCTGACCCAGCGGAGGCCTAGAGTTTCAGTTCCCTAAAGACATAGGAATTATGGCATGTTTTGCAGTAGCCACTGTAGTCTATGCTGAGTTTTCAGAAATGTATGTCCCATGCTTGCTATATCACTACATACGAGGGGCAGATAAAGGGGCAGATAATTGTAATGATATACAGGATAAATTAATATGGAGATCTCCAACTGTCCCAGAAAGCTCTCTTATCTAGTCTTTTCTAGGGTAGATCTGAGTAGAGAAATAGCTAGGCTTAAAGATTTTATCAAAGAAATGTGTTCAAGTAGTACTTCAGTGATTTTTCTAAAGGGTTGTGAGGATAGTAGACCCTGCTTCCTGCAGTAGATTGGAAGTTAGCAGTTAGAAGAGCTTCCAGAATTTCACCCCAGAGGCTTAGGAAGGCTTCCATGTGAGGATGAAAGTCAGAAGTCATTGCCTAGACAATAAATTTCATCTTTTTAGTGGCAGAAAATAAATTTCCAACCGCACATCTCTACCACACAGCAGTCAACCTTACCACAATTGACAGGAAGAGTGACAGGCAGGAACGCAACTGGAGGTCGGGGAAGGCAACAAACCTTTTGTTGAGCAAACCAGATATACTCTGCCACATACAGCATATCTTTTGCAAAATTCCAAGACCTACTGTCTCTAACTAGGTAATTGTTTATATAAATCTACACTGGAGATGTGGATCCCGCTGTCAGCTACTAGTCAAGACAGCTGGCCTCAGCTTTTTTTTTTCTGCCCTGTTTTGTTTTAATCTTGGCTGGCCAGATCCCAATTTCTGTTCCACACGTGTCATTGCTTCTGCAGAGCACTTCCTCATCCTGTATCCCGGGTTTCCGGACTGGGCTGGCTGTGAAAATAAAAAGTGCCTGGCAAGTCCGAGAAGCCACTGGCCTGCACTTAGAGCCCCAGACCCCAGTTTTCCCTGAGGTCGCCATCCTTGGATCTAGTGGCTGTCCTCTTGACATGAGCGCCGCTGCAGTGTTTCGAGGCCTCCGGCCCAGCCCTGAGCTGCTGCTTCTGGGCCTGTTGTTTCTGCCAGCGGTGGTTGCTGTCACCAGTGGTGAGTGGACAAAAGGATCCTAGGGGCAGGACGACAGTCCAGGAGCCTCAGGCGTGGGGAGGTGAACTCTGATGACACAGCCATACTGTATGGGCTTGCCAACTGCACTGCACCACCCACCTGCCTTCTAGGGGAACGTGATGCTCTAGCCCAGGGCGTGGAAAAGGTTCAGAGGCACCGCTGGCCGCTGATAGGGTCGTCACCACTATCTCGTCTACCCCCTTCTTTCTCTCCCCGTTTACCCTCAGCTAGTCCTGAAGAAAGCGATGGAGATCTTAGATGTGTGTGTGTGAAGACCATCTCCTCTGGTGTCCACCCCAAGCACATGGTCAGTCTGGAGGTGATCAAAGCAGGACGGCACTGCGCGGTTCCCCAGCTCATGTGAGTCCTGCCCACATCTCCCAGGCTTGGTCTTTCCCTCCTCCAACCCCCCCCCCCCCCCCCCCCCCCGCCTATTCCTTCCCAACTCTTCCCTTCTTCAGACAAAGGATCTGAAAAGCAATTCCTTCCCTTCCACCCCTTTCCTCTCTGACAGAGCCACCCTGAAGAATGGGAGGAAAGTTTGCCTGGACCGGCAGGCACCCCTATATAAGAAAGTAATCAAGAAAATCCTGGAGAATTAGATACCCGCTGCCTAAGTGTGAATGTGTAACGTGGGATTCCTGGCATCTTGTCTACTTTTAGTGTAACTGCAATCTTCAGATGTTTGCATTAGCCTTGGAGATTTAAATAAATGCATTGAACCAAGTTGTCATAACATCAAGATATTTTTGTAATGAAGTCAAAAATTGTGTCACAAGTAAGAAAACATCTCCAAAACTTTAAGCAAAAATATTTTGAAGGGAGGTTTGGTTAAGAACTGAACTTGCTTGGCATTACCAGTTGTATGTCTGCTAATGAATATCTGCATATTTACTTAACTACATTGTCTCGAAATTACACTTTAGTTTTGTGTTGTAATTAGCTTTGTCAAAATCATTGACAGGACTTAACAGAGTAAGTTGCCTTTGAAAATAAGTACCTAAATCAAACTTTGATTCAGTTTTCTTAAGATTGTCATAAAAATAATAATAAAAGATTAGATTGAATACAGAATACTAATATGTTGATCATTTCAAGAAATCATATGAAAATATCTGTTTTATGAGTTCTTGAAGAACTCATTATTTTCAGAAATGAAATATTAAAAATAGCTCTTATTCTCATATTATCACCTGTAGGGATCCTCACCTGGTAAGCTTGAGTACTACTAGGACCTGTTAATAGACCACCTCACTGTTGGTCCAAGCACTTAGATGTGCTAGCTAGACTTTCTGCAGGATTCTTGGGCTCAGTAGAACCTTATTTGTAATTCAATTTTCTTTAACATCCCCTCAAAATATGGTATGCTAAACAGTCACAGGAAGCAGGACTGGGACCAGATGGTTTTACACTCATACTTCAGAAGACAAATACCACACACTGAGGAAAGAGGAAGATGCTGTGATATGTGTATACTGGTTAGATATCATTTACTCCTCCTTCTTCTGGTCTCACAAAAACCTTTGCAGATTCTTAGAGCCCAACAGGATAATTTAGAATAAACGTTTCAGCTCAGCCGTCTTCTTGCATCTTTTTGTAGTGTGAAAGAACATTCATAGGTTATAGAAATCTTGGGGCTGAGATTATTGTTGAATTTACCTTACTGAGTAGGAAGGCAGACTCTAATTGACACAAGAGATGTAGATAACGGCTCATAAATGGACACAACCTGAGTGTCGTGTTCAACCTAACATGCCAATGTAGAGCTGTTTGCTGGCTTAAACTCCTAAGAGAATAATAGAGCATGTGCAATTGAATCCTTTAAGGAAGCAGATAACTCCAGAATGACAAATACATGGAAACAGTCCTGGTGTGTAGGCGCTTCCAAGGTGCACAGGTATCCAGGGGAGAAAGTAGGGAACACAATTAGTGTCCTTGGTGAATACACAGGTTTTGGCGATTTCCATTTTCAATGGACAGTTGCCTAATTATCTTTCCAAAACACACATGGTACTTACCTTCACACGATGTTCAAAACCAAAGTCCTCAGCATGGAACCTACAGCTTTATCAGTCACTTTACCTTTGTGCCTTAGCGGCTTCATCTGTGAAATGGGTTATTGGGTGGTGTTGTGTTAGAAAGTGGCTCATATCTGGACCAGATCACACCAGACCACTACAGTCCCACTAGAAGAGATTTATTGTGGGGGAGTGGGGAAAACAGGGATGACGGGTTGGGGGGGGGGGTCTTGGCCTTTTATTTGGGCCATGAAGAGTAATCATGTGCACCATGGTGCACAGGTGAGGCCCATGCCAGGAGTGTGTGGCAGTTGCCATGACAACAGACACAAGAGGGTCCTTGTCGCCCAGGGGTGACTTCATAGGTGGATCTGGAGGCTGACTGTAAACAGCTTCTGATGCCAACAGGTGATACATGCAAAAACACTTGCTGTGGTTCCTCACACATCCTCTGAGCTGGAAAGTGAGGCAGGCTCAATTTTATTGCTATCTCAAAGCACTATTGCAGTTAGTTTAGAGTGGTGAGGCATTCGGTAGGGCGATAGGAAGAAACTGTTACAGCCACACTAGACAGTCTTCAAATCAAGCGAATTCTAAGAGAGATGAAGCGACATTGTTTGTTCACTTTCCTTTCTACTTCCCACCTCTGACACCCTTAGCAGACAGGATTCAGAGTGTGAAAGGGACCAAACAAGTTTTATAGTGTCAAGTAGTGCTGGGGTGCTGGGGTGCTGGGGTGCTGGGGTGCTAGGGTGCTGGGGTGCTGGGGTGCTAGGGTCTTATAAACCTTTGCTTCGTGCATCCTGAGGGCACTTTCAAGCGATCCCTTTAAGAGCAAGGGCATTGGAAGAGGATTTTGCCACCTGGGAGGTCCCACAGTGAGCAGCGTCGCAGCCCCAGCGCAGCCTACCTTTGAACATGTATGGAGTGATAGTGCTGAATTGCCCTTCAACTTCCTTCCCTGCTTTCAGCCTTACAACCTAAGTGGCAGTTGGGGACGATCAGCAGAAAACATCCACAAACTCAGTTCTCCCTGCACAGTCACAGGCCCTATCTACGAAACCAAACCACACGAGTGTGTGTTGCTGTCCACAGATCTCTGTTTGTGTGATCTTTACTTTTTGTTCCCCCTTATAAGGCTTTTGCGGTTGAAAACAACTTCCTCTGTAATGCAGGGTGCATTGAGGGCTGAGTTGGTTTTAATGATGTGCATCTATAGTACTCTCATGTTCATTAGAGATAAAAGAAATTAGAGAAGAAGGGCAAACATTTTAAGCCTGAAATTTCAGCAGCAAGTCTGGTGCAGCAGATAATTCCTTGGCCTGGGGATGGGGGGTGCTGTCTAGTATGATAGACTCTGGTGTTGTTTTTCACTCCTGGTAACAACAGAAACATTCAAATAACAAAACCATAGTGGGTTTTTTTTGTTTTTGTTTTTTTTAGCATTTTATAAAGTGCACATGATGCCCAGTAATGGTGAGATAGACCGCCTTTCTAGTAAAGAGCAAGGCGGGGAAAAACAAAATTATAATGCAATAAGTTCTGGTCGTCTTATGCTACTGTAACAAAATACTACAAAATTATAATTTAAAATATCTGAAAGTCTTTGGCTTTTGATTCTGGAGGTTTTGGGCTTTAAGATTGAGAGGCTGCATCTGATGAGGGTCTTCTTGCAACCTCATAACATTCTGCGAAGAAAAAGGAGAAGAAGAGGAAGAGGAAAATAATAAAGGAGGAGAAGGAGGAAGGAAAGAAGGAGGGAGAGGAGGAGGAGGGAGGGGAGGAGGGAGGGGAGGAGGAAGAAGAAGATGAGGAAGAGGGAGAGGAGGAGGGAGAGGAGGAGGAGAGAAAGGAGGAGGAGAGAGAGGAGGGAGAGGAGGAGGGAGAGGAGAAAGGAGAGGAGAAGGGAGAGGAGGAGGAGGAGGAGGGAGAGGAAAGAGGAGGGAGAAAAGGAGGGAGAGGAGGAGAGAGAGGAGAAGGGGAGGAGGAGGGAGAGGAGGAGGAGGGAGAGTAGAGAGAGGAGTAGGGAGAGAAGGAGAGAGAGGAGAAGGGAGAGGAGGAGGGAGAGGAGGAGGGAGAGGAGGAGGGAGAAGAGGAGGAGGGAGAGGAGGAGGGAGAGGAGGAGGAGGGGAGAGAGAGAAGGAGGGAGAGGAGGAGGAAGAGAAGAAGGAGGAGGGAGAGGAGGAGGAGGAAGAAAAAGACACCTCCCTGAAGAGACAGAGACCACGCTGACCTCATCCTTACCAAGGAACCCACCTCAGCTACAATGAATCTTCTGTGATAACAGCACTGGTGCACTTGAGAGACACAGGACTCATAGTGTAATCAGCTCCTAAGCCCTACCCTCTGGGCACTGATGCTCTGGGGATTAAGTTTCCAGTACAGAAAGAGGGTGAAGAGACATGTTCAGACAACACTAGAACAAACTTCCTCTCTGAAGCAATGTGACTTGGGGATTATTCTGTCAATAAAGTACGTGTTGCTATCCAGCACGTGTGGTAAAAGGAATGCGACCTGAAGGCCGCACAGTCATCAGGCAGAGTTAGAACAACCAACTCCATCAGAAGAGGTCTAGAATCAGCCTGTGTTCCCCAAGAATTCTGGAGAAAAATATAGCGGTTGTTAAGGAAAGAGGAATGAGGCTGTGTGTGAATCCCTTTACCCTCAGAATAAATGTGTTGTAATCCATTTCCACTTTAAATCAGTCCACGGCATCTGGTGTCTTCCCCACCCTCCTCTTCATTGTAGACACAGATGAATGCCTGACAGAGTACCACTACTAAATAAAGACCCACAACTAACAACTATCAGGAGAGGAACCGTAATGGCACAGCTGAGGACTGGAGAGAAAACACACTACAGACAGAAAGCCAACAGAACCTAACAACACTGTCTTCAACTGCTGACCTTGTTATGTTCCGAGGGTGCACCAAGTTACTCATAGCAAGGAACACGCCCTTCCCTCCCCCCCCACCCTGATTTGTTTGATGCTTCCGTTCATGTCACATTGGTTACTAAGAAATCTACCACGAGTTCAGTGCTCACTCATTTGCCCAGCCACATCCTCCAGGCACATAGGAGGATGGTGACTTGCGCTCAGAAGGCAGACATTTTCTAGCTTTGCTTAATACATCCCCATAAAGCAAAGCCAGACCACCCACCATGTGTAACTGAATCTTAAATGTCTATAATGTCCTTTAATTCAGAAATGTCTACCCAGGAGCTAATTCAGTTGCAAATCAGCAATGCTTCAGTTCTTAGAAATCAGTATCAGTTAGACCAAGTTTCAAAACTAGCCTGAGGGTGTGCCTCCGCTAAAGCCCCTCCCACTGTCTTCCCCTTTCCCTTCCACTTTAGGTCAATAAATATGCATTCCTTAAAAAGCTGCTTGAGCCTCTCATTCCCCCACCCCACCCCTCAGATAGAGTCTAGAAGCAGAAAAAAACATCAAAGATATTCCTGATCAGAAGTTAGAAGATAACAAACATAAAAATAATGCTCTAAAGATACATGTAAAAATCCAGTTTTTATAGTGAGTCATACTATCTCTGATTAAGAATTAGGCCTTTATGTTATATGTGCGATTTTCATTTGAGGTTTATATATTCAGATTTCAAGTTCCTGAATTTTATTCATGTAATATCAGTCACAATACGAGTTTTACTTCCAAGAAAAATCTCTTATGTAATATCTCCCAGGAGAGATTTTCTCATTTCTTTTCTGTTGTAACTTTGGCAATCCTCTATTTCTTCTTTTTCTCCTATAATGTCATGATCTTATCTCTGCAGTGACCACCCGTCCCAGGTTAGGAGACAAATGCAAGGATTGTGGCTTATATGACAGTTTAGAGGCAGCACAACCATCTGGCATGCAGTTCTTGCAAAGTACATTCCCAAAGAAGCACATGCTTAAATTAGAGGGTGAGTTTGGTTATTGTATTACTCTACATCGCTCCTGGGTTTAAAACGTTGCAATTTTGATGTACGGAGACTTCATTGATTTAAGCGTCGTGTCAATGAGAAGACAAGGAGGATGGCAATACCATCATTTTTTTTTTGTTTTGTTTTTTCTTCATTTACAAAACCGAGTGATTTTGATTGAGTTGTTCCCATAAGTCTACTCCTATTAATGTGCAAGTGTTGGCCGGTTCACAGCATGCTTCAGTCTTCCGGCAGTTTCTGTGATGAACCAGCCTCTGACTGTCCACTGAGAACTTGCCTTTACGTCAGTGCTGATCTGGGTTTGGAGAACCTCACAGCAAATTTTCTTCTCGTTTTCCTTCAGTTACAAGAAGTGCTCAAGAGATTCAGGCAGTATGATTAATGCCAAAAGCAAACTGTTTAATCCTATGAAACACAATGAAGTGTCCCAACTTCCCAACTAAGGCAAAAGATAGTTTGGATTTTTGCATTTGAGTAAGTAACTACTCACAAAAAAAAAGAGAAAGAAAGAAAGAAAGAAAGAAAGAAAGAAAGAAAGAAAGAAAGAAAGAAAGAAAGAAAGAAAAAGAAATAAGGAAGGAAGGAAGGAAGGAAGGAAAGAAAGAAAGAAAGAAAGAAAGAAAGAAAGAAAGAAAGAAAGAAAAAGAAATAAGGAAGGAAGGAAGGAAGGAAGGAAGGAAAGAAAGAAAGAAAGAAAGAAAGAAAGAAAGAAAGAAAGAAAGAAAGAAAGAAAGAAAGAAAGAAAGAAAAGAAAAAAGAAAAATAAGAAAAAAAGAAAATCCAGTTTCTTTTTCCTTTCTTGAAAGCTATCTGGTAGAGCATTCAGGTCTCTTCATTTCATTTGGGTGCTGTTCTAAGTTGGTTTAGGAGCTTACAATTTTAAATTTATAAAAATTGCAAAGCAATATAGTATCTATGAACCTTTCTTATGGTTTCTCCACTGTCAATGTTAAACATCATTATGGATACCACTGTGATCAAATTAAAGAAACGGCATGCACACACAGTTTGTAAGCAGAGCTCTAGACTTTACTTGTTCTTTTTTTGTTACATTTTCAGTGTCTTTTTTTTTCTATACCAGAAACCGATCCGAGGTACTGTATTGCAATAACTTATAACATCTTCAGAGTTTCTCAGTTTTTTCCTTATTACTTTATGATTTTAATGGTTTTGAAAGACATTACTCAGTTTTTAATATTATTCTGATTGTATCTGGAGAGAGACAGAAACAGAAAGGGAGAGACTGAAACAGAGAGTCATACAGAGAAAAACAGAGATACAGAGAGAGAGAGGGGAAACAGACAGACACACAGAGGCAGAGACACAGAGAGATACAGACAGACAGACAGATAGACAGGCAGACAGACAGAGATTAGATTCAGCTATAACTTTTAGGAGATCATGCATGTCCTTCTCAGGAGGTCATAACAGTGAGTGCAGGGCGTCTTACTGATGAGGACACGCTTCACCAGCTGCAGAAGGTGCATGCTTCTAAGTGTCTCTATAGAAAACTCACTACTCTTACAGACCTGGGCAACTTGAGGAAATATGACAAACTACATCATTGCTGTAGAAGAAAAGTTATGCAGTTACTGAAACCCAGCTATGAAATGTACAGCTGTTTGCTGTTGATTCCTTTTAGAATACGGAAGACTGTATCATTCAACCAAGTTTGTAAATTACTAGTCTCCTGAAGTTATGAATTGTTTATCACAGAGCTTTTTGACTTTGGGTTTGATTTCCAGGCTCAATGACACACGTTAGTGAAGTAACCTAACCTCTTGGCTTTAGTTTCTTATTTAAAATTCCATAAAGATAACAATAATATTTGCTTTAGAGTGTTGTTTTTATGACTGAATATGCCAACATTTGTAAAGTGCTTAGAAGAACATAAAATAAACCCTGTGTGCCTTGGGGTAGGTATAAATATTTACGAACATGACAATGTGTGTGTGTGTGTGTGGCAACTGACTCAGTAACAGAAACAGCGTGTTTCGTGTTTTCCAGAATGCTGTAAGCTGTTATAGCTATTAATTTATCAAAGGGTGGAAAATTTCAAGAACTATTGATGTTTTTTCCATACACAAAAGTTAAAATATCAAACCTGTTGACTGACAGTTTTCTTGCCTGCAGAATATGCTAGTTGCAAATCCTTGTGGGAGTAGCCAATCGATATCTGATTTGTCTGAAGGCCTACTCCAAGAGATGGAACCGGTACCTGACACTGCTAGGGTAACCAAGAAACTGAGACGAGGTGGCTCAAGGACATGGGGTAAAAGCAAATACTACTATTACACACACACACACACACACACGCACGCACGCACGCACGCACGCACGCATGCATGCATGCACGCACACATGCACGCACACACGCACGCACGCACGCACATACGCACGCACGCACATGTACACATGGTAGTAAAGATGTCCCTTAAGGACGTGCTGCTCTACCTAGTAGATCAGTGCCTTGCTCAACCATCATCAGAGGAGCTTCCTCCCAGCAGATGGGAACAAACACAGAGACCCACAACCAGATGCTAGTTATGCGGAGAATGAGAGACCTTGGAACACATACCCATCAACAGGATGACTCCAACAAATCCCTCACCTCAGGGCCCATCGAACCCTACAGAAGAGGAAACAGAAAGAGTGTAAGATCCAGAGGAGACAGAGGACACCAAGAAAACAAAGCTCTCGTTATCTACACGACCAGAGCTCATATGAACTCACAAAGACCAAGGCAGCGTGCACGGGCCCTGCACAGGTCGGTATCAGTCATTTGGGTGTAAGTTATGGCTTTCAGTTACATGTTCTTATGAAACAAAACCCCTGAGTTTGTGAACAGTGGAACTCTGTTGCATTTTCTCTAGGGTTCTTTTCCTTCTGTTTATTTTTTCCCAATTCCAATGTGTTAGTTTTTGTTTTATCTTAGTATATCATATTTTATGATTATCCCTTAGAAGCCCGTTGGTTTTTTTTAAATGAGATACACAGAGGAAGCGGATCCAGATGACAGGGAAAGTGGGTGAGAATAGATAGAGGGAAACTATAATCAGAAAATATTACATGAGAAAAGAATCTATATTTAAATGTAAATAATATTAATATAAATAATATAAATATCCTATTTTAATAATAGAAAATAATTTTAAAAATCTATTTTCAATGATAGAACATAATTATAAATTAAATCAGATAAAAAGAAATAGCATGCAGTGGGTGGTGTGAGCACAGAGGAGGTGGCCCTGCCCCTCCTTACCTGTGGAAGGTGGGAGAGCAGGCCCCTCCCCTTGCTGGAGAAGTTCTGGAGAGCTGGGCCTGGTGGCATGGTGTGGAAGAGCTGCTGGACAGACCATCTCAGCTACAACCCAGGCCCAGATCCAGGGCTTTGAGTTAGCCCGCCCCAGGATCTACCCCGTCTGTGAACTGCCGGAGGGTGTGGAGGGGGCTGGTCCTGTAGAACTAAATAAAACTGCAGGACCTCCATGACCCAAGGCAACAACAGGATATCCAAGAGGAGTCCTAGTGAGGATGCAGTGTTGATAGGGATGCAGAAGCCAAGGCCTCTAACCAGACCAATGATTCATTGCAGTGAACACTTACAAGCGAAACTGTTTGGATAAATGGATATAAAGGGTATCGTGGTGTGTGACACACCTTCATATATCACAGCGTCTGTGGTGGTGGTAGTGGTGAGATTTTTTTGTTGTTGTTGTTTTCCTTTGTTTTCTTTTTTGTTTTGTTTCCTTTAGGGGGAGACGGCAAGGGCGGAGGCAGGTATGGCGCGATTGTGGTACATGACATGAAATTTGAAAAGAATCTATTAAAAATATAAAAAAAAAGATCTGGAAATTCCAGAGCTGCTTTGTGAAAATGGCGATGGAGCCTGAGGTGACGTGACTTTCTGGATAGTAGGACAGAAAGGCAGGCCGGCCAGGCGCTCATCACTGAATCATGATGCCCATCCTGTGGACCCCGGTTTTGAGGCAACAAATGTGCTCTATTATAGATGTTGTCGTTGTTATTTAGACGTCATCTTGCTGTGTGTGCGAAGCCAGCCTGGATCTCATGATGTAGCTGGGACTGATCCTTAACCTTGGGTTCCACCTCAGCTTCTAACGTGCTGGGATGACCGGCACCACCGCACTGCCTCACTCTCCTTTAAGACAACACACGTCAAGTTTAGATTTTTTCACCTGTATTTCATAAACTTTTCTAATCAATGCACCGTGAGTATACACTACTAAACAAATATGACTAGAAAAAATACAGTTTCCTTATCTAAAAATGGAATGCAGTGACCCCAGAATTTTCTAAGGATTAAATATACTTATGTAAATTAGATGGACATGTGAGGAGGGAGTTGAGAGGGAAAAAAACTACGCTTTTCTAACTTTATATGCTTTATAAAAATAAGTACACCATACAACTACAATTAGAAAATAACGTCCATACCTCTCAAGTTTCAAAGAACTACTTCCATATTTTTGGGACATTTTCCACTCAACTTTAGAAAATTCATTGCACTAGAAAGAGGAACCACAGCCCTATTCATCAGTCCACCATACATTTACAGCCTGCACACTTTCCCCTCACTGCCCTTCCCTGATACAATGTTTAACCATTCTAGGTATTCTCATAGGGTCCTATTGAATGACATCTGGGGCAGGGATTGATCACGAAGGGGGAGCAATGTGGATAAGATGGAGAGTGCAGAGGCCCAGGCGAGAGAGCAGTCAGAATGCATTTATACATGTCTTATATTGCCACAGAACTAAACCGATTACTAAAAAGATTATTGATTTTGAGTCAGGCAGTGGTAGTGCATAACGTGGCTCTTGAGAGGCAGAGGTAGGTGGATCTCTGTAAATTTGAGGCTGGCCTGCTCTACAGAGTGAGTTCCAGGACAGCCAGGGCTATTCCACAAAGAAACCCTATCTGACCACCGTCCAAAATGAATGCATTTGTAATTCTTTCAAATAAATAAGAGAATTATTTACTCAAATTTTCTTTTTATAGACAAACTGAAAGTGTGATGACAAAATAATTCAGTGATATCTCTTTTACCACACACACACACATACACACAGAGAGACATACACAAGACACACACAGAGAAACACACAGACATTCACACAAACACACAGACACACAAGCACACCACACACAAGACACACACAAGGCACACACAAACACACAAACACACCACACATAAGACACACACACACACAAACACACAGAAAGAGAAACATACTCACAAGACACACACACAGACACACACACACACACAAACACACACAGACACACACACACCAAAGAACATACAGACATACACACAGATACACATACACAAATATACCACCCATGAAACACACATACACATAAACACCTCACATACAGAGACTCACAGACACACAGACACACACATGCAAATCCATCTAAGTGCACCTTCCAGTAGGGTATACATAGTCATTTCTTTTAGAAATCTCTAAACACAATTTATTTTACTCTTTTTAGTAAACCTTTGATTAACTGTTTTAGTTTAGAACTTTTCAACATTGTTAAGTAGGGTGTTGCATGCCTGTAATACCAGTGCTTAAATGGGTGGTCCAGCAATTCTGTCACAAGTTCGAGGGCGTCCTAGACTGCTTTGTAAGTTTCAAGCCAGGTTGGGATACAAACAGAGATCCTGTCTCAATCGTCCAATCAATCAATCAGCCAGCCAACTAACCAATCAATCCTTTAATCATTTTTTAACTTTCGAACGTCATGTTTCCACCTCCATTAGTAGCTGGTGCCATGTGGGTGTGCTTCCTGTGAAGAACTGGAGGCTGGGGATGGGTAGGAAAGGCAAGAAGAAAAGTACTGCAGTACACATGCTAGCCTTAACAGTGCACACCTTCTCGGCCTTAGTGTCTAGCGCACGCTCCAGCACACCACACCACTCCTGACCAGGGTTCTTGTTTGGTGGTGTTCTCCCCCGAGCAACAGTCACAATCAAGAATTTCAGATGCTGAGGTTATGACCTTGATATGAACGCTCTGTTTTAGGGTATGCCTCTCCATCTTAAAGGCAGTTGCTAATAGCTTGGGTCAATGAATAATAGAAAGAAATTGGAGTGAAAGAAAACCCAGAGGATGCACCTTTCTGTTAGATTTTATTTCTCTTTCATGGAAGGAACTTTGGCATAGAGGCAGGATCTCTCTCTCTCTCTCTCTCTCTCTCTCTCTCTCTCTCTCTCTCTCTCTCTGTGTGTGTGTGTGTGTGTGTGTGTGTGTGTGTGTGAAAACGTCAAAAATCAAACAAATCATTAGGTTTCTAACCAAGATTCTAATTTTGAAACCTCACTGGAAACAATTAAGGAGAGAGGCAGAAAGGATGTGTTTACAAGAGGACTACTAGGTAGAAACCTCAGTTCTCCTAGCTCTTTCTGAACTGCAGATCCTTCACCCACAACTGTCACTTGATAATTTTTCTCCGTTGGCCTCTCGCCACCCAGTGGTGGATTTCTGCCTTCGACCTCAGCAATTCCTTCCCTCTTGCTCTGGTCCTTTGGAGTCCCTGAACCAAAGGTCAGCCCAAAGGGGGTCTTCCCAGCGCAGGCGCACTCGCTGTTCTTGGGAGGTGGGACAGGGAGTAGGAGAGGGAGCACTTGAGGCAGGACTCATCTCAGGGTCCCAAGCAGAGAAGGAGGAAGAGCCAGTAGCACCCGAATGTCCCTAATGTACTCATCCCAGAAGCCCGGGGGTGGGGCCCTATCTTTGTTCTGACACAGGGACCTGGAGCTGGGGGAATTTCCCCAGCTTGGGGTTCCGGGCTCTTCCAGCCATCATGCATAAAAGGGGCTCACAGAGCCCTGGAGTCCCAGATCGCGCTGCCACCTGCACTTCGCACCAGTTCCTGCGCTCCAGACTCCAGCCACACTCCAGCCCAGCGCCATGGCCCCTCCCACCTGCCGCCTCCTCACTGCTGCGCTGCTCCTGCTGCTGCTGCTGGCCACCGGCCACCAGGCTACAGGTGAGATCCGAGGCTGATGTTCCTGGGGAAGCCTCAGGTGGGCGCAGCCACCACAGCCCCTCTGACCCACCGTCTTCTCCTGCAGGGGCCGTCTTGGCCAGTGAGCTGCGCTGTCATTGCCTGCACACCCAACAAAGGGTTAATTTTGAGACCATCCAGAGCTTGACAGTGAAGCCCGCAGGACCCCATTGCACCCAGATAGAAGTCATGTGAGTGTCTCCCTGGGTAGCCTCTGTCAAGGCCAGAATAGCCCAGACCATCCTGCAGCCCCAGGCTCACCCCACTGGAACCTCATGCCTTATAATGATCCCCACTTCCCTCTGCAGAGCAACTCTGAAGGATGGTCAGGAAGTTTGTCTCAACCCTGAAGGTCCCAGGCTTCAGAAAATCATCCAGAAGATACTGAAGAGGTGAGTGGTGCTATTTGTTACCCGCATCAGTGTACTGGCTTCAGTCTCTCAGAAATCAAATCAGGGAAAGTCACAGAACTACAATAGTGCTTATTATCTTTACAATTATAATAATCGTTCTGATAATTAATTAGCTTCCTGTGGTGCCTGAAAGGATTTTTCCAGGATCTTTTATCCCTACCTGGAGCCTATTTCCATTCTGTAAGAGGGAGATAGCACTGCTTTTAAAACATTCTCATCTGCCTTGGTCTCCCAATCCCAGTTAGTTCTAAAAAGCCGGTCCATGGTGTTTGGAAACAGGGTTTTAATTTCTAATATTTAGTGAGACAAAGCAGAGATTTTACAGTGGTATATATATATATGTGTGTGTGTGTGTGTGTACACATACACACATATATATGTGTATGTATATATACATATATATCATGTATAAAAACCATATATATGTATATACATAAATATATATACATATATGTGTACACACACAGACACACACACCCCAAAACCTATTATCTATGTCTTTCAGGAAATTTTATCTTAAAACTTAATAAAAACAAAAAAATAGTAGTGCTTCATAAGTTAAGTGAGACCTGGTGTGACAGACAAGCGGCTTCAACAGCTTTAGTTTTTTGAGACCCCAGATCCCCCACTCCATCTCCATCCTGTAGGAGAGCATCTGCAGGCCTGGAGCGTTCACTCTGTGCCACAGGCATCACAGGCCATGGTCACTGAGGCCAGGCTGTCCTCAGAAAGCCCAGGAGAACGAAGAATGCTGTGCGCCTAACAAAGGCATCTTATTTTCTCCTGACAGTGCCAAGTCCAGCTGAGCGGGGAAGGAGGAAGCCCCTCACCATGATGGAGGACCTGCCTTGTAAGGCAGAAAAAAGTGATCCAGCCCAATGCCGTCGGCTGTGCCTTCACAGGCTTGTTTTGAACAACTCCCGAGAGTTCATACCTATTTATTTTCCCCAAATTCTATGTTAATATTTTACATGTAAAAAAAAAAAAAAACTAAGGATGTAATTGAATCTGCTTTCAACATAGCATCTTATTTAATGTTTATTTAATATCGAGTCTAAGTTTAACCAATCCTTATTCTTAATCTGAAGGTTGAAGGGTTTCAGATTCCCTCAGGGAATTATATTGCTATTTCTGAGGCCTTTTTCCCAGGCTGACCATTGTGGTGGCAGCTGGGGAAGTCAGGAAACAGACAAACAAGGTCATCTCGGTGTAGGAAGGATTTATGTGCACATCTAGTTCTGTAACTATACAAGATTCTCCGCTGTTATTTATTGAAATGGCTTTACAGTGTCCCATGAATGATCAGCTTTGCATTGTAGCTTTATGAGTTGTAGTGTACTATATATTCCTTAGACATTTTAAGTGATTTTTGTGTAAGGCAGAATGACTGTTTAATTCCTCTCTGTCTTAGAATGAAGTTTACATATTTATTGGTATTTTTACATATAATTTGAAAATAAAATATTTTAAAATAATGCTTGTTCCATTTCCTTGGAGGGCTGTTGCTTATGGTTAAGCCAATGATTTACCTCAGTGTTTCTTAAGTGTTCTTCCTGCTTCCCCACACATTCAGTTGGCTAAAAAATCAATCACTCCCTAAGTCATGACTCTGTCCACGTGGTGGCGGCTCTTGCTCCCCACCCAAGAATGTAATTTTCCCAGTGCTGACTCAAGAGACTCTCTCCTCTCTAGTTCCAGGGCATCTGATGCCCTCGTCTGGCCAGCAAAGGCAACAGGCACTCATATGGTACATAGACATACATGTACTATCATACTACATGTACATAGGCTAATCATACACACACACACACACACACACACACATGAAAAACAAATCCCCTGCTACCTTGCCACCTGAGTTTGATCCTTTAAATATGCACAATCTTGTAGACAACTAAAGGACCTAATTCCATTGCTTTTGCTAAGTAATTTTTCTAACAACCATTAGCAATTCAGTGAATTTGACAACTTGGTTATTTTTCTCAACTTGTGTCACCAGAAGTTAAAAAAAAAAAAGTAAGTGGCTGAATACTTCACTCACAAAAAGGTGTGACAGTTGGGTTCAATTTTCCACCTTATCATGTATGAGATTACTACCCATTTTAATGCTCTAATTCCTTATTTCAATATGAAAAATTTCGGTATACACACTGGGTTTGACTATATTGGTCTCATCATTCTTCATGACATTTTATAGACCTTGAATAAATATGCTCTGGATGGGAGCTACACTATCGCTTCTAAGGACAAATCTGTGAGAAAAAGAAAACATGTCAGTAAAGCTAAACTCCACATCTGGGAATGAGAGGTAGTTGTACCTACAAAGGTAGTACTTGCTTCCTCTTTGGGGATTTAGGACTCATTAGGAAATCCTGGATTTGGTAGAGGCAAGGAGGAAGGCCGGGAAGCCTCAGTATTTGAGATCTCTCAACTTGTTCCTAGTATCCGAATGAATAGGCAGTGAGAAGCAAGGAAGAAGCTCTGTGGGCTGTCCGCACGCACTCACACCTAAGAGATGAAAGTTGTAATAATCTCTTCATCTCCAAGATTATTGGTTACAAATGATCCCGGAAGGGAGAAAAGTTTATGAACTAAAGAGAAATAAATTCACTGGAATCCGTCTAGAAGATCCACAACGCTGGCATTCCCTCCCTGACTCCAAGTGATGGGATAGAGGAAAGGGGACTCTAAAGCTTTGGTGAAGCCCTCACTCATACCTGAGACCCTCCATCACTTAATATTGCCCTTCAGGCTGCTACGTCCTTGTTAGTAGTAGTAAACATAGGACACAGGAAGGACAAAAGACTGGTTAAAACTAGGTTTCAAAGAGTCAGATTGACTTTGGATTTTGTGACAATCTTATCTCAATCTTAAGAAGTGGGAGACAGGACTTGAGGTGGTGGTCACCGGTTGAAGGTGGTAGGAAAGGAAAATGATGCAACGGAATCATTTCCTGAGACTGGTTACGGGAAACACCAATGGTGACGTGGATGGGGCTCCTGAGTAAGGTTTCAGAGAGAGGGAAGTGGGGGTGACACTGCCCTGTCCTTGGGAGTGCTCCAGAGGAACCCTCCTGAGACTGCCAGAGGTAGCCAAAGAGCCACCAGGGACGGCAGAGTGAAAGCTCATGACAGCACAGTGTCGCAACCCAGGAAAACAAGTGGTTCCCTTCTCTGCCCACAGACTGAGAAAGAGAGCCGGTCTAGTCACCGACATCGATGTGCTTCATGTGTCCTCCACAAATGTTTCAACTTAAGGTCCCCGTCTGTCTTAGTCAGGGTTTCTATTCCTGCACAAACATCATGACCAAGAGGCAAGTTGGGAAGGAAAGGGTTTATTCAGCTTACACTTCCACACTGCTGTTCATCACCAAAAGAAGTCAGGACTGGAACTCAAGCAGGTCAGGAAGCAGGAGCTGATGCAGAGGCCATGGACAGATGTTTCTTACTGGCTTGCTTCCCCTGGCTTGCTCAGCCTGCTCTCTTATAGAACCCAAGGATACCAGCCCAGAAGTGGCACCACCCACAAGGGGCCCTTCCCCCTTGATCACTAATTGAGAAAATGTCCCACAACTGGATCTTATGGACTCACTTCCCTATCTGAAGCTCCTTTCTCTGTGATAACTCCAGCCTGTGTGCCTGACTGTGTGTCAAGTTGTCACACAAAACCAGCGAGTACACCGTCCTCCTGCCTGTCTTCTGAGGTGTCATCATCTGAAGGAAAAGCAGACATGGCAGATGGTTTGATGAGCTCACAAAGAGGAAAATCTGTGATGTAAGACCCTCAAGAGCCTCCTTCGACCCACAGGGGTGGAGGGCAGTGAGCAGATGAATGCGGAAAGATGCGTGCATTCTTTCTAGCCTTATAGTGTGTATGTTTTGCTGAAGGACATTTGCCGTTTGACTTTACTCTTAAATGGCTTAAATGAGGCACAACTGTGTGGAGTCTTTCACGAGGTTTCCTAGTATAAGCAGAGGCTTTGTTGTCCACACTGCTACCTCACCATTATGCTATTTGACTGCTTTTCTCTCCTCTCTCCATGTTCTGCTTTCTCTCAATGCTTCTTCCTGTGATAAATCTTCCTATTGGATTCTGCTTTCAAAGGAAACTGAATTTGCCCACTTGGGAATCCCAGAAACTAGACCTTAAGGCAAAGTCTTATGTATTTTATTAATGAGTGGACTGTCTGAAAACTGGGGACTGGAGCTGGGGTAGACAATGTGAGGTGAGTCAGGAAATCTATGAGATCTGGCCAGAGGATCACATGCGGTCAACATGGTCAGGCTAGAGGGGGCACTCCATGACCTGTTTCAGCTAGGCGATAGGCCACTTGAGAGCTGTTTGGAGTGTTTGTATTCTTATTCTGAAGAAACTATGAAACCAATTTAAACCAGGAAATCAAAGTTTCTGTGATTTCTGTCATGCTTATAAGTTGCCTAAGAAGCCAGATGTTAATCTTTGAGCTCTTTCTTTCTCTCTCCTCTCTTTTCTTTTCTTTTTTCTTTTCTTTTCTTTTCTTTTCTTTTCTTTCCTCCTCCTCCTTCCTCCTCCGTCTCCTCCTCCTCCTTCTCCTCCCCTCCTTCTCCTCCCCCTCCTTCTCCTCCTCCTCCTTCTCCTCCTCCTCCTTCTCCTCCTCCTCCTTCTCCTCCTCCTTCTCCTCCTCCTTCTCCTCCTCCTTTTCCTCCTTCTCCGCCTCCTTCTCCTCCTCTTTCTTCTCTCTCTCTCTCTCTCTCTCTCTCTCTCTCTCTCTCTCTCTCTCTCTCTCTCTCTCTCCTTTCTTCTTTCTGGCTGCATTTAAAGCTGAAACCTGGACCTGGTTCCTTAGTTCCCCCCCCTCCCCCCCAAAAAAAACAAAGCAGATCTACCAAGACATAGCCAGGTTTAATTTCTCCAGTAAGTTGGTACCTTATTGACATTTATCTTTCATTTAAATATGATTCAGTGTGTGAAAGTTTGGGAGAGTTAAAGTCACTTCCATTGTTTGGAAAAGAGATCAGGCAGCTTGGAGAAGTGAAATAAATAAAATAAACGCTTAATAATTTGGTAGCTAGGTAGGAGTTTGGTTTCCATAATCTAAAACTCCCATTCGACCTTACTCCTTAAATTTCCACCATTGCTCATAGCACCAAACAAGGGATGAACCCTTTAACACATGAGCCTCTGAGGGACACCCATAAGTAGAGTAAACACAGATGCCCCTTTGGGTTTATTTATTTATTTATTTTTGGTCTGTCTCTCCAAAACAAGCTGTCATACTCTTAAGAACAAAACTCAATTTAAATTCTCTTTCAATAAATAATGTCTACAAAAGGTCCTGATATGGAATGAATACTCAATGGGAATGAGCATGAAGCCTTTTTATTATTTAATCTAAGTTCTTCTTTGGACTATATCAGCTCCCTTGTGCTTATAGATTATATATATATATATATATATATATATATATATATATATATATATATAGCTAAATTTTATAATGGATTAAACTGTGCCCCCTTTAAAACTCATCTGTAGAGATCCTAAGCTCCAATACTTCAGAATGCGAGCTTATTTGGAGATTTGGTCTTTAAACTGGCAACCGATGAGATATGATGCTATATAATGTAGTGGAGAGATGAAGGGGATGTCACAGAAGGAGGATTAAATAGGGAGGGAGACAGAAGACAAAGGTGAAGAAGGAAATATGAGGAGAGCAAAACAAAAGACCATTTGAAAAACCATATAGAACTTACTAGTGTAGACACTTCCTAAAATATATACACATATAAAGGAATCTAAATGGATTCCTTTGGGAAAGGGATTTGAACACTGATGAAGACAACATCCAAACTAGAAATTTTATGCCATCGAGCAAAACCTGCAGTGCTTGGAATGGGCCATATCTTGTTGAGTAATCAGACCAATGGGCCCCAGTGGAAATCCTCAAGCATCACAGGCTATTTCCAAGGCTTTTGGTTACACTTTACAACCCGATGGTAACGTTCAATTGCTGAAACCAACACTAATGTGGGCAAATGAACACAGAGAACTTGAGTTGCTACCTGTTTAGAAGCTTCAATCCTATTGACTAACATTCATGTTGACTGGAAGATGCTCTGCACCCTACTAGGGGAGAAAGGGAATCCTCAAGATCCTTCAGCTACAAATCCTGTCACATATACCAGTGATCTGCCTACAGAGTACACTGATAGAGTAATGGCACAATTGTTAGGGGAGTAACCAACCAGCTTCTGATTGGATTTAAGGTCCACTCTAGAGATGGAACCCATACGTGCCATGCATAGCATTACTAAACGAGCAAGAACCTGAGAGTAGATAAATCATGAGCCTAGGAGAAAATCTACTAGTATGCTAAAGAAACATAGCATTAAAATAACTTCCAATGAGACATTGATGTGCTTATATAGTGCCTTGCTCAACCCTCATCAGAGATGCTTCTTGCAGAAGGTGGGAACTAAACAGAGACCCACAACTGGACAATGTGCAGAGAATGAGACACTTTGGAGCACTTCATTCTAGATAAGATGTTTTCATGAAGGCTTTTCCCTCAGGGATCTATGTGGAAGAGAAGGCACAGAGATTGTAGAAGCTATGACTGGTGATTGACTCCAAGCAAGCAGTGCCTTCCAGACACAACAGAACCAATGCACCTTTAAGCCCACAGAGACTATAGAAGCACACACAGGGCCTGCAGAGATTCCAGGCAGATGGGGTCCCAGCACTGAGAGGAGAAAGTGACAGGAGCTCTCACCCCTAGCTGGGAAGTGATTCGCAATTGATATCCACTGGCAAAAGAAAAAAGTGTCAGTTTTCTCCAATGGAATCTTAGTAGGGATGTTAACCATACTTTAGGGCAGATCCCATGCCCAAGAGCAGTTGGCCAACACAGAACAAACTCAACGATATTTTTGTACACATTTTTTTAGGGAACTTTTTTGTTTTATTAATTTTTTGTTTATTTATTTTGATTTCTGAGTGTGTGTGTGTGTGTGTGTGTGTGTGTGTGTTTTGCAGAATTTTCCATGTCCAACCGCTTTAGGGCAGTGGGAGGCCTGTGAGTGGACATGGAAAAGGGAGTCAGAGCTAACAGTTGCAGAGACAGAGAGCCTCTCAGAGTAGGGAGAAGCCAGGATGGAGGCAGACAGACAGGAACAGGATCCTGATGCAAAGTGGTTTTAAACAGCCACAAGTAGCTATGATTTCACAAGTTTAGAAATATTAGAATAAAGCTTTTGTCATTATTAATTGGCTATGAAATTACTGTATTGGCATCTAGTAAATTGTGATTTTATTGACATATAAATCTGATTGGTTACTTAAGTTTTAAGAGTCTTAATTCTACCAGGTTACTAGGTATTGTTTTATGCAACTTCGAGGATTGTGATTCTATTTGGTTACTGGAGTGTGGGACCTCCGGTTACAGGGGATTGTGACAGAGAGGGAACTAGTTAGCTGCGGGGGCTGGCTCCAGCGAGTTGGCAGCAGTGCGACAGAGGCTGCAGCTGCGGCAGGAGCATGAGCATGGTCCGACCCTGTGGAGTGGCCGGCTCATTTTTTAATATTTCCCACAACATGTGTGTGTGTGTGTGTGTGTTGTTTTGTGGGTTTGTTTCCTTGTTTGTTTTTTAAGGAAGAGAGAAAAAAGAAACTAAAATTGGTTTAGTAGGGAGGCAGGGAAGATCCAGCAGGAACTGGGGAAACAGAAAAACATGACAAAAATATGGGTTTTTTTTTTTTTTGTCATTTAAAGATATAAGCAGTTGAGTTACAGTAAGTTAATAGGATGGCCCCTAATCTGATATTATTAGTGTCATATAACAAGGGGACATTTGGTGATGCCATTCATATAGAGAAAATACTATTGTGAACAAGAAGGCCACTGCAATTATAATAAAACTACCTGAAGCATTTCTCTCCCTTGAAATCCAAGAAAAGGTCCAACCCTGCCCACACCTTGATCTTGGACTTGAAGTCTAAAAGTCAGAACACTGTTGCCATTTAGGCCACCTAGCCTCTGGCTCATGCTATTGTTGTGTATGCTCAAACAAGAGGCAGTTTATTTTAGATAATTAAGATCAGTTATCTGCTTAAGAGCAAGAGGAGTAAATCTCATAGTCTTTTGCTACTTAATTAATCTTGAAGTCCAAGGAAACTTATGCACACTAAATCCCAAATAGCTGTAGTTTGCTATTCCTGATAGGATAAAACGATTAGATTATTTCAGTCTGGACTCTGTTTCTTTTGTAGTTGACACTATAACATGATTTTACCATAGTGAATTTATTATAAATTCCATCAGGGCCATACAAATATGTACAAGAACCAAAAGCAAATATTTGCTGTGGAAAAGTATGTTTATTCCCTTCTTTGCACAAGTAGAGTTTTGTAAAAATTATTCTCGTGACCCCATTCATTGACGACAACAACTCCTTATATTTACACAGTTTCAGCTCCAAGAAATGAGAGATTTGTATCCGTTTGCAACAAGTTCATTTCAACCTGCTCTCAACTTCTCGATTAAACAAAGCTTGAAAGCTAAGCCCATCCTCTGCATGGGCTTGTGAAGTGGCAAACACGCCACTTTTCCTTCTTCAGTGGGGAGAGCTGAAGAAGAGAAAGAAAATCCCCAGGGCTGCTGGAAGCACATAAAGCAGGACTGTGGCTGTGTGGTTTTACCACCCAGACCAGAGTCAAGCCACAGACAGACATGACTGCTCAACGCTGGCCCGTACTCCTGCTGGCTATCCTTAACCTAGGCATTTTCGGTAAGCTAACGGGGAAGTTTTCTTTTCTATCTTGGTACTGGGAAAAACCATTTCAAATATAATGAGGTGGTTTGGGCCATTAATCAAATTATAGAAATGGTTAAATTAAAGCCTAAGCAGGAAATGATAAAGATTGTTGAAGTTCAAAGAAAGTCTTAGTGAGTTAAGTGAAAACTTATTAGAACCAGATGATTCTAAGAATCAATGGTCTTCCTTTTAGAGCTGATAGTAGAAGAATTATTATCAACACACTTAGGGTATTAAGCTTATAGAAATTGTCACCTTTCAGTTGATAAAATTTATACATAATCATGAAGGCTTAAGTGTTTTACTATTTGTTACTGACTGTATCTTACCTTTAAGCAAGGTGCTAGTCACCTAGTTTATTTGCAGTTTCTCAAACAGTTTTTCAAAGTGTTTCCTTGCCATAAGATCATACAGTCAGCCTTGTGTGTTTGTCTTGTGTGCCGTGCTGTATTGGCTCCTAAGTCAAAGTAAAAACTTGAGCACTAAGGACTTATTTGTTCTTGCTGAGAAGTTCTCTACTCTTTCCCCTACAGCCCATCTCTGTGACACTGAAGAGTTACGATGTCAGTGTACTAAGACAACATCTGAGTTTATTCCTCTCAGATTAATTAAAACTATCCTGGTGATAACCAGGAATATTTACTGCAACAGAATGGAAGTGATGTAAGTAGTGAAGACATGGAGGAGGGAGGAGGCTCTTGCATGAAAGTTTTTTGGCTGACATCTCCTTTCAGAATGAGCTTCAGTGAGCCTCAATCTGTGGATTGAATAATCCTTTCACAGGGGTCACCTATGACCATCAGAAAATACAGATGTTAACGTTATGATTCATAACCATAACAAAAGTACAGTGTGAAGTAGCACCAAAAATAATTTCATGGTTGGGGCCAACACAACATGAGGAACTGTATTGGGGAGCTGCAGCATTAGGATGGTTGAGTAAGAAGCACTGTGCTACATGAAGAGGCAGAAGACTGTGACTCTGGGCAATGTTATTCCCACATGGGATGGGGAAACTATTACCCAATGTTTGTGCTCTCATTTCTAAGAGCAGCATGCCCTCTTTCCAGACAAAAAACAACCAAACCAAACCAAGCCAAGCCAAGCCAAACCAAACCAAACCAAACCAAACCAAAGTCAAGCCAAGCCAAGCCAAACCAAACCACAAGTGAAAGGCAGCTCTCAAGGGGAGAATACAGTTGATTTCATAAACTCTGCTAAGAAGAGTTAACTTTGAAGTCAATGAATACTCAAAAAGCAAAGATACACAGCCATGGGCAAGAATGAAGAAAAGGGGACCATCAATATATGTATGCATGCATGCATGTATGTATGTATATGCATACTTACATGGATGAATGATACACACACATATATATTTACAAATTTATGAAAAATTATACCAAGATAGATGCTTGGTATAGTTTTAAAAATATGATAGATTTCTTTAATACATTCCTATGTGCACTGTTGTAATGTTAGATGCATTAAATTTAGATCTTACAAAAACAATATTACCAATTATAATTTCAATAATTTTTTAACTTTTGAGTCAATTTATTCCCAAAATAAGTATCAGTACACAATTATCAGTGACTTTTCATGCCCCAGAACTTAGAAACAATAGGATAATTCCTTCTTCAAAAGGCCTGCAAATGAAAACTTGTTTCCTTTTGTATATGGGCTATATTGAATGCTACAACAAAGCAGTTACAGTAAAGTTTGCTTTTTTTTATGAAAAATAAAGGAATCTCTGCATTATACACTTGGGTGTACCGATACATATAATATAGCCTAATGACTCTAAGGTAATTTTTCTGGGGCATCAACCTGCAATTACAGATCGTACAGACTGTACGAAATCCCTTCACTCTTTAGTTATAACTTTTGTTCTATGTATGCATGTATGTATGTATTCATTCATGAATGTATGTTTGTATGTATGTATGTATGTTTGTATGTATGTATGTATGTATGTATGTATGCATCTACCTACCTACTTACCTGTCTATCTAAATGTGTGTGACTTAGCTGTTCATTGCTAGGTAACAATAGACTATAAAATAAATGTGGTTATTGCTCTACATTCTGTCGTTCAGCTTGCTGAGTGGCTGTGGTAGCTTCTTGGCTGATTGGTAAGAGAAAGTGGAAGAAGAGAAGAGGAAACCCGTGGGGCTGCAGGGAGCACATAAAAGAGCACTGTAGCTGCTGAATTTATCATTCAGACCAGAGTCAAGCCACAGACGGACATGCCTGCCCATTGGTTTATGAAGGATGCCAACCAGGCTGAAGGCTTGCCTAGAGGCTCTCAGAAGGGCTCTGCATTCAACTCAGGCTTGCTGGTAGAATTCAGCTCCTTGCTGAAGCCCCCCCCCCACCCTTCGCCCCCCCCCCCACACACACACACATCTTTCTAGGCCAGTGGTTCTCAACCTCCCTAATGCTGTGGACTCTTTAAAATAGTTCATGTTGTGGTGACCCCCAACCATAAAATTATTTTTGTCTCTAATTCATAACTGTAACTTTACTACTAAATCATAATGTAAATACCCGTGTTTCCCAATGGTTGTAAGTGATCCCTGCGAAAGGGTCATTTGACCTCCCCTGACTCCTGAGGGTTCTTGACTCACAGGATGAGAACTGCTGTTCTGAGCTGTTGGTCTGTGGTGAGTTTTTGTTGTTGTTGTTGTTGTTGTTGTTGTTGTTGCTGCTGTTCTAGTTTTTTTTTTTAATTCCAGGAGTTTATTTTTACAATATTCCACTCTGGACATAATCAATGGAAAATTACCCTCACACTGCACTGGTATTACCTCCCAATAGACTTACTTTTCTGATATCAACCAGAGAGGGCTGCTCTGGCTTCTACATGCGATGCATTTGAAAATATACCTTTTTTTGTTTATTTCATTGTTTAGTAACATTAGTTGTATCTTCAAAATCGCTTTTATAACTTAATATAGCATATAACACAATGCTTCTTTGTGAAGTGTTGAGAAACTGGGTGGACTTCTGCCTGCCACAAATAGAAACATATATGAGCACACAGAAGTGCAGCTGTGGGTGTTGGTGAGTACCTGCATATTAGCTACTCAGGGTAAAATTCAAGTTAGAATGGAACTAGGACAACAGAATCCTCCAGATGTGACTGGTTTTTGTCAGCTGAATTGTGTCCAGAACCTACCCTCCTAACCCCTGGGTTTGTCTGTGTGAATGTCTAGACACCATACATGTGAATGCCTATAGAGACCAGATTTAAACATTGGAAGTCTTGGAATTGAAGTGTCAGACAATTGTGGGCTGCTATGTGGATGCTGGGAATCTAACCCTGGTCCTCTGAAAGAACATCCAGTGCTCTTGACTACTAAGCCGTCTCCAGCCCCGGATGCAGGACAGTGCTAACACTTGGGCCGTGGGGAACGTGTGAAGAAGTTGGTTATGTGTAAGCCAAATAGAGAGACATGGGGAAAAGATAAGGTCGCCAATCCATACCTTGACGATAGTCTTCAGAATTTGAAGAAAGCACATTTCTATTACTGGGTCACTCTACCTCAGGCATATTATGACAGTCACAACAGATTATATGCTTCCAAAATTATTTATCTGTGCAAGAACTAGCGACAGTTTGAATTTTGTTGTTTCTTGGGTTTTGTTTTTTATCTTTTTCTTTGCCATCGGACATAATACTAAAAACAATTACTGTTTATTTTGTCTGCTTTTAAACTTCAAGTTAGTAAGATTGTATTGGATACATGTATCTTTTTGTAACATGCTTCTGTAACTTAGCATCATATTTTGCAATCCATTTAGTTTGCTGTGTTTAGCTCATTTACTAAGCTGAAACAATAGTATTTCATCATCATATCATAAACATAAATAGAATTCATTTGTTCAATAGTGTACTGAATAAATGACAATTTGGGTTCTATCTAGGTCTTTGTTATGACACACATTCTATATATGTCTTTCTTCACATGAGAATTTCTTGAGTTTACCATTTGTACATCTTCAATTTTACTTCTGTATAGACTTGATTATCAACCTTATACAATAAGAATGGGCAAGTTCTCAATTTTCTTCTTCAGATATGACTTGTTCCTCCTAGGATTTCTGGTCTTTCATGTAAATCTTAGAAGCAATTTTCATTTTTGTCATATAATAAGTATACTTGTAAATGTAATTCTTTGGAATTATATCCTGGAAGTTGACAGCGTTATAATAACAATTTTTTATTTCAAGCATATGGGTTTGCTTCTGATTTACTAAGAACATTTACATTCTCTTACTTTATTTTTTGAGACAGGGGGGGCTTGCTCTCTCTATGTCTTTGTGAGCTCATTTTAACTGACCACGAGAGAAATAATGGCCTTGAACGCACCATTCTAGTTTCTGGGATTATAGGTGTGCATGAGTGCACTCAATAAGGACTTGTTTAATGTCCCTCAATATTTCTCAATTACATCATACTTTCTTTAAATCACAGAAACTATCCCTAGACACTTTACATAATTGGATGCTATTATAAAGACATGTAAGTAAATTTCACATCCCGGGTATCGGTGCGTAGACACCACATCCATTTGCTCTGCACTGTCTGGAACTCAGGGCAGTCTCTTTCTCTCCTTGGGAACTTTGTGGCTTTCAGTTGTCTTTCTAGCATTGTTGAGATGACTGTCGTGAGAGCAGGCTCCTTTGCCTTCTGTCTGTGCTTAAAGGGAATATTTTCAAATTTGCACCATCACATATAAAACTTTGTGGCTGGATTTTTTTTATGTTAGTTAATTGCTAAAAGTTTGATTATATTATTTTTCACAATTGGAAAGCTTTAGGTTATGTTATTCTTTAAACCTCTGGAATGTAAAATTTGGATCAGAGTATGGTAAGACTATCCAGCCTTATATAAGAAACTACAAAACAAGAGGGGCTTCCGGGCGGCCAGCAGGGAGAAGAGGGTGTGCTCCGGTTAATCCAGCGGGCCCCAGCAGGAGCCTTCAGGTGCCTGCTTTGGGATCTGAACAGCCTGGGTCACAGCACTCGATCTCCAGGAAGTGCGGGAGACCTGGTGTGCACCCAGAGGCAGTCTGGGAGCTCACAGCACAGCTTGCTCCTGTGGCACTGAGCTTAGGTTCCAGTCCTGAGGCCTCTGGCGGGAGCCCTCAGATCTCTCCGCTTCCTGATCCAGATCAGCCTGGGTGGCAACACCACATCTCCAGGTCCTACAAGAGGCAAGAGGGGCTTCCAGGCGGCCAGCGGGGAGAAGTCGGTGTGCTCCGGTGAATCCAGCAGGCCCCAGAGGGAGCCTTCAGGTGTCTGCTTCGGGATCTGAACAGCCTGGGCAGCAGCACCCTGTCTACAGGCAGTGCAGGGGGTAAGCTGTGCACCAGAGGCCAACTGGGAAGGGGCAGCTTGCACTGGTGATTCCAGCATTGACAACACCAACTAACACCAGTGAGAACTAGATGGCAAAAGGCAAACGCAGGAACGTCACTAACAGAAATCAAGGCAATATGGCAACATCTGAACTCAATTCTCCTTTACCAGCATGTCCTGGATATCCCATCACACCAGTAAAACAAGATTTGGATTTAAAATCACTGGTCATGATGCTGGTACAGGAACACATGAAGGACAGACAGGTTTAAAGAAATTCAGGAGAAAATGGATCAAAAGTTAGAAGCCCTTGCAAGGGAAACACAAAAATCATTGAAAGAAATCCAGGAGAATACAAAAGCCAGGCAGGAGGATCAATGGAACAGGATTGAAGATCCAGAAATGAACCCACACACCTATGGCCACTTGATCCTTGACAAAGAGGCTGAAAACATCCAATGGAAAAAAGATAACCTTTTCAACAAATGGTGCTGGTTCAACTGGAGGTCAGTATGCAGAAGAATGCGAATTGATCCATCCTTGTCTCCTTGTACTAAGCTCAAATCCAAATGGATCAAGGACCTCCACATAAAGCCAGACACTCTGAAGCTAATAGAAAAGAAACTGGGGAAGACCCTTGAGGACATCGGTACAGGGAGAAAGTTTCTGAACAGAACACCAATAGCGTATGCTCTAAGAGCAAGAATTGACAAATGGGACCTCATAAAATTACAAAGTTTCTGTAAGGCAAAGGACACCATCAAGAGGACAAATCGGCAACCAACAAGTTGGGAAAAGATCTTCACCAATCCTACATCAGATAGAGGGCTAATATCCAATATATATAAAGAACTCAAGAAGTTAGACTCCAGAAAACCGAACAACCCTATTAAAAAATGGGGTACAGAGTTAAACAAAGAATTCTCACCTGAAGAGTTTCGGATGGAGGAGAAGCATCTTAAACAACCAACGCTCAACTTCATTAGTCATTAGGGAAATGCAAATCAAAACAACCCTGAGATTTCACCTTACATCAGTCAGAATGGCTAAGATTAAAAATTCAGGAGACAGCAGGTGTTGGAGAGGGTGTGGAGAAAGAGGAACACTCCTCCACTGCTGGTGGGGTTGCAAATTGGTACAACCACTCTGGAAATCAGTCTGGCGGTTCTTCCGAAAACTGGGCACCTCACTTCCAGAAGATCCTGCTATACCACTCCTGGGCATATACCCAGAGGATTCCCCACCATGTAATAAGGATACATGCTCTACTATGTTCATAGCAGCCCTATTTATAATTGCCAGATGCTGGAAAGAACCCAGGTATCCCTCAACAGAAGAGTGGATGCAAAAAATGTGGCATATCTATACAATGGAGTACTATTCAGCCATTAGAAACAATGAATTCATGAAATTCTTAGGCAAATGGATGGAGCTAGAGAACATCATACTAAGTGAGGTAACCCAGACTCAAAAGGTGAATCATGGTATGCACTCACTAATAAGTGGATATTAACCTAGAAAACTGGAATACCCAAAACATAATCCACACATCAAATGAGGTACAAGAAGAAAGGAAGAGTGGACCCTTGTTTCACTGAGGAAAGACTCTGTGAAACAGTATTCTGCAAAACCACAATGGGGAAGTGGGAAGGGGTGGGTGGGAGGACAGGGGGAGAGAAGGGGGCTTACAGGACTTTCAGGGAGTGGGGGGCTAGAAAAGGGGAAATCATTTGAAATGTAAATAAAAAATATATCGAATAAAAAAAAGATGAAAAAAAAAAGAAACTACAAAACAATCCTGACCTATTAATAGAGTTTTGCAGTCCTGTGAATTAGAGTCTGCCAGCATGAGTTTGAGCCCAGCAACCCACACTTTGACATACACATGCATATGGACAAATGCATAACCAGACTGCATCTCTGAAGAAATGGTATAGAGTTTTCCATGTGAAGCCACATCATTTCAATAAATCGTAACAAGAGTTTTAGATTTAAAAAAAAAATAACCAAACTGCGATTTACAAAAAATGTGGTATATTTACACAATGGAGTACTATTCAGCCATTAGAAACAATGAATTCATGAAATTCTTAGACAAATGGATGGAGATGGAGAACATCATACTAAGTGAGGTAATCCAGACTCAAAAGATCAATCATGGTATGCACTCACTAATAAGTGGATATTAGCCTAGAAACTTTGAATGCCCAAGACATAATCCACATATTAAATGATGTCTAAGAAGAATGGAGAAGTCACCCCTGGTTCTGGAAAGACTCAGTGCAGCAGTATAGGGGAATTCCAGAACAGGGAAGTGGGAAGGGGTGGATGGGGAAACAGGGGAAGGGAAGAGGGCTTATCGGACTTTCAGGGAGTGGAGAGCAAGAAAAGGGGAAATCATTTAAAATATAAATAAAGAATATATCGAATTAAAAAAAGAGAGAAAAAATAAATGACTTAATGCCTGGTAAAAATAAATAAATAAATAAATTAGCTAGGCACACTGATATGTGTTAAAAGTTCCACTCTACCAATGTGATTAATATAGTTTGAAAAATCTGTGTGTTCATTTGAAGTATATGCATTCATGTCGCAGATATTATAGTGAGTATACTTGACCTGCTATTAAATAAGTGCAGCAGCTATTTTACCAAAATACTTTATTTTTACAGAGCAAACCTGACAAATGGGAATTTGACTTGTTTGGATCCTAATGCTAAATGGGTGAAGGATCGTGTCGACATCATTATTAAGAGGTAAAATCAAGGCCAAGAATCTTCATATTCATGTTCTCTCTGTTTCATTTTAAAGGCAGATATATTTAAAAATATACACAGATATGTCATAGATGACAAGAAATCCACAATGAAATTAGAATTGTGTCATCTAGAGACCCCAGTAGCATCCCCAGATGTCTCAGTCAGGGTTTGCATTCCTGCGTAAAACATCATGACCAAGAAGAAAATTAGGGAGGAAAGGTTTTATTCCGCTTACACTTCCACATTGCTGTTCATGACCAAAGGAAGTCGGGACTGGAACTCAAGCAGGTCAGGAAGCAGGAGCTGATGCAGAGGCCATGGAAGGATGTTCCTTACTGGCTTGCTTCCCCTGGCTTGCACAGCCTGCTCTCTTATAGAACCCAGGACTGCCAGCCCAGGGATGGCACCACCGACAATGGGCCCTCCCCCCTTGATCACTAATTGAGAAAATGCCTCACAGCTGGATCGCAAGGAGCCTCAAGGGAGGCTCCTTTCTCTGTGCTAACTCCAGCTTGTGTCAAGTTGACACACAATGTCTATAACAGCGTCTCCAAGTAACTGCACGGCACTCCCAAGCTCGAGTGTCAGTATTCCTCACCTTTTTGTGAAGGTGACATAACTTGACCTCAGTTATAAATATCCTGATTGAATGCAAAGGAGATATAAGATTATTTAGCATGTGTCTCATGCCAACCAACTAGGTAGGGGGCCATTTGTTGAGAGAAATTTTAAGGGGGAAAAACGTGGGAGGAAAAATATAAGCATTTATTTAAATGAAGCCCCAAATATAATATTGAAAACGGTAACCTGAGAAGGGAAAATGAAAGCAGGCAGCAGGGATGTATTAGAATTCACTTCCACGAAATAGAGCTACGGGGTTGTAAGTGGAGAGAGGCAGACGCTCCGAAACTGGTGCTGCTTTATTTCCTAACCAAAACATGAGAGCTTATGAATGACCCCAGGGCTTCTGTTCTGGTAAGGTTTCTGTTGCTGTGATAAAAATACTAGCCAAATCAACCTGGGGGGAGAAAGGAGGTTTCGGCTTATAGTTACAGTTCATCATTAATGGAGGGCAGGGCAGGAACCCTGAGGCAGGAGCTGAAGCAGAGGCCATGGAGGAAAACTGTTACCGGCTTGCTCTGCATAGCTTACACAACCTGGTTTCTTATATAAGTCAGGCCCACCTGCTTAGAAGTATCACAGCTCCCAGTAAACCAGGTCCTCCCTCATCAATTATTAATAAAGAAAATGGCCCCACAAACATGGCCACAGACCAATCTGATGGAGACAGATCCCCAACTGAGAGTCTCTGTACCTGGGTGACTCTAGTCCTAATCAAGTTGACAAAAACTAACCAGCATAGTCATCTTGCTAACCATATTAGTCTGGGGGAGGGGGACCAGATTCAGTCATGGAGGTGCGATTTAGTTTCTAGATTTACCTGCTATCACTTAGGATACCATTCTGGAAAATTCACTTAGCATCAGATATTTGTATGCTTTCTTTTGTTCCTAATTTGATCTATCAGGGAAATATAAATATACACATAAAGTGGTTAACTGGGGCTATTGTTAATTTTCAACTGACCAAATGGGCTTCATTCATTCATTCATTCATTTATTTCGATTGTACAAATTGTATGTGTTGTCCTTTGTAATTCACTTTACATCCAAATCACAGCCCCTCCCTCCTCTCTTCCCAATCTCACACTTACAAATCCCTTCCCCATTGTTCTCTATTCTTCTTCTCAGAGAAGGTGAACTCCCCTGACTTGGGTACCACACCAACCTGGGGCCTTATATACCAGCAGGACTAGGACATCCTCTCCCATTGAGGCCCAGCCAGGTAGCCCAGATAGGGTTTAGGGGATCTAATGGCAAGCAACAGAGACTGAGACAGCCCTGCTCCACTTTTTAGGGAACTCATTTGAAGACTACAAAAGTGTAGGGTATCTACTTTCAACTTCTGCATGCTCCCTGGCTGGTGGCACAGGCTCTATGGGCCCCACGAGGCCAGCTTAGTTGAATCTGTAGGTCTTCTTTTGGTGTCCTTGACCCCCTGAGACTTGCTTACTTCTCTCTCTCTCTCTCTCTCTCTCTCTCTCTCTCTCTCTCTCTCTCTCTCTCTCTCTCTCTCTCTCTCTCTCTTTCTCTCTCTCTCTCTGGCATGACTCCAGCCATTTCTGAGGCTGAAGGTGAATTTATTTTTTCCCAATCTGCTTTTATACTATTTTAATTACATACAAGTAATAAGGTCAATTCTAGGTTAAGGACAATAAACACAAATAGTCAAGGAACAAGCAAGGCAGTAAACAAATTGCTGGGATCACTGTTTCTAAGTGCTTATCAGGATGACCAAGGTATCTGAGCCTACTTCCCTGTCCTAGCCCAAGTCATATTCTTGCCTGAAGCTTACTTCTTTGTTCTAGACTAAAATCAGATTCCTGCCAGAGTTTACTTCCCTGTCCTGGAAGAAGGTTAGGAAGCCTTTTTCCTTGTCCTAGCCCAATGCCAAATTTCTGTCAAGGGGCCTCCAAAACTCTCCACATCTCCCCCTTGTTTTTAATTTCATTTCCATTCTTCAGTTGAGGGACATCTAGGTTTCCAGTTAATAGCTATTATTAATAAAGCTGCTATGAGTATAGTTGAGCAAGTGTCCTTGTGGTATGGTGGAGCATCTTTTGGGTCTATGCCCAGGAGTGGTATAGCTAGGTCTTAAGGTAGTACTATTCCCAATTTTCTGAGAACCCACCAAATAGATTTTCAGAGTTGTACAAGTTTGCACTCTGACCAGCAATGAAGGAGTGCTCCCCTTGCTCTACATCCTCGCCAGCATGTGCTCCCACTTAGTTTTTGATCTTAGCCATTATGACAGGTGTAAGATGGAATCTTAGGGTCATTTTGATTTGTGTTTTCCTGATGACTAAGGACATTGAACATTTCTTTAAGTGCTTCTTGCTCATTCACGATTCCTCTGTTGAGAATTCTGTTTAGCTCTGAACCCCACTTTTTAATTGGGTTATTTGGATTATTGGTGTCTAATTTCTTTGTAAAGTTTGGATATTAGCCCCCCTCTCAGATGAAGGGTTGGTAAAGATCCTTTCCCAATCTGTAGACCGCCATTTTGTCCTATTGATGGTGTCTTTTGCCTTACAGAAGCTTTTCAGTTTCATGAGGTCTCATTTGTCACTTGCTGATCGTAGAGCCTGAGTCACTGGTGTTCTGTTGAGGAAGTTGTCTCCTATACCAATGAGTTCAAGGCTATTTACTACTTTCAGTTCCATTAGATTTAGTGTATCCAGTTTTATGTTGAGGTCTTTGATCCACTTGGACTTGAGTTTTGTGCAGGGTAATAGATATGGATTTCTTTTCATTCTTCTACATAGAGAGATCCAGTTAGATCAGCATCATTTGTTGAAGATGTATTTCCATTGTACGGTTTTGGCTTCTTTGTCAAAAATCAAGTGTCCATACGTTTGTGGATTTATTTCAGGATCTTTCGAGATTTGATTCCATTTTATCAGTCTGTCTATTCCTATACAAATACCATACAGTTTTTTATTACTATTGCTCTGTAGTACAGCTTGAGATCAGGATGGTGATTCCTCCAGAAGTTCTTTTATGGTTCATTCAGGATTCTTTCATGTAGCCTGAGTTTTTTGTTTTTCCATATGAAGTTGAGAATTTCTCTTTCAAGATCTGAAAAGGATTGTGTTGGAATTTTCATGGGAATTATATTGAATTGTAGATTGGTAATCTTTTGGTAAGATGAGCATTTTATTATGTTAATTTTATTGATTCATGAACATGGAAGAAATTTCTATCTTCTGATACTTTCAGTTTCTTCAGAGTCTTAAGTTTTTGTCATACAGGTCTTTCACTTGCTTGGTTGGAGTTACACCAAGATATGTTGTTTAACTATGTATATTATAAAGTGTTGTTTCTTTAATTTCTCAGTATGGTTATCATTTGTATAAAGGAGAGATACTAACTGTTTTTAGTTAATTTTTATCCATCCACTTTGCTGAAAGTGTTTATTAGGTGTATGATTTCTCTTGTATTTCGAAGTCATTTATGTATATTACCATATCATGCATAACAATACTTTGCCTTTTTCCTTTCCAATTATGTTGCCTTGATCTCCTTTAGCTGTCTTATTGCTCCAGTTAGAACTTCAAGCACTGTATTGAGTAGATAGGGAGAGAGTGGGCAGTCTTGTTTTGTCCTTGATTTTAGTGGAATAACTTCAAGTTTCTCTCAATTTAATTTGATGTTGACCATTGGCTTGCTATACATTGCTTTTATTATTTTTAGGTATGTACGTTGTATCCCTGATCTCTCTAAGACTTTTAACATGAGGGTGGTGTTGGATTTGCTCAGAGGATTTTTCAGTATGTAATGAGATGAACATGCGAATTTTTTCTTTCAATGGTAGATTACATTGATAGATTTTCATATAGTGAACCATCCCTGAATCCCTGGGATGAAGTCTACTTGATCATGGTGGATGATGTTTTTGATGTATAACTGGATTTGATTTGCAAGTATTCTATTGAATATTTTTTGCATTGATGTTCATAAGAGACATTGGTCTCAAATTTTCTTTCTTTGTAGATTCTTTGTGTGATTTAGGTATCAGGGTGACCGTGGCCTCATAGAATGAATTTGGCAGTGTTCCTTCTGTTTATATCTTGTGGAATAGTTTGAGTAGCATTGGTATTAGCTCTTCTTTGAAAGTCTAGTGGAATTCTGCACTAAAACCATCTGGCCCTGGGCTTTTTTTGGTTGGTAGACTTAATGACTGCTTCTATTTCCTTAGGGGTTATAGAGCTGCTTAAATAGTTTACCTGACTTTGATTTAACTTTGGTGTATGGTATCTGTCTAGAAATCATCCATTTTGGTTAGATTTTTCAATTTTTTGGAATTCAGGTTTTTAAAGTAACACCTAATAATTCTTTACATTTCTTTATTGTTGGGAGGTTATCTGTGCACAAGCAGCCTGGTTTCAGTAGAGCAGGGACTTTGAACCCTGGAGAGCTGGTGGGTGGTGGCTCCCAGCTATGATCTTGTGGGCGGGGCTTCCACCTGCACAGGATGGGAAGAGTTCAGTCACCTTCCCCTGAACAGGCCACTGCCACAGTTGCAACCCCCACAGCCCCCCGCAGGACAGACGTGTGGTTGTTAGTCACATGTGGCCATGCCCAAGGCCCCTAGACTCCACCTCTGCAGTCACCTGGCTACATCCAGGCTTTCCCTGCTGCTCGCTATTGCCAGGTAACCCAGCCACTGGTGTGTCTGTGTGTGTGTGTGTGTGTGTGCAGTCTCTGTATAGCTCAAGTTATAGGGGGCTTCTTGCCCCTCCTTGCTCTCTCCCTCTCTCTCTCCCTCTCTCTCTCTCTCTCTCTCCTCTCTCTCCCCTCTCTCGTTCTCTCATCTCTCTCCATTCTTTTCCCCCTTTCCATGTGGTCATGACCATCCCTCATTTCTCTATCTTCTCTTTTCTCTTTTCTTCTCTATTTCCTTTTCTCTTTCTATTTTTCTAATAAGAAAACATTAAAACTACAAGCTGTCTCTTGTCAAAACCCCCTGTGTAGAATCATGGAGCAACACACAGCGTTTCCAGCCACCACCACGGAAAGGATCCAAGAGGCCCCAGTGTTTCCAGCCACCATGGAAAAAATCCAAGAAGGCTTAGCATTTTCAGGCACCAGGGTAAAGCTCCATGAAGGCTCTGTTTCAGGCACCAGGGAAAGGATCCATGAAAGCTTTGTTTCAGCCACCATGGAAAGAATCCAAGAAGGCTTAGCATTTTCAGGCACCAGGGAAAGGATCCATGAAGGCTTAGCATTTTCAGGCACCAGGGAAAGGATCCAAGACGCCTCTCAGCCAAGCCGCTTCCTCGACAGGTACCTGGGCCTTGCAAAACAGATACTCAGCCTCCAGTACTCCCTACCTCGGTGTGGGGCGTGGTCTTGCAGGTGTTCCTCTATCCCCCTGGGCTCTGCCTGCCAGAGTTCTCCTATGCAGGACCCCCGCCCCCTCCCCACTCTGCACTGTCTCGGCTTTTCTGTTTTTTCCGTTATGTCTCCCTTTTCATTTATAATAATTTTCTTTGCATAATGTTTCTCTGTCTTTTAGTTAGATTGGCTAAGGGTTTGTCTATCTTGTTAATTTTCTCAAAGAACCAGCTCTTAGTTTTGAGTTTTGATTCTTTTTTTTTTTTTTTTTTTTTTTTTTCCGAGACAGGGTTTCTCAGTGTAGCCCTGGCTGTCCCGGAACTTACTCTGTAGACCAGGTTGGCCTCGAACTCAGAAATCTGCCTGCCTCTGCATGTGTCACCTCCACCCAGCTTAGTTTTGATTCTTTGTATTACTCTCTTTGTTTCAAATTGATTGATTTTTAATCCCTGAGTTTGATGGCTTCCTGACACTTAACTCCTCTTGTTCCTGACACTTAACTCCTCTTGGGGGGGTGTGTTTGCTTCTTTTTTTTTTGGTCTGAACTTTTCATGTGTCCTTTTAAATCATTAGTATGCAAACTCCAATTCTTTATGAAGGCACTTAGTGAGCAGAGAGGTGGCTGGACAGCGGAGTTCTGGGGTTGTGGGGTGATAGCAGGACTCTCTGGGTAAGAAGGACCAAACTGTGTGCATTTTCTAAGCAGAGATGGCTAATGCTATGTATCTGTGCAATTATATGTATTCTGTTTGTATTTCAGGCTCAGGAACCACAAACAAATGGAAACTCTACAGGGAATGAAGTTTCTGTACAGCGTTGACTTGGAAAAACCACTATATCTTTCATTTGTGTGATTTGAAGAGTAGAATGAATTCCCCTCTCAAATTTTGGGGACCACTAGCTATTTTTCTGATTAGCTTATGATAAAGGTGATGGTAATTGAGGTGATAAAACTATTATTATGTAGAAAAATAAACTCCAAGTCTCACGTAATAGGTGGGGCATTTATCTGCCAGGCTCACTATCTTTCTAGACTCTTCCTCTCCTGCTGCTGACCACTGTCTTTTTCTTTACTTGACTTCTTGGTGGATGCTCACAGGTGACTGTTCCCCCGTCCCCATATTTTGACATTGCATACAATGGCATAATACATCCTTCTATTGACTGAGAAACCACTCATAGCTTGCTTAACATTCCGTGCTTCAAAGCCTTATCCTACTCCAGTATGGGATGTTTCAGAGTTGAATTTCAGGCTAGATCAGGGCTTCTCATCTTCAGTGCCCCAGAGTGAAACACTGCTTTGGAAAATTTTCATTCATTGGAAAATCAGAAATAAAAATATGTGTTAATTGAGACTCGGTGGGATATGCGTATAATACCAAGACTTGGAAAGTTGGTAAGAGGATCATGGATTCAAGTCTAGCCTGGATCACATAGGCAGTTACAGACTAACTTGGGCTATACAAAGACTGCACACACACACACACACACACACACACACACACACACACACACCAGTGGTGGATGGGTAGATGACGTGACATTAATTGTATAGGATAAATATTTTAAAATGTAAAATGTACTTTTCACTTCTGGCTTGCATATGTGTGTGTGTGTGTGTTTGCATGTCTCTTTGTGTATGTAAATATGTGTGTGCAAAACTTCATGTGTCATCCCTCAATGTCCACCTTGAGGCAGGGTCCCTCTGTTGCTTTTCCACTGGGAATGCCAGGCTAGCTGACCCGTGACATCCCAGGGAGCTGCCTGTCACCATAGGAGCCCTGGGGCTACAGATATATTTGTGCTTGGCTTTACGTGGATTCTGGGAACTCAAGCCTTGGTCTTCCTGCTGGCATGGTTAGCACTAGTGATCTTTCCAGACCAATCACTTTTTGATTTTTTTTTAATTGAGCAAACCTTCTAGATAACGTTGGTCAAGACTATAGCCAAACCAATATGTAGATTGACACAACAGTAGGAAACCAAGGCTTTCCACACTAGAGGCTGATAACCAGGACACCACTGCAGACGTGGGGAGACAGAGTCACGGCCGTGCTCTGACCACTTAGCTTCTTCTCGGCAGAAATTTGGCATCTATAACATCCATACATATTAAATAAATTAGCATCCACTTTTTGCTTGTCATTTCTGATGAAAGAGTATGTTACAAGATGAACGATATTACCTTGGAGCCAAGGCAGGAACACTGAGTCCAAAGAAGACTGTGTGTAGGCACTGGACCTTTTGACTGCTCCAGTTCTTACATTTTATATATATATATATATGTGTGTGTGCCAGTCAAAAAAAAAAGAGCACAGGCTTGAATTCTAAGTTCTTCATATTCAGATAACCTTTTTTTATACAGTTATAAATGTGGAACATTTAAAAAATCATCTCTTTCCCTTACAAAGTTGCTGCAATTAGATAATGACCTTGCTTTGAAAGTAAACGTAAAAAGTAAAACAAGTGTGATTATTGTTGTTCCTGTTGTTATATAGTGGTTGTCTGATTGTGCTTAGAAATGCTGGTGTTACAGCATCCACTCATACTCATATTCACAGATTGTATGAATATACAATTGTATGAATACACAGAGTGCATACAATATACACTCATATTGTATGTACAGATCAAACCACTTAAACTTCTCAAAGGAAATAGGAAATATTATTCTTGATATTACAGCAAAAATGATAATTAATCAGCTAAGCTACATACAAACAACTGAGACCAAACCAAACCGAAAGATTCAAAAGTAGAGGACTAAGAGTTTTTTAGTGTCTGACGCTCCATATTTTATAAGCAAGTAATTGGTTGATCCAGTTTGAGACATGTATCCATTCACATTCAGACCCCCATGGACAAAACAATAGAAATGTGGCTACCAGAAAGCCCCAGATAAAACATACAGTTCTCAAAGTAGTGGCCAAACAGATCTGTGGGGTCTCCCTGTGACATGAAGACAACCATTTTTAAAATCAAAGGAGGGTGAGTGTGGTACTTTGGCTCCAGGAGAGCTTGGTATGATTATAGGAAAGCCACAATACTAAAGATCATTGGAAAACACTGAATATGAAAAGTTTCTTTTAAATTAGTAGCTTAATTTTTCAGAACGTTGTAGAAAATATCCAGGGCCCTCTCTCATCTTCCACAAAGGAGGTCTGTGACAACAAGAGTGGCCATTCCATAGGGTAATGCTAGGCGCTAGGCGTAGCCAGCTGAGGCTTAAGGGGAGCTCGTATAGAGATGCTGACAGTTAAACTTCATGTGAAGGTGGATGGCATACCTCTGTATCCTAGCAAGATGAAAGGTTGCACCAAAGACCTTTGTTCTAAGAGTGTCTACTAAAGCACACAAATAAATGAGACGAGGCAAGTCTGCCTCAGCATGGGAGTCAAACCAGATTTCTATTGAGTTTCTTTCCTTAATTAGCTTTGGGATTCCATTATTGTTCCTGTGGGGGGTCTTGGAACACCATGGAACTCTGAAGGGGCCCAAAACAATGTCTGACAAACTTCAAGTAAAGCTGAAGGCACACCTTCACCACAGACCTCACAGGATTCTCCCAAATAACACCATCTTGAAGGAGTTGATAGTCCAAATTCATTAAACTCCAGAGGCACCATCTACTCCAACTGGGAACCAAACCCACAACAAGCACAGTTTCTTTTTTTTTTCTTCTTCTTCTTATTCGATATATTCTTTATTTACATTTCAAATGATTTCCCCTTTCCTGGGTCCTCACTCCCCAAAAGTCCCATAAGCCCTCTACCCTCCCCCTGTTCCCCCATCCACTGCTTCCCACTTCCCTGTTCTGGTATTGCCCTACACTGCTGCACTGAGTCTTTCCATAACCAGGGGCCACTCCTCCGTTCTTCTGGGACATCATTTGATATGTGGATTATGTCTTGGGCATTCCAAGTTTCTAGGCTAATATTTGCTTATCAGTGAGTGCATACCATGATTGATCTTTTGAGACTGGGTTATCTCACTTAGGATGATGTTCTCCAGCTCCATCCATTTGTCTAAGAATTTCATGAATTCATTCTTTCTAGTGGCTAAATTGTACTCCATTGTGTATATATACCACATTTTTTGTATCCATTCCTCCACTGAGGGACATCTTGGTTCTTTCCAGCTTCTGGCTATTATAAATAGGGCTGCTATGAACATAGTGGAGCATGTATCCTTATTATATGACTAGAGATTCCTCTGGGTATATGCCCAGGATTGGTATAGCAGGGTCCTCTGGAAGTGTCATGCCCAGTTTTCTGAGGAACTGCCAGACTGATTTACAGAGTGGTTGTACCAGCTTGCAACCCCACCAGCAGTGGAGGTATGTTCCTCTTTCTCCACATCCTCGCCAACACCTGCTGTCTCCTGAGTTTTTAATCTTAGCCATTTTAATTGGTGTGAGGTGAAATCTCAGGGATGTTTTGATTTGCATTTTCCTAATGACTAATGGTGTTGAACATTTTTTAAGGTGTTTCTCAGCCATCCGAAGTTCTTCAGGTGAAAATTCTTTGTTTAGTTCTGTACCCTATTTTTTAATAGGGTGATTTGGTTTTCTGGGGTCTAACTTCTTGAGTTCTTTGTATATATTGGAAATTAGCCCTCTGTCAGACGTAGGGTTGGTGAAGATCTTTTCCCAATTTGTTGGTTGCCAATTTGTCCTTTTGATGGTATCCTTTGCCTTACAGAAACTTTGGACTTTTATGAGGTCCCATTTGTCAATTCTTGATCTTAGAGCATAAGCTATTGGTGTTCTGTTCAGGAACTTTACCACTGTACCGATGTCCTCAAGGGTCTTCCCCAGTTTCTTTTCTGTTAGCTTCAGTATGTTGGGCTTTATGTGAAGGTCCTTGATCCACTTGGAGTTGAGCTTAGTACAAGGAGATAAGAATGGATCCATTCTCGTTCTTCTGCATGCTTACCTCCAGTTGAACCAGCACCATTTGGCTATCTTTTTTCCACTGGGTGTTTTCAGCTCCTTTGTCAAAGATTAAGTGGCCATAGGTGTGTGGGTTCAGTTTTGGATCTTCAATCTGATTCCATTAATTCACCTGCCTGTCACTGTACCAATACCATGCAGTTTTTTAACACTGTTGCTCTGTAGTATTGCTTGAGGTCCAGACTACTGATTCCCCCAGAAGTTCTTTTGTTGTTGAGAATAGTTTTAGCTATCCTGGGTTTTTTGTTATTCCAGATGAATTTGAGAATTGTTCTTTCTAACTCTATGAAGAACTGAGATGAGATTTTGATGGGTATTGTGTTGAATTTGTATAATGCTTTTGTCAAGATGGCCATTTTAACTATATTAATCCTGCCAATCCACGAACATGGAAGATTTTTCCAATTTCTGAGGTCTTCTTCAGTTTCTTTCTTCAAAGTCTTGAAGTTCCTATCATATAGATCTTTCACTTGTTTGGTCAGAGTCACACCAAGATACTTTATATTGTTTGTGGCTATTGTGAAGGGTGTCATTTCCCTAATTTCTTTCTCAGCCTGTTTATCCTTTGAGTGTAGGAAGGTTACTGATTTGCTTGAGTTGATTTTATAATCAGCCACTTTGCTGAAGTTGTTTATTAGCTGTAGGAGTTCTCTGGTGGAATTTTTTGGATCGCTTAAGTATACTATCATATCATCTGCAATGAGTGATAGTTTGACTTCTTTCTTTCTAATTGTATCCCTTTGACCTCCTTATGTTGTCTAATTGCTCTAGCTAGCACCTCAAGTACTATATTAAAAAGATACAGAGAGAGCGGGCAGCCTTGTCTAGTCTCTGATTTTAGTGGGATTGCTTCAAGCTTCTCTCCATTTAGTTTGATGTTGGCTACCAGTTTGCTGTATATTGCTTTTACTATGTTTAGGTATGGGCCTTGAATTCCTGTTCTTTCCAAGATTTTTAGCATGAAAGGATGCTGAATTTTGTCAAATGCTTTTTCAGAATCTAATGAAATGACCATGTGGTTTTTTTCTTTGAGTTTGTTTATGTAGTGGATTGCATTGTTGGATTTTTGTATATTGAACCATCCCAGCATCTCTGAGATGAAGCCTACTTGATGATGGTGAATGATCATTTTGATGTGTTCTTGGATTCGGTTGGCAAGAATTTTATTGAATATTTTTGCATCGATGTTCATAAGGGAAAATGGTCTGAAGTTCTCATTCTTCGTTGGATCTTTGTGTGGTTTGGTTTCAGCATAATTGTGGCTTCGTAGAAGGAGTTGGGTAGTGTTCCTTCTGTTTCTATTTTGTGGAATAGTTTGAAGAGTATTGGTGTTAACTCTTCTTTGAAGGTCTGATAGAATTCTGCACTGAAACCATCTGGTCCTGTGCTTTTTTTGGTTGAAAGACTTTCTATGACCCCTTCTATATCTTTAGGGGTTATGGGACTGTTTAGATGATCTATTTGATCCTGATTTAATTTTGGTATTTGGTATCTGTCTTGGAAATTGTCCATTACCTCCAGATTCTCCAGTTGTGTTGAGTATAGGCTTTTATAGTAGGATCTGATGATTTTTTTTAATCTCCTCAATTTCTGTTGTTATATCCTCCCTTTTCATTTCTAATTTTGTTAATTTGGATACTGTCTCTGTGCCTTTTGGTTAGTCTGGCTAAGGGTTTATCTATCTTGTTGATTTTCTCAAAGAACCAGCTCCTGGTTTTGTTGATTCTTTGTATGGTTCTCTTTGTTTCCACTTGATTGATTTCAGCCCTGAGTTTGATGATTTCCTGTCTTCTACTCCTCCTGGGTGAATTAGCTTCTTTTTGTTCCAGAGCTTTCACTTGACAAGCACAGTTTCTAAAATCGAAAGTGTTAAAGCCCATCAAAGAGCCTGTTATACATGTTCTAAATCATTAGGGATCAATGAAGAAATAGGAATACTAGAAACTGACAAGCTGGTAAGAAACCCAGCAGCACTCAAGAGCAGAAGCTCAACCAGACAAAAGAAAGGAAAAGAAAGGGCAAAGGAAGCAGGGTGGGGACCCTGGGGACTTCTAAGAGTGAAAGCACAATTAAACAATAGGAAACCTCAGGGGATGGCTTCAGCAGTAGATTTGACTAAGCTAGAGAGAAAATTGCTCTAGGAGATCTGAGGAAGTTAGTTAGGAAAGAGCAGTAAGGTAAGAGTAGAGAAAGTGCAAAAATGAAAGAGTTTTCAAGCATAGTATGAAAGCTTTTATCAAAATGATTCAACAAAGGGAGAGAGAGAGAGAGAGAGAGAGAGAGAGAGAGAGAGAGAGAGAGAGAGAGATGCATATATAAACTCATGTGTGCCTGTGTGAAAGGTAGAGATCACCTTTGGGTATCTTCATCTACTGATCTACGTCTTACTTTTGGAGACAGGGTCTCTCACTCAATCTGAACCTTACCAATTAATCCAAAGTAGGCCAGCAAGCTCTAGAAATCTTGCCCTCTGCCCTCCCAACTCTGTGGTCACAGATAAATGGCACCATATCCAGATTTTCACATTGGTGATAGAGATCCAAACTTCTACACTCATTCTTGACTAGCAGCAATTTACCCACCGAGCAACCTTCCCAGCCTCCAGGCCTGTAGCATGGAACCTAAGTACAAAATGACACATTTTATATATCACTTTTCTCTCTCTCAACATTCAGAGTGTTTTTTTCCTAAAATATAACCCGCTGAACATATTGAAGGAAATCTATCTTTCTTACAACTTTACCCATCAACTGGTCTTAATGAGTTAATGGAAGAACTGGTAAAAATTAATAGTTAAAATGGTTTGAAGTAGACAAGCTCTCCTATTATTTTTAATTTAAGTAATTTCAGACAGGACACTTCCACATCTGACTTCTGTAAAATGTCAGAATTAAAATCTACTTTATTGAAGGTGATTGACAAGATTACAAAAGAAATGTTTACCAGTTTGTTCTCTGGAAGTCATTAGTTTTCTTAGCCTGTCTAAATGCTCACTTCCCATTCCACACTGGAAACTCTCAGACCAGTTCCCCTTTCCCTGACCTGCATTTAATGACTCTGGAGTTTGGGAATTGTCAACACCAGGGTACTTTCCCATAGCCCTCAGTACCAAGGTATCTGAACTTTATCTTGAAAAACTGTGAGTTCTAGTTGTTTCATATTTAACCACATTTCGTAAGGAAAGCTTTTATATCAACAATGTCTAAATATCATGCCAAAGATCCTAAACCCAGCAGCTAGTAACAGAACCAAGGCAGAAAGCCAGGACTTTTGATCCTTATCAGCCTCCCTGTTTCCCTTTCAGTGACCAAGGTAAGCCGGATCCTGGTTACACCCACCCTCTGTGAGACATTAAGACATAAAACCTACAGAAAGAGACCATTTGGGTCCAGGTGATGTGGTATATTTCTTCTGGTCATTAATCCACATGCTGACTGAGACACCTCATGGTTGCACCTCATGGTTGCTCTTTGTCAGTCTCCTGCAGAAAAATGTCAGGTGACACAATTTCAGTCTGGACCATATCTGTTGCCTGTGATTTCTTTTCAGTGCCAATGAAAGATATGTTATTACAATGAGGCCAACTCTCCTTTTACAATGTACCTGGATTTTCCCCTTCCCCTTATAACAATAGGCAATGACAGTAATGAAGAGCTTATGACTTTGAGATGTTGTGGGGATAGCACATAGGAATGATAGAGAGAGGAGGGAGAAAATGATGAAAACTCTCAAAAAACCCTTAAATTAAGAAGTCAATTTCTTCCACAAACAGGTGATATGATATATATGACATACGTATGATACATATCTCATATATAACTATATTATACTTTTTGGGAGAAACATGTTCATGGAAAAAGTTCAAGAAGTCCACAGCTATGCAGTCTTTATTAGTTACTTTTGCATTTTTGCCATGAAAATGCTTAGAAGAAGCAACCCATGTAGGGGAATACATCCTCCATATCTGTTTGAGATTATTGTGATACATCGTGTCAGAGAAAGCAGGGCAGAGTGCTTGGCTTGTGGAGACAAGAGAGTGTGGCAAAGACAGTTACATTGTGGCAGACCAGAAGAGAAGAGCTTGTCAAAACCGAGATCCAAGCCACAGCCCTCAAAAGCCCATCCCTAGTGACCCTATTATCCCATCAAGTCCCCATCTACTGAAGGCCTCACGTCTCCCCCAATCACTCTGCCAGCAAGGTGATGAGCATTCTAAACATAGGTGTGTCGGGAGGCATTTTAGATTGGAACTGTAAGCACTGCTTTAAAAAAATGAAACTAAAGACAAAATAAAATTTCTCCCACCCATGATCCCTCAGTTATTTGGTTTCCTTGCTGTCTTAGTCAGGGTTTCTCTTCCTGCTCAAACATCATTACCAAGAAGCAAGCTGGGGAAGAAAGGGTTTATTCAGCTTACACTTCCACATTGCTGTTCATCACCAAAGGAAGTCAGGACTGGAACTCGCGCAGGTCAGAAGCAGGAGCTGATGCAGAGGCCATGGAGGGATGTTCCTTACTGACTTGCTTCCCCTGGCTTGCTCAGCTTGCTTTCTTATAGAACCCAAGGATATCCACCCAGGGATGGCACCACCTGCAATGTGCCCTTCCCTCTTGATCACTAATTGAGAAAATGCCTTATAGCTCGATCTCATGGGAGCATTTCCTCTCCTGTGATAACTCCACCTTGTGTCAAGTTGACACACAAAACCAGCTAGTACACTTGCCTAGAAATGACTTTAGTCAGTTTTATTGTATATATCTTCCCAGAATAGTCTTTGCATGCACACGTAAACTCTATAACACAGTAAGCTCTTTTCAGATTTATTTATTTATTCACATACTTATTTAATTACTCATTCGTTTTCTCAGCCCAGGACATAGTGACATAGTATAACTGCTATGAGGGAAAGAAGCATCTTTTTCTCTGTTATAGTCTCAGTATGCACTTGGCCTCCTACAGGAATAGTCTCGGCATATGCATATTAATTCAAAAGCCACTGACTGAATGCTTACATTGTATCAGATTGAAATCAAGTTGGCTGCTTTGTTTTGTCTGCTTACATAACAGTGACATCTGTAAGTCATCAACACTCTTGTGTCTTCCTTGTGTTTTTATAGTCTGTTTGTTTCTTTCCCCCCAATATTAAATTGGTGGTTCTCCAGAGCACTGTCATTTGATACTGCTGATTGTAAGCATTCTTAATCTTCATTCCTTTAGTAGGTCTCTGCGGGTTTTTTGCCCTTAGGCACGATTCTAACTTCGGCTGAAGTTAACTTTTCAAAACAAGATTACAATTTAGGTCTGGTAGAAAAACATCCCAATCTACATGTGTCCGGCCTTTCAACCTTGCCACCTGACCTTGCCATTCACAAAGTTTATGTTCAAGAACCCATGATGAATCTTCATTTAAAAAATAAGTCACAAAAACTCTTACAGTTTTAAGTATGCTTTTGTGTTGAGTTATAGACATAGCTGTCCTGGCTTCAGACAGACCTGGGATTAGACACGCCTAAAAGAAGTCAATGCTAGCCAGTATTCTGTCCTAAGGTTTATTTCATGACAAGAAACCATGATCATGTAACATAACTATTTGTTTCTCCTCAGAAGCCAGCTAATGACAAGGAGTTCCCTCTGATGCCCAGGCATCCATCTTAGCTCAAGTAGACCACACCTACCAACATTGCTGGAGGCTTTTAGGTCTGTTTATCTAGCTGGGACTTTAGACTCATTTGTCTTTCTCTCCAAGTCTTATCTTCTTTAGAATGTTATATTCCTTATTAGTAATAAATATATATTTCCCATATTCATATTCTTGGCGGTCTTTCTTACATTTCAGGATAATTTGCTGCATGTCTAAGAGAATAGTACCCTAAATTTGTAACTACTAGGTTGTGCTTTCTCTCACCACACACCATCACACTGAGAACCTGCATGTGTCCGAGCCAGACATTTGGAAGCATTCCTTGGGAAACTGCCAATTCGGGTGCTCTGGTCATTGTACGATTGCCTCATTATTTCTTTGCGATTGGATACACGTGTCTCTTGTTATTTTGTTATAGGACACAGGTTTGCACATCTTTCCTCTCATTCTGAGCTTGTCCTTTCCTTCTGCTGGCTGTCAGTTCACTATACGGAGGCTTTTTAGTTCCATGCACGACAGCTTACACAGTTGGCTTTTGCTGGTTTTGAAGTCATATTCAAAAGACCATCATTGCTCTGACTAGTGTTTGCCATCTTTTCTTAAGTTTCCTTCCGCACGTTTTATTGCATGTTTTACCTTCGATTCCTTCATTTTGTATATGGCATAAGATTTGTAAATGATCTGGTGCCGTTCGTTCCACGGGATCATCCAGCTCTTCACAACAGAACATTCCACGGGATCATCCAGCTCTTCACAACAGAACAACATAGCAAAGCTGCTATCCTTTCTTCGCTAAGTTTCATCACTTGTCTGCGTTGTTCTCCTCACTGGATGATGTCATGGTTTGTCTCTGAGCTGACTGTTTTCTTCTGCGTGGTCAGGTGCTGGCAGTGCTCCCTGCTGAATATTTCACTTCTGTCTTCACATGGTCTTCAACTCCAGAGCCTCTCCTTGGCTCCTATTTCTATTTTGGCTCCTAGTTTCTATTTTGCAACACTCCTTATTCTGTTCACAGAATATCTTCCTGATCTCACTGAATTGTTTGCTCTCTTGTATCTCCCTGAATTTCCTGAAAATGATGATTATATTTTGAGTTATTTTTTTTCAGGCAACTCAGTGATCTCCACCTTTTTGGGCTAAATACTGGAGTGTTATTAAAAATCTTTGTGTTGTGTGTGCTTGGACCTTTTCTATCTCTGTAAATGTTTATTGGTATCTGTACATTTGAGGGATGGATTTTGTGGGTTTTACAGTATACATTCATCAAGTAAATACTTTATCTTAGTAGGTCCCCAGACTAATAGAACTGCCTTCAGATCTACAGCTGAAGGGAGGTGGGGATAGGTCACATGGCTACTACTGGGTCCAGAGTTGATAATCTGAAGAGCTTGTCTCAGCCATGTCCCCAGGGAGGGTAGGATTGCCTTTGGAACGTGACTAAGGGGGAGCTGCCGCTGAATTACAAGATGCTAGCAGACGATAGGCCTGCCTCTGAGAGCACAGACTGGCATCACTCACAGAAAGTTTCTGTGTGGGCATGACTGCTCTCAGACAATAGCTGAGAGACCCTGGAGCTAAGGTAGAGTTTCAGGGTCCACAACCAGCACTAAATGTGATGGGCTTTTCAGAAAAGGCACCAACGGATATGAGTCGTACTATGCTCCTATGCAGATGCTTCTAGTATCTGATCCTACAACCAGTGAGATGGCATCCAGTTGTATAATAGGACAGAATTGTATCTAGGTCTATAGTCTTCATCACAGTGGGTGAGCCTGCTGCCTGGGTGTGTGGGATTATTCTCTTAAAATATCCCTAATTGGAAACAAATTCTATCATTTGTATACTCCTACTCATTCCATAAACTTTCACAAGGGAGTTATATGGGCAGCTTGAAAATTCTTGTAATTATGGGAGGGCACAAATAGAGAGTCGCTGTCTCTCCCCACCTTCCTAATAGCAGTTTTCATAAGTAACATGATTTTTAAAATCAATGGATGTCAAGATGTGTGAGGGTCTTTGCAACCACCACAGTCCATAGAAGGTAAGAATTCAGTTTCATTCAACATGACTAAGTAGCTGTAATTGGGTCAAACTCTGAGTAGTTTTTATGTCTATTGAAGCACAGCCTAATTTGGTAAAATCTTCCCTGGAGATAATTCAATGCCCTGGGCACAATAAAGCTTAAGGCATGATTATATTGAAATTCTTTGTAATGTACAAGTGACATCATCCGTAAAGGTAAGTGCTCTATAGACTGACTGTGTGACACCTTCTATGAAGATGGGTTCTATAGCTGGCAAGTTCACAATAAACATCCGGGGGAGGATCTGATGTGATCCTGGCCACAGAGTGTAAAGGTTCATCCCTGTGATCAGATATCTGGCTGTAGCCTGTGCTCCCCTGCATTGCAAAAGAGTGTTGAACTTAATGTAACTAGCTTGGAAATAAATCAAAATTCAAACATTAGCATATGGTTCCCTCTGAAAGCATATCACTTTCATAATATTATAAAGATGGAAAACAATTAGTTGAATCTATGCTAAGTCAGACTGTAAATACTTTGATAGTATCACCTCATGGGAATAATAAAGGTAAATGAACATATAGATTTATGTATGATATGCACACATGCATATATATATATATATATATATATATATATATATATATATATATATATGCTTTCTGTATTGCATGATCTCAAAAGCTACAGGTCTATTTTCAGTGTATTTTAAGGCAACAGTACCTTGAACACACTCAGTAATTAGCATATTATGGTAAATTGTTTTGAAGCAAACAAAAACAAAAACAAAAAGAAGAAAGCTGAGCATGCAAAATCTTGAACTGAAAAATTCTCGACTTAAATAGTCATCCAGTTTCTTAACTTTAGAAAACTACAAGTTCAGGAAGATTTTTTTTCTTTTTTCTTTTTTGTCTTCAAAGTTTGTTTGTTTGTTTTTTTTTTTCCAAAAAGAGGCACACATTATGAGTGACTATCAGTTTATGTCACACCAATCCCAGTAGAATCTGTGTGACTAGTTCCACAGACCTTCTTGCGTTATGCTTCCTGAAGATTTGAAAGATGATGCTTGGTTTGATAATGTAGCTTTGCAAACACTTAAAAGAGTTGATGAGCTGATTAGACCAAAGCGTTTGGCTGCAGCTTTAGTTTTAGGCATTAGTGCTTTGATAGCCAGCCTTACCTCACTGACAGTTTCAACAGTTAGAATAGTCTCAGGTATAAACACTATACATTTTGTTAATGAACTAAATAAAAAATGTGTTTTTAATACTTGTAAGACAATGAGTTATAGATAAAAAAAGCTGGAAGTAAAACTTGATACTTTTGAAGATATAATTTTGACATTAGGACAACAGGTAGAGCCTGGTCTACAGAGTGAGTTCCAGGACAGACAGGGCTATACCGAAAAACCCTGTCTCAGGAAAAAAAAAAAAAAGGACAACAGGTAGAATATATTAAAGTTCAGCATTCTACCAGTGCTATGGCAGCGTCCGGTACATATGTGTAGCACCATTACATTATAATGAAAGTCGCAATTGGAATATTACTAAAAAACATTTGTTGGAAAATTGGAAAGACAATGATATCACTTATAATAGGGCTCAATTACAAGGCCAAATCTCCGCTACGAGCAAAACACAGGTTGAATCTACTGACATAAAGGATTTGGATCAGTCTATTAGCCTTGGTGTATGGTCTTTAAACCCTGTTAGTTGGCTACATTGGATCGCTGTTGTCACTGTGGCTACAGGAATAATTCTTCTTCTCCTTATTTTTCCAATCATCTTCCGACTAATCTTTTCCTTCATCTCTACAGCCATTTTACGAGCTTCAATTAAAAAGTAAAAAGAGGGAGAGATGCCACACTACCCCAGTAGAATCTGTGTGACAAGTTCTACAGACTGAGACATTAGACTTCAAAAGAAGGAGGTCTCCTGGAACCGGCTGTGGAAATCTCAGCTGCAGAAAACATTGAACTGTAGTTCTCATGGCAGTTTTTCTGTTTTGTTCTCTTTCATTCCTTTTCTTCGGTACAGGTTCCTGGTAGCCTAGACTGTGATCTTAAGCAAGAGTAATGGGTATGAAACCATCCCTAGAGATGGGGTCACTAACATGACCTTATCTCCAGGGAAACCAATGCTTTACTTTTCAAATCGTTTACAAAATTATTATGATAAATAAAAACTTTCCCAACAATAAAATTTCATATGGCTACACGTGTGTCATTGGAGGTAGGTTTTGGTATATGGTAAAGAAAGCCTTCATTAGAGAGAACTAAAATAGTTTAAATTTATGCTTTGAAGAATTATAAAAAAAATCAGACATTAGATGTTAAGCAATAATTAATCATAGGGGCTGGAAAGTTAGCTCAGCAGTTTAAGAGCACTGACCATAAAGACTTATTAACCTGTTCCTGGGAATATGCAACTAGTCTTGGACCACCACCCTACTGAATATATTTTTTTAGAATTGCTATATTTTGATAGTGATGTTACCTGTTCTGTTCATGTTTCACTGAATATGTACTTTGAGAGTTGTAATGCTTAGATGATTTTTGTATTTTACCGTGCCAAATGATTCTTGTTAGTATTTGTGATTGTTTCGCTGGATATGGTTTCTAATAGTTGTGTCATGTTTGGTTTAATGAATAAAATCCCCTGCTTGAGAGCTACAAAATATACTCAGATTCAAACTGCCTCTATGTTTGTTTCTGTTTGTCACCGCTGAATCCTTACCCACCTGGACTTCTAGAGCCCTCCTCCCTGGGACCCCATACCCGACTGGGGTGGTCAGAGGCAAATTTATACTGCTGCCACAAAATACACATAATCCTTAAAAATTCAGTGTTTCTACAGGGGCGTCTTATTCTTTTCCTTAATATGTTTTTAATTAAAATAGCTTCCCTCTCCTTTCTCCCTCCAGTCCCTTATAGTTACCCTCACTTGACCCTCTCCTATGACTCCCACTCTCAAGTTAATAGGTTCTTTTCCTTTATATTGTTATCCAAACACACACACACACACACACACACACACACACACGAGTGTGCGTGTACAAATAACCATACATAAATACAACATGCTGAGTCCATTTTTGTTGCTGGTGTGTACATGGTTTCCAGGCTGACTCCCCTGCACTGTGCTAGAAATGGCCACATACATGAGGCCAGAGCAATGGAAAAATCAAAGAACATGTTGATATTCAAAAGGGAAAACTTGAGGTGCTGCCCCCCTCCCAGACAAAGCCACAATAAAGTAATGACTTCTATGAGAAGGAGAAATAGCCTCTCCAGGGATGAACTCTCTTATTGTGTGTCTTGTTCTCAGTGTCCACACAGACAATGAAACTTGATGAAACTAGATCTCTGACTTCCTCCATGTTACTTTGCATTTCATGTGCTTCAGATATAAAGGCAGGATGGATCTCCAAGTTTGAAGCTTAGTCTTAGCTGGGCTAGAAAATAGGAAATGCGATTGAGATCTGCTTATGGGTGACTTACTTATCTGCCTATGGGTGACTCTTATTTATTCGGTTTTTGCAGCTTTCTGCCTAGCTTTAACAAGTTATGAACTTACTGGAGGTAATCTACCAGATTTCCATTATATGTGGATGATCAAGATAAAAATCAAGCCCTGGGGAATTAGTGCATGCCCTTTTCAATAGTGCCCTAGTCTTTCCTGTACCATATTCTAAATTCCCAGTTTCTTGTTTTCTTAAACACCTTTCTTTAAGGCTATTTTTGGCTCTTCGTTAGATTTTGACTATTTAAATTTTAAAAGATTTTCACAAGTACAACACCTACCTTTTAAAATGGTTTTCCATTTAAGTGAAACTCAAAAGGGCCTAGAAATATCAATTATAAGGACACAGAGATTTCAATCCCATTCCTTCCGTGGCTTCCATGAGGCCTCGGTGATTGTTGTACCCGTATCATTCCACCATTTTTGTACCTCTCTCTGGCTTTTGTTGACTCTCCTAGGTATTCAGCAACTCACCTTTATTTTCATGTGGGAGTCTAAACAGCAGGGAGCACACTTTATTCTTTGAAGTAGCCAATTTATACTTGACATAAGATAGGCACTTAAGATTTATTGAATTTAAAATACTTCCAAAAAGCATTGCTTGACGAAACCAACTATTAAGCAAAATATCCCTTCAGTTATTTCCCATATTTCTCAATTTCAATATCTTGGGTAATAAAAAGTTCCCAAGCCTTCCCCCCTTGCAGCCACTTGTAATGTTTACATTAGGGCATGTTAGTGGTCCCAACTGTTTCTCTCATGAGATCCAGCTGCTGAAACAGTCACTAAGCATTGGCCCAATTTTTGATAATAAACATATTTCATCAGCCCACTTCACAGAAATCAGTTCATGGGAAGAGAAAACATCTGGCTCCCAAGGAGCATAATTCTATACAGATGTTGTCAAGTGAGACAAGTCCCAAACTACATGCCAATCACAAAATAATGATGCGGGATAGAGGAAAGCAATTTCTTTAGAACAGAAAACATATTGTCTTAATCTCTTTAATATTGTAGGTCAATATTATTTATAAAATAATAACCTAAAGGTTAGAATCATACAACCCAGGTGAAAAATTCTAGACTATTCTGACTTACCTACTTACTTACTGTATTGGATATGTCATAGACTAGAAAAAAACAGTATCACTTTATGCATCGTCAAAGGAGAGTGTAAAAAGTCAGCCAAACATTCCATGGTACTTAACAAGTTACTAATCAGAATTGAGAGGTGTTAAAATGTGATGGAATCTCAGAAATGTGACAAGTGTTGTCTTGACATCACTGAGCGTCATTGACACTCTTTCTAAAGCCAGTAACTAAACACTTATTTAAAAAAATAACTTCTTTATACATGTTAGTTTCTTTGTCACTCTTCCTTTATCAACCTCAATATGTTTCTGGGTGAGTCAAAAATCTGTTGTAAGAGAATGCGGGGAAGAGAGAAGGTAGAGGGCAGGTTCCCCAAAGTACCCAGGAAGAACCTACGGCAGAGTGGCTGTTTAGGTTGAACTGTAGACTGGATGGCTCAGGAAAGGCAGGGCCACACCTACAATTTCTTTCTATCCTTTCTTGACAGGTTTGCCCACAGAAAAGAACAAGTTTTGCAAAGTTAATTTGTCTATTTTGCTTCTGAAATGGTTGACATATATAAATTGATATTTATAGTAAACAACTGGATTTGCATAACACAACATCTACCCCTTACCTTTCTTATAAAGCCAACACCCATTATGCAAATGCTGTGTTTCTCTTTGTCAACACCTGCTGTCTCCTGAATTTTTAATCTTAGCCATTCTGACTGGTGTAAGGTGAAATCTCAGGGTTGTTTTGATTTGCATTTCCCTAATGACCAACTCAGTTCTTCATAGAGTTAGAAAGAGCAATTCTCAAATTCATCTGGAATAACAAAAAAAAACCAGGATAGTTAAAACTATTCTCAACAACAAAAGAAATTCTGGGGGAATCAGTATCCCTGACCTCAAGCAATACTACAGAGCAATAGTGTTAAAAACTGCATGGTATTGGTACAGTGACAGGCAGGAGGATCAATGGAACAGGATTGAAGATCCAGAAATGAACCCACACACCTATGGCCACTTGATCCTCGACAAAGAGGCTGAAAACATCCAATGGAATGGTGCTGGTTCAAATGGAGGTCAGCATGTAGAAGAATGTGAATTGATCCATCCTTATCTCCTTGTACTAAGCTCAACTCTAAATGGATCAAGGACCTCCACATAAAGCCAGACACTGAAGCTAATAGAAGAGAAACTGGGGAAGACCCTTGAGGACATCAGTACAGGGGGAAAGTTCCTGAACAGAACACCAATAGCATATGCCCTTGATTATTTTTAAAATTACAAAGTTACTTTGAGTTTTGCTCTGTTTTGTCTTGTTTTTTTTTTTTTTTTTTTTTTTTTTTTTTTTTTTTTTTTTTTTTTTTTAGAACTTGGGAGTGGCTGTTTAGAGTAAAGCTGTCCAATCAAGTTTACATCAGTGACAGAAGTGCTTATCAGATCTTTGCTTTCAGACAGTAGCCATAGAACACTTAGTTGCTATATCCCTAAAGTGCCACCAGAGCAGTTTAGGATCTGAGGCTTTGTTTTGGTTTGACTTAAATGTAGCATAAACAGCTGCTGTGGGGTGCCTGTGTCATATCGGCCAATGCAGGCTGAGAGCAGGGGGTTCTCACTCCTGACTGCGTACCCCCCTCTGTCTTATAGAGGCTTACTTACTGTTACACAGCGACTTTTCTTCGAACTGTTAAGCTCTTGGCTGAGTTTGTGTGGAGTATGAGGCAAATCTTTAACCACAAACATGCAGTGAGAGACTTAGGCATACTTTTGGAACAAGTTCGCTTACCAGATCATGTTCTTGGCTGGAGAAAGAAAAAGAAAAGGAACAAAAAAAAAAATAAAATAAAATAAAATAAAGACTTGTGGTTGCTTCTCTGGGAACCAAAGAATTCAAAAGGCTTGTTCTCCATGTTTCATAGACACAGACATTTGGAAGTTGTTTTAAAATTATAAGCAATTGTGTATGCTTTGTTTCTGCAACATTTATTCAGAGGCAAGAACGTAGGTGCCACAGTTGTTAGAAAGCCAGATATACTGTGCTTAGACTGGCCTGCCTGGCTGCTGGCTCCTGGGTTTCAGCAGACATTTTGGAACTCTCAGTTAGTGTGTGGATGCAGTGCACCTCCTTCTCACACTTTTGCCAACCTTGGGTACTGGTTTGCTTCTCTCTGTTGTGTTAAAACAACGACCGAAAGCACCTTGGGTACATTTAGCTTACAATTACACATAATAGTCCATCCTCAAGAGAAAGCATGGCTGGAACTTAGGGACTCGAGGCAGGAACTGATACACAGTCATAGAGAATGGTCCTTACTGGCTTGCTCTCCCTGGCTTGTTCAGCTAGCTTTCTTACACAACCCAGGCCTGCCTGCCCAGGAGTGGTACCACCACAGTGGGCCAGCCCTCCTAGATCAATGATTAATCAATAAATGAACCCACAAAAATGCTTACAGACCAGTTTAATGGAGGCAACTTCTTAACTGAGGTTCTCTTTCCCACATGGTGAGAACACTGTGCATCCAGAAGACACAGCGGATGGAGTCTTCTTGACTTGACAACTTGAGCTTTATATTTTCTGACCCTGGTGAGTTATTGCGCTTCTCTGAGTTTTTGCCTTGGTAATAAAATGGAATTCTGACAGTGGTTCTGCTACATACTGATGATATACTATGGGTTTTCTCTTGAACTAGCAGATTAATCTCAACCCCTGCATCTCAGTATCCAGGGTCTCCATTGAATATTAGACTTCAAACACTGGCCTCTCAGAGCTTTGTCTTAGGGCATCTGGACTACAGAACACTGAAAGGCCTCACCAGCTTTTTACTTGAACCTCGGAACTTTGATTCAAACCTTCATGTCTACATGAACAGCACCAGGTTCTGCTAATGCCCATGAGATGTGTCCTGCCCACCTCCTTGGGCCATGGCTGACAGTTGCAGTGGCCTCTGCATATGCTTAGAGCTAAACCAAGGTTGACCTTTCCCTAGAGGGCTAAATCCATAGACCTGATCTTTTCTGGCAGTCTTCCATCATCTATTTGAATATATATATATATTCAAATGCTTTTCAGTTAGGGACAGTAAATTTTCTTTTCTTTCTTTTTCTGGGGGGGAGGGGAGGAAAGAGTTTATTTTGTGTTTCACTTCCATACCACAATATATCATTAAAGAAAATTAGAGCAAGAATGCCAGCAGTGAAGGATCTTACAGGCAGGATCTAATGCAGAGGTTAAGAGGGACGATTGCTTACTGGCTTGTTCTTATTGGCTTCTTCTACCTACATTCTTTTATTTTTTAATATTTATTTATGTATTTATTTATTTACTTACTTACAATTTATTTCAATGAACCCACACACCTATGGCCACTTGATCCTCGACAAAGAGGCTGAAAACATCCAATGGAAAAAAGATAGCCTTTTCAACAAATGGTGCTGGTTCAACTGGAGGTCAGCATGCAGAAGAATGCGAATTGATCCATCCTTGTCTCCTTGTACTAAGCTCAAATCCAAATGGATCAAGGACCTCCACATAAAGCCAGACACTCTGAAGCTAATAGAAAAAAAAACTGGGGAAGACCCTTGAGGACATCGGTACAGGGAGAAAGTTTCTGAACAGAACACCAATAGCGTATGCTCTAAGAGCAAGAATTGACAAATGGGACCTCATAAAATTACAAAGTTTCTGTAAGGCAAAGGACACCATCAAGAGGACAAATCGGCAACCAACAAATTGGGAAAAGATCTTCACCAATCCTACATCAGATAGAGGGCTAATATCCAATATATATAAAGAACTCAAGAAGTTAGACTCCAGAAAACCAAACAACCCTATTAAAAAATGGGGTACAGAGTTAAACAAAGAATTCTCACCTGAAGAACTTCGGATGGCGGAGAAGCATCTTAAAAAATGCTCAACTTCATTAGTCATTAGGGAAATGCAAATCAAAACAACCCTAAGATTTCATCTTACACCAGTCAGAATGGCTAAGATTAAAAATTCAGGAGACAGCAGGTGTTGGAGAGGGTGTGGAGAAAGAGGAACACTCCTCCACTGCTGGTGGGGTTGCAAATTGGTACAACCACTCTGGAAATCAGTCTGGCGGTTCCTCCGAAAACTGGGCACCTTACTTCCAGAAGATCCTGCTATACCACTCCTGGGCATATACCCAGAAGACTCCCCACCATGTAATAAGGATACATGTTCTACTATGTTCATAGCAGCCCTATTTGTAATTGCCAGATGCTGGAAAGAACCCAGGTATCCCTCAACAGAAGAGTGGATGCAAAAAATGTGGTATATCTACACAATGGAGTACTATTCAGCCATTAGAAACAATGAATTCATGAAATTCTTAGGCAAATGGATGGAGCTAGAGAATATCATACTAAGTGAGGTAACCCAGACTCAAAAGGTGAATCATGGTATGCACTCACTAATAAGTGGATATTAACCTAGAAAACTGGAATACCCAAAACATAATCCACACATCAAATGAGGTACAAGAAGAAAGGAGGAGTGGCCCCTGGTTCTGGAAAGACTCAGTGAAACAGTATTCAGCAAAACCAGAACGGGGAAGTGGGAAGGGGTGGGTGGGAGGACAGGGGAAGAGAAGGGGGCTTGCGGGACTTTCGGGGAGTGGGGGGGCTAGAAAAGGGGAAATCATTTGAAATGTAAATAAATTATATTGAATAATAATAATAAAACAAAAAAACAAAAAAACAAAAAAACAATTTATTTCAAGTGTTATCCCCTTACCCGGTTTACCCCTTTCCCAGAAAGCCCCTATTCTATCCCTCCTCCCCCTGCTTCTATGAGAGTGTTCCTCCACCGACCCACCCACTCTCACCTCCTCACCCTTGATTCCCCTACACTGGGGCATCTATCAAACCAATCATAGGACCAAGGACCTCTCCTCTCATTGATGTCTGACAAGGCTGTCCCCTGCTACATATGCAGCCAGAGCCATGTGTACTCCTTGGTTGGTGACTTAGTCCCTGGGAGCTCTTGGGGCTCTGGTTGGTTGATACTGTCTTTTCGAATGTCCTGGTTAAAAATACAAAGTGAGGGATTCTGCCCCATGGTGCTGCTCTCACGGTTATCTCTGCCTGGTTCCAACTTTAATTTCACTCATGTTTCTTCCCTTTCAGAACTGCACAGTTTTTAAAACATGTTCTGCTTCTTCCCCTCCTTTTCTGGGTCGCTAACTAAAGGCATTGGGCGGTACCCCATGCAGCAGCCCGAGTGCTATACCACCCTGCAATTTCCCACACAAAATTTGTCCATTTTGAGTTCACCTTTATCCAGATAGTCAGGAAATAGGAAGAATATGGCCAGATAATTTTCTAGAACATTAAATGGTCCAGTGTCCAATTCCAGAGAGAATCCTTGTTCCTTGCTGAAACCTCAGGAGCCCAACTTTTACTGCCTGCATTTTTATTAGTGTTTTTTGGTCTTCTGGACTCCTTCCACATTTGAGGGCTTCATCTAGCCTTCAACTCCAAACTTTTAGATATTCTTCCCACAAACCAGTTCTAAATCCCAATCAATGAACTACATGGTCAGTTCTATAATAACAACTACCCACTCCTAGTATTAATAGGTTATGTTACTCTTGTGTTGTTGCTCTAAATAAATGTCTGATAAAGGATGATTTATTTGGGATCACAGTTTAGAGGATGGAATCCATTGTGCCAGGGAGGTGTGGTAGCCAGGAACAAGTTGGACCAGGGCAGCAGGACATGGAAGTTCATTGTTCATTTTCTTCTCATCTCTGGAGAGCATAGCACAGGCATCGTGATCCAGACTCAGGACCAATGGGAAATCCTCGAATCTCCCCTTCCACCAATGTACTTCTTCCTTGAGGGATTCACCTCATAAAAGTTTTCACAGACTCTCAAACTATCACTGTCAGCTAGAGACCACGTGTTCAAACATGAGACCATGGGAGACATTTTGTAGAAAACTCTTAACAGCTGTTAAAAATCAAAGAAGTTTCTTCTACGAGAAAGGTCATGAAGAGTTGGGCATAATTGGCTCATTTGGGGCTGGCAAGAAATCTGAATGATGGAGTCAAGAGAAAAACAAAAGCAGATGTTAAAAGACAAGACACTTTGGAAAGAACCTATGATAGGAGGCATCAGCATCTTTGAACTGGCTTCACAGATAGTGGGAAATTATTGAAAGTCCTTGGGAGAGGCATACACATAGCTGGTTCTGAATTTTATGGCAACCTGTGGTACTTGCATGAGTGGCAAGAGGCAGCTGGATTCATGGAATGTCCGTGTACAGCTTAAGAGATTCCCTCCACTTTGACAACTGTCTGATGACGAGCAGATGGTTTAGCACACTTCTTTTTCCATCCGTAGCATGGCAATGATAGTGAAAACTGTTTCAGAAGTTTGCCATGATGGCTGAATAACATCTGAGCTAAGAATTTAGAACAGCAGCTAATATTTTCAAAGTCAACATAAATGATTACACAAAAACGCATGTGCATAGAAAAGAAATGTGAGCAAAATGGTGACTAGGTGCTTATTTTGATCTGGGTATAATGACACATGTCTGGCATGCCAGCAGCATTCAGGAGACTGAGGCAGAAGAATTACAAACTTGACACTGGTATGGCTCTGTAATATCCTTTGTGAAGGAGAGGAAATCTAGACTTTGGTAAGCTACAGGTGAAGAGAGGGGTCCGAGAAGGCTTGCTGGTGTCTAGTCCCAGGTCAACTTCGTGTTAATCTCTTTAGGGTTCTTTTTCTGTTTCATGGAGTGTCACATGTGGTGTGTATGGAGTGTCACATGAGATGTGTTCGTCCAAGAGCCCAGGATCTAATGACCACTTGCAAAGGGTATCTTTCATTATTAAAAATGATTCCTTTGGGGGAACTTGTAATCTCGCCACTCTTTACCTCTCATAATTCCTGGCATTTACCACACAACTCACAGGATACAAAAAGCAAAACCTTTGCAATCAAGTAAAGCTGAAATAAATCTCTAAGCAAATGTTCATTTTGTGATTTTTTTCTCAAATTAACCCTGTCTCATTCTGAGAAAATGCTTTCATTTCAAGAGGTGCATTGGATGATCCCACGCAAAAATTTACATGAAATGATGCACAGTAAGCATGCAGAAGCTGGATTCCATAATTCCATAATTCCTCTTCTTCAGTCTCTCCAGTTACTCTGATATGTGAAGAAATCATGCAAACTAGCCTGGGTATGCCTAGCCTAACCGAGATCGACGAGGTCCGCATTTTAATAGCAGTGCTTTAAATAGCAAGTCGTGAGTTCAAACCACTAGAGAGAGAGAGAGAGAGAGAGAGAGAGAGAGAGAGAGAGAGAGAGAGATTCCTTCCATTTCTGGACCTCTTTTATCGCAAGCACTCTGATACCCACAGACTACTGGGGAGTGTAGTGTACAAGCAGATGTGGAACATTTTCAGCTGGTTAAAACATCAGCTAAAAACCTTTAGAAGCTAGCCAAGGACACAGAGAGGTTATAAATGCAGGGTGATGTTAATGGAGGATATGAGCACAGGCCAGTATACATATCAAATAACTTTTACTTTTTCACCAAACACAGAATCAAGTTACCCGCATGTATAAGCTTTTAATCAAGTTTTCGATTATTCACGGTAGGCAGACAGTGGCTAGGAAATCTGATTTAATCAAGGTGAGAGTGTTGATTTAAATGGCTCAACTATTTGCAAGCTCCATAGCCTTGGGTAAGCTATTTGAAATGTATGAATCACTATTTCCTCAATAGTTGCTAAATTATTACATTAACAGAATGATTAAATGCCTTCACAATTCATATAGGGCAAAAGAAATGGATTCCTGGCACACAGTAAGCCTACATTTTATTAGCTATTGAACTGTGATTTATGCTTTTAGCTGAGTCAACACAGCTCAAACTAAGGAAAACAAGGTGGCCGCCCGCCTATCATGGCGAGGAGGGTCTCCTGCCTGCTGGTCTGCGTAGCTTCCTTCCTTGTGTTTCCTCGTCTTATAACCATCTGCTGCTAACTCTTCCTAGGGAAACTTTCTGATGAGATTCTTTTGGCAGTTTTTGTTTTTTCCAGTTTTTAAGATTTTAAAACTTTCCTCAATTCCATCCATCCATGAGCACGTGCGCGCGTGCACCGTGCACACACACACACACACACACACACACACACTTTCTCTCACTTGGGAAACTGCTCTTACAGACTCCTACCATGCAGGCATGGCACTGCTTGTATACATGTATAAATTGTATAAAAATCACAGATAAATAAGTATGTGATATTAAAAGACAATTGTAACTCTTAACATAAATGATATGCTAATAGGGAAAGATAGTAAGAAATTTAAAAATGAACCATAGTTAAAATTTTTAGACTTCTTTTTATATATGTGAATACCTGACCTCTTCAATATTGGCCTCTATGTCTGTTTCCTTTAGAATTTTTTTTGTAATGTGATTATCCCTTCCATAAACTATTTTGAAAAGTGAAAACTTAGAAATGAGCAGCTGGTGTATATTGTCTTCTGAAAGTATAATTGTGTTCATCTAAACAGCTCAAGCCAAAGACCCTCTACTTTCGTGATTCTGATGTTCAGCTGAGCTGTCAAAACTGTTATAATAAACTAGATCACTATCAAATCAGAAAAACAACAACAACAACAACAAAAGCCCTCCACCGCTTCCACTCCCCCCCCCCCCCGCCCGAGTCCGTTCCTCTCCCTTCACTAATAAATGCAGTTGGTAACAAGGACAAGGACAGACCTATTTCCTCCTTCTACCTCTGCGCCCCACCCCCACCTGACTTGCTCTCCAGCACTTAGCATTTGCCAAGAATTCACTTTGCACCCATCACTGTGTTGGGTGTACTGAGACTATAGTTGCAGAACACGTAAAACACCAAAAAAAGTATCCAGTTTCATATTTTACAAATCCTACATTAACACTAATAGCTTTCCCAGCAGATTTGGATATGGTTCCTGATTGCATGTTTTGGGGGAAAAAAGCCTAATATTGGCAAAAACTAAAAACAAACAAACAAACAAAACAACTTATGAAGTCAGCTTAGCACAACGCCACCATCCTGATGTCTAATCAGGCTCCGTCCAGATTCCCATGTGACATTTGCTTGTCCAGGCTTCATGAGGAATCCAGAAAGTCAGCTGGACCAGAATTCCTCCTGCTCCCAGATGCTTCTGTGGTTCTCCAGCCGCTGACCATAGGCCGGCTCCACTGCTGCGTCTGGAGCTGCGCCTAACTACTCTGCCTCCACGTAAAATCCCACAGTCACAGTCCTTCTCGCTGGCCTATCTTGAGACGTTCACACATGTATACAATATGTTTGGATCATATCCATCCCCTTGCCCCACTTCCAACCCCTCCAGGACGTCCCTAACACCCCCATCCCCGACATCATCTCCCCACCTTCTGCTGCTGCTCCCCCGCCCCCTTCTGACTAGCACTCCAAACCCAGTGAGTGCTGATGGAGCAGGACCACCCTTCTAAGCGAGGGTAACACACTAGGGGCCCCAACTTTGAAGAAAAATGACTCTTCTTCCTAAAAAGAAAAAACGTATCAACTGCCAGTAGCTCCTATGATAGGAACAAGGCCTCATGGGCCCCTTCCAGGTCTGTGCTGGAATTGTGACCGGCTGATCTTGTGTAGGCGGCCACAGCTAGGGTGAACTCATGAGTATAGCAGCCCTGTCACATCCTGTTTCACAGCAATCCTCTCAACCTCTGGCTTCTGCACTCATCCCATCCCCTCTTCTCCCATGTTATCTGAACACGGAGGGGTGGGGTAGCAAACAGTGGTGGTCCTGAAATGATATTGACCCCAAAGTGTTTAATACACATCACTGAATTACTATTTTCTTCTTCAATAGTAGGCGTGAAACAAATGCCAAAGATCCCAGGAAATTCTAACAAGGAAAACGTTGTGTTAAAGTGACTATATGGCTCTATTAGAGGAATCAGAATAGACATGTCTTGCTTTCTGGGAAACATCTAGGAAGGTGGGGGAGGTGGTTAAGAAATGGTTCTGCTGCCAGATGCGTGGGCTGGCAGCACTGGGGCAGCACTTCTTGATCCATCACATTCTTGATCTATCACATTCTTGCTGCACAATGTGTTTTTCCTTGAAAATAGTACTTAGTTTATGGCAAACATTTGCATAGAGTCTCTGATTAATAGAGTAACAAGTTCAGAGTGCTGGAACACAGGAGCGGCTAACAGCTTCTACCATGTTTCAGTGTAGAAACATGTTCAATACTGACATTCTTTTTGTGAGTCAGTTATTATTTTCATTAAAAAAATGTATAAGTAAAGTTAATGGAAATTAAGCAACTTTGTAGGGCAACTAATGTAGCTACCAAATAGTAGTAGTACCAAGTTTGATCACCTAAGCCAATAGTGTGTGTTTGTATGTATATGTGTGTGTGTATGTGTGTGAGTGTATTTGAGTGTGTGTATGAGTGTAGTGAGTGTATGTGTGTGAGCCGGTATGCATATGTGTAAGTCTGTGTATGTGTGTGATTATGTGTGTGTATGTATATGAGAGTGTATGCCTGAGTGTGTGAATGTGGGTGAGTGTATGTACGTGTGTAATTGTATGAATGTATTGAGTGTGTGACCTATTTTTCTCTTTGGCAAAAGAATCAAAACTACTATTGTAGGAGTTTAAGAACACGATCAAATGGAGATAGGAGAGGAGATAGGAGAGAAGCCGTGAGGGTTAGCAGAAAGAATGGAAACAGGCAACCTTGGGAGGTAGAAGATGGAAGGACCCTCTAGAAAGTAACAGAGACCTGAGAGGTGAGGGACTCTCAGGACTCAAAGGGAGGGATTTTAGATAAAATGCCCAACAGTGGGGAGAGAAACTTGTAGTGTCTACCTCCAATAGAAAGTCAGGGCAACAAGTGGAGGGACAGGGTTGCTATCCCACAGTCAAATATTCTGACCCAGAAATGTTCCTGTCTAAACAAACTACAGGGACAAAAATGGAGAAGAGACTGAGAGAAAAGTGGTCCAGTGACCAGCCCAACTTGGGATCCATTGCAAAGGAAGGCTCCAAAGTCTGACACTATTACGAATATTATGATGTGCTTCCAGACAGGAGCCTAGTAGGCTGTCCTGAGGCCCAACAAGCATCTGACTGAGATAGATGCAGATACTTACCCCAACCAATGGACAGAAGCCAGAGTTGACTTAGAGAAAGGTTGGAAGAAGCTGAGGAGGAGGGCAATCTTGTAGGAGGACCAACACTCTCAACTAACCTGGACCCCTGAGATCTCTCAGGCACTGAGCCACCAACCAGGCAGCACACTCATCTGGTCTGAGACCCCGACACATACACAGCAGAGGACTGCTTGGTCTGGTCTCAGTGGGAGAAGAGGTGCCTAACCCTCAAGAGACTTGAGGTCCCAGGAAGTGGGGAGGCCTGGCTGGAGGTGCGGGGGAGGAGGAACAGGATGTCCTCCTGGAAACAGTGTAGTAGAAGGAATGGGATGAGGAATTGTGGGAGAGCAAACCAGGATGTTGACAACACCTGGACTATAAAAAAATAATAAATAGAATTGTTTCTATCAATAATAACATGTGGGTAGATACTGTGGTAGAGTCAGGCATTGTGGAGGGGATGCCACAGAAGCTGTCACCCAGAGGCATGCTCACCTCAAGCAAGTAAAACAACATCCTAGTGATTCTGAGAGGCCAAGCTGGGAGAGGTTTCTGCCTCAACCAGAAGGAAGCTGACTCCGAGAGAGATTCAGAGAGAGAGTGACTCTTCTACACTACAATCCAGCTATGAACAACAACAACAACAACAATAACAACAATGTCCTCCTTGTAAGACAGGAATAAGTGCTCCCTCTAAGCCATGGATTGAAATGAATTTCACTGATCAGTTTGAAGAAATGCCTCAGTGCTTAGTAAAGGAGGCTTTGAGGCATAGCTGCCTCCTTTGAGGTCAGTTCATTGTGAAGGGAGCAAAGTGTTGAAAGAAAGTTCTTCACAGAGAGAGGAGATATTTACCTCTCTGGATTTTTATAGGCCTCAAGAAAAATCGTTGGAATTAAAACCAACACTAACATGTTACTTTGGGCAAGCGGTAAAATGCATTACATTCTGAAGTACTTTTCATTGCAATGTAGTCTTATTTTGCTCCATTCCTGTCCCCACTTTGCGTCCAGACAATAACTTTTGTTTCATCCCGAGCTTGCGTGTTCTAAAGCCTTGGCTCTTTGTCTCTTGAATATCTCAGACACTTTTCCCTCTTGCTTTTCCTTGCCATTTTGTGCTCTAGCCAGGATTCCTTTCTGCTAATAAATTTCACTAATTAGCAAAGATAAAAACTTAAGAACTGTTGTATAAAAGATTATACTTTGTTTCCCGTGATTCCAAAAATCTGTCAACATATGCTTAACAAAGTGAGTTTGTATTTTTCTTTTCGTGAGAGACAAATAACTGAAGAGATAGTGTGTCTGTTGATGTTTTCCTACATTCTGGCCTCAGCTAAAGCCTCCACCAGATAGCCAACATCTGAAAATGATTTTGGATGTTATGTGTTAGTACGTAGCAATGCCTGTTGTGCTTTAAAAAGAATCTTGTGAATACTAATATTGCAGCACACATCAGAAAGACAGCATGAGGTGGAAGCTCATTGGGCTGTCATTCTCTGCAGACAGAGAGAGAGAGTGGGCTCATTTATAACATATACTTTCCTCTCAGCACTTGCTATGTATATACACACACATACACACACATAAATATATATGTATTTATATTATATATGAAACGTATAAACATTATATATGTGACATATAGGATAAATATATAATTCTTATGTATTTCATGTATAATACCTAATATATAAGAACAATATACATGTGTGTGTGTGTGTGTGTACTAAGTGGCCTGAGTGTTATGGGGCTAACTAACTGATTTTTAATTAAACTTAAAGTTTGCTCCATAGAAAGAAGCACACACACACACACACACACACACACACAAACACACACATGTTCTTGTCCACTTACCCTGACCTGATTCTACTGCCCTGAGTCCTTCTTTCCACTGGCACAATGACCATGTCCCTCCACAGTGTAAGCTGTCGTGGGCCATGCATTGCTGAACTTCTGAAAACTCCCCTGGGCATTTATGCATTCTCCTGCACTTCTCCAAGTCTCTGTTCCAAAGTCAACACTTATTTACCAGGTGATTAACTTTTGTGAATTGATCTTTAGTTTACAAAGTTGATGAAGCCACTAAGCAGTGGGTGTTGTTTCTTCAGTGTGACCTTGGTGAGCACTGAACTCCAGTCAATGACTGGAGAAAAGACTCCCAAGCTCCTTTATCTCCAGGGTTTTCTCTTGAGGAATTCTTCTCAGGCCCTGCTTTTTGCACAATTTTGCTACTCAGATTTTTTTCCCCTCTTTTGCCTAGATATGTGTTACATAACAATTCAAAGGAAAAGCCTACGAAAAGAGCCAATATCCTCGGGGAAGGAGTGGCCAGGGGAATTTAAAATTACAGGAGATTATAAAACTGATCTCACATGTAAGATCTGTTTGGCTCAAGAAAGACTGTGTGTGTGTGTGTGTGTGTGTGTGTGTGTGTGTGTGTGTGTCTCACAGGACATGAATCAATCAAATCAAACTAGTACTGCTTGGGAAGTTACTCCCTGATGACTAGCTCTCATGTTAGAGGGTAGAATGCAAGCTGAGAACAAAAATGTTGTCAATAGTCTTACACCGCTGGCAACTCTGTGCATTAAAAGAATGACCACTGTGGCAAGATATGCTCAGGGCAACAGTGGCGTAAGTGTTACGGGGCTAGCTGACTGCTTTTTTAATTGACTTTAAAGATTGCTTCATAGGAAGAAACACATGACTGGGGCTGTAAGCTGGGCCCAAACCCATGCTTTGAGAGCTCCTAGGTCTGAGGAATAAGCTTATTGTTAGTCACATTTCCTTCTAAATTCATATTCCTAGGCCCTCAAAGAAGTTTTTTGTGCAGTACATGGTGGTTAATACAGAAACTCACAAGTGATCAAAATCCAGAGATAAAGTGTCATTGAAGGATTCAGCCAAAAATTGACATTCATCTCATACATACATCCAGATTCAGGGACCATTGTAGAAGAAGCCAGGAAGTGCGTAAAAGTCAGAGGTCGGGGGACACTTGTATAAAACCCTGTGTTCTGAACATGACCTCTGCACTCATGAGCTCAGAGCCACTGTGGTTGCCTGTGCAAGACCTGTACAAGAGCAAGCCAGGCGACAGTCCTGTGGAGTCCCCACTGAGGAGCTATGGCTATTTGATGCCTTCGGGGGAGAGAGAATTAGTGTATGTGTGTGTGTGTGTGTGGTGTCCTTTGTAAGTCAACCATCCTCCAATGGATGATCCCACACCCATGAGCATGTGGGTAGCACAAATTTGATCCTATGAGTTATTTAGTTATTTCTGAATGACATGAAGTGCAGGGTAGGAAGGCGGGGTTGGATCTGGAAAAAGTTAAGAGAAGTGAGCGGTGAACATGGTCAAAATATCTCATAGGAAATTCTCAAAGTACCAATAAAAATGATCCTTTTAAAAAGAGAAAAGAAAAGAAGCCAATTAACAATGAGAGAAACTGTGTAAACAAAGATGTAACTTGAACCGGAAGAAAAAAAAAAACTATGTTCTGATAATAGGTCAAAGAGAAAGCAGGAGCCGGGAAGAATGACCAGAAAGGCTAAAGAACAGCACAGATAACATCAGAGTGTGCTATAGAACTCAATGCCTGAACTGGAGAGTGAAACACTGGTCTTGGGGGAGGACATTGCACAACTCACAAGTGACACTGAGGCTCCCCAAACTAGTGCCAGGGTTGGCCTCTGTCTGGAAAGTTATTTATTGCTTGGGGCCTGCCATGCCTGTAGGCTGCCAGGACAGTATGGATACAGCTTAACACATTTGTTCTTGAGAGCTGGCAGAGCAGTGTCAAAACTTTGGCTTTCTTACAAATGGTTATAAACAAATCACAAACAGATTACAGACAAAAAATACTTAAGAAGAATAGGTAAGGTTTCATTAGGAAGAGAAAGTATAAAGTCTCACAGAGCTTTTATACACATTTCTATGTAATATGTTGAAGTCTGAAAATAAATCTTATCTTTGACTTAGAAATTATGCTTCTAGGAATATATTCTAAAGGATAAGATTAAACAACTTCATAAAGGATTTTAAACACACAACTCATGGACATTTGCTGTCTTAGTCACTATTTTATTTGAAGAGACACCATGACCAAGGCAGTTCTTGTAAAGAAAGCATCAAATTGGGAGCTAGCTTATAATTTCAGAGCTTTAGTCCATGTCACTATCTTCCTGTCACTGTCATGACAGGGAGCACAGTGGCATTCAGACAGGTTCTGGAGAGCTATATAATGATCCATAGGGAGGGAGGGAGGGGGAGAGAGAGAGAGAGAGAGAGAGAGATAGAGACAGAGACAGAGAGAAAGAAAGACAGAGACAGAGAAGGACAGAGAGAAAGAAAGACAGAGACAGAGAAGGACAGAGAGACAGAGTCAGAGACAGCTACAGAGACAGAGACACAGAGTGAGACAGATATAGAGGCAGAGACAAACACTGGGCCAGTATGAGCTTTTGAAACTTCCAAGTCTACCCCTAATGACACACTTCCTTGAACAAGACCACTCCTCCTGATTCTTTACAAATAGTTCCACTCCTTGATTACTAAATATTCAAACATATAACTCTGGGGGTGGTGCACTCTTATTCGAAACACCACATCTGCTGTAGTGTTTTTGTCGTTAAAACAACCACAAGAAACTTAAAATTCTTAACAACCACCACATAATTAAAGATGACATACTATATCAAAGTCATCATTATTGACAAACAGTTTTACTTTTATTGTGTTTTAAATTGTGCATGAAGTAGCACATGGCAACAATGGACACTTTGAACTGATACAATATCTGTGGACACAGCACTACACTAAGCATACACAACAGATACTTTTTAGCGATGCAGCTCCTGGTGGCATTAAACTTCTCAATTGTTTTCCAGATTTTCTAAAGGGCACAGAAGCAACATACGTTCTCTTATTTGTCCTATGGTATTGTGGATGTTTATTCTTTGGGCCTCAGTTGCCTGGTCTCAAGCTATGAGATGCTAATGATGCCTCTGTCATAGGCCATTTCTAGCAATTAGATGAAATGTCACACAGTGCCTACTAAAGTCCTGACAATAGATTAGCACTTTAGCTTTTTACTACTTTTATTTAGAATGAATACATCATGCACATAAATAGTTAATTCTAAGATGATGAAAAATAAATACGACATTTGACTGAATGGAAACAGTTGAGTATTGCTTACATCCCAAAATTAATCAAATGTAGTTTACTTTGAGAAAGCCATGGCTACAAACTGAGAAAGGTACATTAGTCAAAGAGGCAAGAACAGGCCTGCCCTGACAAAGCATGGTTCTTCAGCCCCTCATTCAGTTCCTTTTGGTCTTTCTGTTGGTTTCATGTTTGTCTGGTTTGCTCCCAGTTGCTTGCCTCTCTGGAACAAATTAACGTGACATGATGTATCTAGAAACACAGATTCTTCTGACAGCCACTGAATTTGAGGAATACAATGCACAAGTAGTGCACAAGTAGTGTCTTTACTGAGGGATACCAATTTGTTTTGTGTTGTAGCGCTGAATGAAAAGGAAAACAAGAGGTAAGATACATGAACTGACCATGTTTTCAGTTCCTGCTAGTTACAAGATTTCTATTTTGATGCTTTTCTTTACTTCATTTCTCTTCAGGAGAGAATGCTGCATTCACACAGCTGTCCTTCAGAGAAGGAAAAACAAGCAGGTTAATCCCAGTTTTCCACAACAGTCTCTAGCCATGAAACTATATGGCTTAAGAGAAAAGGATAGTTTAAACTTACAGTAGTTAAAATTGAGCACATAATTTCATTTCTGAAGGTTGTTTCCCATATATAAATCAGGATGAACCGTAATTTGCTTTAGGAAGGTTGGTTGCTGGCTAGGCAGTGGTAGCACACAACTTCCCAGCACTTGGGAAGCAGAGGCAGGCAGATTTCTGAGTTCAAGGGCAGCTTGGTCTACAGAGTGAGTACCAGGGCAGCCAGGGCTACACAGAGAAACCCTGTCTCAAAAAACAAAAAAGTTAAGTATGTAACTAAAGTATGTGACAGAAAGCCGGTTTCTATTAGGTAGTAGCCATGGAGTATGGGGGCAAGGAAACAAAGACAAGAAAGATGTTTCCATAAGGACACTAAGAGCTAATAAATACCAGCAGACAAGACTTTCCCTTAGTTTGCCTATAGTAATCCTCACAGTCGCTTTAAGAGTTGAATGATGATGTCCACTTCAGCAGCCATCTTCTGGTAGCTCGCCAAAATGACCAACACAAAGATAAAGGGGGAGGGGCACTCGCTTGATGTTCTCCAGGCTTTTTAGGAAACATGGAGTTGTTCCTTGGCCACATACATGGGAATATACAAGGGTGATGTTGCTAACATTAAGGGAATGGGCACTGTTCAAAAGAGGAACGCCTTCTGGAAGGACGTGTGCTACCTAAACGGCTAAAGGCTAAACGGCACGGTCTACAATATCACCCAGCATGCCGTGGGCATCATTGCAAACAAGCAAGTTAGTGGCAAGATTCTTGCCAGGAGAATTAATGTGTGAACAGAGCACACCAAATACTCTAAGAGCTGAGACAGCTACTTGAAGCAGATGAAGGAAGAGAATCAGAAGAAAGAGGAAGCCAAAGAGAAGGACACCTGGGTCCACTTGAGTCACTAGCGTCAGTCACCTAGGGAAGCTAACTTTGTGAGGACTAACTGGGAGGAGCCTGAGCTGCTGGTGCCCACTCCATGCGAATTCACGGCCTAATGTACAAAAAGAAATAAAGGACCTGGCCTACAAAAGACAAAACAAAACAACAACACAACACAAAACAAACAATCACAACAAAAAGAACCTAAGTAGTGTTTTTACTCTATTTAAAGGGAGACCACGAAAGCTCCTTAATTCCTATTAACATCTGTAATAAAACCACAAACTCTCGAATGACAAAACCCTTATCTCTGTACTCCAGTTTACCTGCTTTCCATTGCCACCCATAGAGATGTACAACAAATGCATTTAAAAGAGAAACTGTTTGCCCAAGTAGATGTGGAAATCAATATCCCACTCAATGTAGAATTCATCTCACTTAAGCTGCCCTTGGCCACAAGAAAATGAATGAACCTCACATCCCCAATCTTTGTTCCTCACAACTAACCATCAGCTTCACATTGCGGGGGCATCGGGGCTCCATATAGACCACCTGCTGGTGGACACAGAATTGTCTTGTCACTTTGGGGTCTCTGCTCATGGTATTTTCATTTTCTACCACATCCCTGCATCTACGTCAACAAGCCCACCACAGAACATTAATTTCATCAGTTTCCCCCACCCCAAGGCCCACGTCCACAGAATAAATCAAGTCAAATACCTATAACTTTTAGCTAGCAATCAGTCAATGGAAATAATTAGAAAACAGCCACCATCTGAGGAGTGTGACCAAGAGGTTAAACACACAGCCAAAGCCAGATGTGGTGGGACTTTCAGCCAGTGATCTGTAAATGATGAAATACCATGCCTCCTAGTAAAAGCCCTCAGATTACACTTTTGTGTTATTATTAAGAAATAAGAGACAGAATGCCAAAAAAATTAATCTAAAAGTCATTGTGGTAAGTCTGCTTGAACCACTGTAAAATATTCTTTAAAGCAGCATTTCTTAGTTTGGTTAGAAATTATGTGAATTTTGCAATGATATTTATTTTCCAATGATATTTATGAAGATTAAAAGAAATAAAACTTTGAGGCTGGAGAATTGGCTCCACAGTGAAGAGCACTGGCTGGTCTTCCAGAGGCCCTGGGTTTGACTGTTTGCACTCAGATGGCCATTGATACCTGTAACTCAAGTTACCAGGGAATGTGGTATCCTCCTTCGGCCAGTGCAGCATCAGGCATGCACATAATAAACAATCACACATGCAGGCAAAGCACCCATACACATAAAACACAGTCAGAGATAATTTTAAAACCCAGGACACTGACAGAAAGCATTATACGTTATTGGTCTGCAGCTCGGCATATTTTCCCTCTAGTCATCATTTTATGGGCTTCTGTAATTTCTGGGTTGTTCAGAAATGTTTTCATATTGCAACAGAAACATAAATACTGAGTGAAGGGCTTCATTTTCTTGAGACTCTTACCCTTTAGTGATACAAGATCATTTTATTAAAAGGTCTGTGCTGATAGTTGTCAATAAATAGCTCATTTGGCATAAGTAAGCAACGTTCCAAGGGAACAATTGTGATCACTATTGGCAAGAACTGTCAGGGTTCACCTCTTCCTCTTTCGTAGGATCATTTTAGCACAGCCTTCAGATAAATGCTGATCAAATGCTACATCCAAAGAGCCGAGGTCAGAAAGACAGACACTCTGTCAAGTAGGTGAGACACTTCTTAGAATGTTCTACTATTAAGACATCACCCTGCCAGGGTAGCCACACTCTTCATCATAGAGCATCATTTTCACAATGGAAGTTGAAACACTCCTCTGTAAACCAGACAGTAATAGAACATGTCAAAGTGAAAGAAACGGCAACATTCTTCATACTGTGATCCTGTGTGATTCCATGTACTGATTGTGCCATATAACAGGTGGATAAGATAATTCAAGTTGACAAGCCAGGACAGAAGCACAAAAATAAAAACAAAATCCTCTAGATTCTAGAGTCTAGACTATTCCAGAGTCTAGATTGTAAATGTACTTCCAGACTGTATAAAAATACATTTTCAGCTACTAGTAAGTATGAAGATTAAAAAAAATCAGGTTATCATGCTACTGAAGTTTGACCATATAGTTTATTTTGGAAGAGGGTGGTCTACAGGTATTCTTATTTTAAAGGACAAATGTAAGACCTGATCTATGCAGGAGTTGAAAAGTATATCATGTGTTCTGCAAAGATTTCTTTTTTAAGGACTACTCATCAAGAACAACTAGGACATATCTGAGCTTCCTAAAAATCAAGGGTGATCTATGGCTTCCTGAGTTGTCAACACATGTTATCAGCCTTATTCTGGAGATGGCCAGTGTATGGCTTCCTGAGCTGTCAACACATGTTATGAGCCTTATCCTGGAGGTCGCCAGATCCCCTTGTGAGCTTCTGGAAGGTCAGCCTGGATTTCTGCAAAGACAGAATTCATTAACAGTCTGTTTTGATGAAATCTGGAGCTGTTGGAGTTGAGCAAAATAGAATATTCTCACAGAGAGGTACAACTGCAAGCACCCTTGCTGTAGAGATGAGGCCTCACTTCCTCCATGTATAATGTGCACTGTGAGTTCTTCTACATAGAGCAAAATGCACCAGGCGCCCAGATCCAAAAACCAAGTTAGGTATGTTTTAACTACAGCAGATCACTTAGCAATGCCAGTTTATTTCTCAGTTAGGACATCAATTCAGCAACATAATCACACCATTTCTGGTGATTTCTCAGCTCACAGTCACAGGTGTACATGACATATGTCTGCTTTTCTGTTGCACAGACCAGTTCCTATTCTACCAGCACATGAGCATGTCTTGGCATTTGACCCTTTCCTTTTTAAGGAGTCACGGAGAACTGAAAGTATGGAAGTGTTCCTTTGGAAATCAGCCATTGCTCTATCAGTTCCCTACAGACATGCACTCATTTCTTACAGGCCTGAGTTCTACTCTCATGCCACAGGATGAGGTAGTTTTCCTGTTCCTTCTGAGCTATTGCTGAGACATAAAAATGCCCAGAGGCCGTCTGGAGCCTCCTCTGCCCAGACTAATCCAGTAAACTTTATTGTCAAGAGTCATAGGTCCAACTCAGCTTTACCTCTTTCTAGGGACACTATTCTGGAAGGGGCATCATTGAGTCCCTTTCAAGGAATTCGCTGATGTGTATATTGCCATGAGTCTCCTTCCATGAGTATTGTTCACCTCCTGTCAAGTACAACAGAAGCTTTTCCTGTTTCCCAGTAGAGCAGCTCAACCTCAACATCCGGGCAGATGCTTGGTTGGGAGTGCCTCTGTTGTGCTACAGTACATTGAGATGCTCTCTGGCCCTTTCCCTCTACCCAGCGGGTACCTATAGCCTCTCCCTCCACAAGTAATAACAATTAAGAAAATGTTCTGCGGGGTGCACAGTTCACTCCAGTTTAATACTACCATTCCGGAACATTTAATACCATTCCAGAACGTTTAATACTACCATTCCAGAAAAAAAAAATCTTTTCAAATCTCATGTTTTTCAAGTATTTCTGAGTTATAAATCTTTAAAATTGCTCAGTCAGTCAGTCATCTCCTGTGTCAGATGTCTTAATATACGACATGAGAAAAACGTATAGTTTATTATAAAAATTCTTTCCATAAATAGTGACACTATTCTATAACCAGTGAAGAAGTGCTAAGTACAGTTCTCAGAAAGCATGCATGAAAACTTTCCAGGATCCTCTGTGCTATTTCTGTGTGTGGTACTTTAAGATGTCTGCCAACAAGTCCTCTTTACAGGAAAGCAAACATGCTTCATTCCTTCATTCAAGGAACTTACGAAATATTTTACAAATTTTAATGTGATATAAGTGATGCGATCCATAGCTGTGTACCCCATCCCCTTCAGAACTGAGCTGTTGCTACCACAGCTAAAACCCTCCCCAGTCACATTCTAGCTACAGCTTACTCTGCTGATTTGGTCGTGAGACTTCATTTACAGACCTAAAATTCTCTCTGCTGAGTCATAGCGGCCTGAGCAGCTATTCCAATAATTCAATCATTTGGCTGGCAGCAATCAATCAATCAATCAATCAAATGGATGAAAAATGGATAATGGATTCAGAGATACTTAGAAAAATAAATTTAGATTTATTCAAAGCGAAAATCCTGCCGATGTTTAGAGAAAAGAGCTAAAAGCAACTATGGGCGGCTGTTCACAGGGAAAGACATTTCCCGAGGCCCAGGTTACATTCCTATTCTTCAAATCATGTTATCGACCCTTTTCTGTGATTTCTACTGCCCCAAAGGAGGAGACTATGTCCTGTGGATCTGCATGGTCGGGGCACTCTGTTCTCTGAGCTTTTCTTGCCTTCTTTACACTGCCTTTTGCAACCCAGACCTTGGAGGAAGGTGATAGAGGCTGGAGAGTTCACAGGCATGAGCCCAGACTACCCTGCCAGCCCAGCATTCAGCTGCAACAGATGGAGAAAGAAAGACAAGCTTACCATGTTAATCACATCCTTGTTAATGAAGAGAAATGTGTGGTTGCTGAAAACCATGACTAATAGTCAACCACATGCATATTTTAAAGGTCAAAAGGTAATTGTGTTTTTAAATCTGTTATCAAAAAAATGACACAATTGCTACAGAACAAAATGTACATGGTTTACAATATTGTTACTGCATGGTACAGAGCATTAAATGGTCGAATAGTAAGGACTGTAATGTCTGCTCGGAAGAAGTGTTTAATAATAGCATAGGCTATGAACCAGGCTGGAGGAAAAGAGGATCGCTCTAACTTTTACTTTTACGTCCAAGGTGACTTCTTGTAGAATTCTTTATGTTGTCAAATGATGCCCAGAAATGTTGTCACTGCGGTGATTCACTCATCTACAGGGAACATGGGAACGTTAGGCTAGAGGAATAGAGACTGAAAAAAGATCATGTCATGGTTTTCCACAATCAGAAAGATTGTGTAATATTTTACGAATCACATGGAGAGGAAATAAAGCCTTCAGAGGACATGGAGAAATATAGACAACTTCATAATCAAGGCTCAGTTATTCAGTAAGAGTATGACTGTTGACAAAAAGAATTATCAGTAGTTAGTCTTATTAACTATGTAGCACAGGGAAACTTTCCTGATGGAAGAGTGTTGTAGAGAAACAACGTAGAGCATTAAGGGAAAGTCAGAGCCAGCCCGCGTGCTGCTTTCCCAGATACTCTGACAAATGGGTAGCACTCTTGCATCTAGGAAGGGAAGCACCAGAAATACACATGAGAGATTCCCTGTGTGGAGATAGGGATGTAAAAAGCAAACATATTCCTGAGTAAGTATTCTCCATTTTTCTTCCTCCATTCTGGGGCATTTCCAGGTTGAAAGCAGCGTGATTATGAACAAGAAAAACCTAAACTAATGTTCATTGGAAAATACAAGAAACATGGTTTTAGTAGAAAGCATATCTGAGAAAAGTCGGTGGAAGTAAAAAGGCAAAGGAAGTCATAGATAGGAGAACTGAGATGAAACCAGGGAAAGCTAGAGACAAATCTGCTAAATCTCTTGTTTTGTTTCATTGTGAGTATTTGGGGACTGATGAGAGAAATTTTGAGAAGGCAAATGGTGTGTGTTGAGAGATTGATGAATAAAGCTATAGAAGTTTTGTTTTGACCTAAGCTCTATAATTATCTTCCATGACACTGTTCAACTCTTTTGAGTATAAACATTTCTATCGAAATGAAACAACTCAGATAACACACCTTGTCTCGGTTAGGGTTTCTATTCCTGCACAAAACACCATGACCAAGAAGCAAGTTGGGGAGGAAAGGGTTTATTCAGCTTATATTTCCATACTGCTCTTCATCAAAACTCAAGCAGGTCAGGAAGCAGGAGCTGATGCAGAGGCCATGGAGGGATGTTCCTTACTGGCTTGCTTCCCCTGGCTTGCTCAGCTTGCTTTCTTATAGAACCCAAGACTTTCTTATAGAACCAGGGCTGCTACCACCCACAAGGGGCCCTCCACCTTGATCACTAATTAAGAAAATGCCTTACAGCTGGATCTCGTGGAGGCATTTCCTCACCTGAAGCTCCTTTCTCTGTAATAACTCCAGCTTGTGTCAGGTTGACATACAAAACCAGCCAGTACACACCCCAAGATTTGGACACTGCCATCCAGGGTGTGACATATGCATTTAGCCAATATCCACTACAATAGAGTAAGGGTGTGTTTAGGCATGTGGGTATGATAAGGAAAGGTGCAGGCTTTGTACTTACAGAACTTGTATCACCCAGTGGTGGTTTTGCAGATGTTCTGGTTCTAGGCAGAAGAACATCAGCACTAGCACTAGGGCACAGAGTTCTGCTGTCCATAGAGTGACAACTGCTGCTGGTGACCTTGACCCCCAGTGCTTCTGGACCAGCATAAAAATAAAGGAGTCACTCTACTAGCAGACATTTTAGACCCTAGCTGACTTTGGACATAATGGAATACTGGCACTTGTGGGTCTTAAAATGCTGCTGTACTATTTTTTTTAAAATAGTAAGTGGACAGTTCTCAGTCATTCTGTGCAGACAAGCACAAGGTAGCTAGATACTCAGATCATGCAAAGCTGAAAGTCGAAAATGTTTTGCTAGCTAAGTAAATTAAACCAGCTCAACTTCTAACCAATGATAATGAAACTGTAGCACAGACATGAAGGACAGAGATACACAGCACTGATGGAGCTTGAGGGGCCAGGTTCATCAGTAGTAGAAATAATTTGTTTCAGTAGATTCAGTGGTCAAGCAAATGCAGATTAGATTAGATCCCCTGTGCAGGTGAGCGGGACAAGAACTGTGATTCTTCATTTACTGTTTTTTGTTTGTTTGTTTGTTTGTTTGGTCCCATACCCCAACTTACCTATAATCTCCATCGCAGCTATAATGAAGAGCCAACTTCAGGTTCATGTTGCATAGGTTCTTGTCCATCAAACAATAAGCATCTTTCTACACTCTGGGTCAATCTGCCCAAGGTACTCGGGTCTACTTGACTAGTGTGCAAGACATACAAGAAAGGTCAAAAGTTAATATCCCTTGGGACTTCATAAACTTGGCAAAAAGATGGATGGCCCCAGACCCTGCATGATTTTTGGAGGCACGGTGTGATCCTTAGTAATCCCAAGGGAATGGAAATGATGTTATCCATGATGACAACTCTGTGTGACACACTAATACTGGCTAATACTAATAATATATCATACAAACACTAATACTAATACTAATATTAATACTAATACTCCTCATTTTTTGGCCTCTCCCATGCCTCACACTCTGAGTTCCTCTGAATTCCCTCAACAATCAGCTACAAGGACCCAAGTCCTTGACATGGGTTCTGACTTCACAGAATGAAAACTATAATGATATGCTTTTTCAGAAAGTATCTTTAGAGACTTGTTTTCTCCTTTTATTTTAATTTGGTTTGCATTTCTTTAGTTCATCTTAGAACTAAAGAAATTTGTTATCTTCTCTCTTTGGAAATAGCCAGTTATGCCAAAACATAAGTTTTAGATAAGCTTTAAGATGATAACAGTGCCATTCCCTGTGGCCCCCACTTTCCTAATGCACATGTTATAACAATGTTAAGAGGCCACCGAAAGTCTGGGACATGCTTAGAACTTGCTCGAGAGGATGCACTTTGTATGTATGCTTCTTCAAATAGCCTCATGTCCTGCGGTTAGTTGTGCTTGCAGCATTTGCCTGTGAGTTAAACACTGAAGTGTGGTCTACTTCTAGAAAAGACCAGACAGTGAATCAGAGGCCTTTGATTCCTTTTTACGTTTCTGCTCATTCGGTTGAGCAATCCCTTGTCCTTCCTTTCCCAGTTTCTCAATCTGCATCGGAACCAGCCAACACTTGTTCTGTACCCCAGATTAAAGGGATCAACTTTAATAACACCGAGAACCTTTAAGATCATCGGGAATGGCCCTAAGTCCACCGTGCTTTCTTGTGTTTAAAAAAAAATCCAAAGTATGTTTAGAAGTTGTGTTTTGATGTGGTTTGGCTACACTTAACTACAGGGAAAAGAGAGAATGCTTTTGCACTTTTATTTAATAATTGAAATGCATCACGAGCCACCTGCTTTTGAAAATAAAGGTGAATTTCTTCCAATGAAACTATGAATTCTCAGAACATGTGCAATGGTATTTAACACTGTACTGTTAATGCATAGCCTGAATCTTCCTCTCATTGAAGCTGCACATGAAACTGCAGATGGGGAAGAGGGAGGTAGGATCCAAGGCTGCCGTCAGCCTCAGACCTTATTTCTTGCATTTGATTCATTGCATGGGAAGGTGTGCTTCCACATGACTGCAGTTTTGTACTGCACATGTGTGTTCCAGACTTGTGGTTTTGTGATAGTGCCTAGAAGTAGTCTGTACATGACACACTTTGGTTGCAGAAAATGAAAAGAGCAAGCTGGTACTGACCTAGAAGCTTCTGTCTTCCTAGCTAGCTTTCCTAGAGCTGGAAGGTTATACCCAGGGTGCTGGGGTCAGGGGCAGAAGGTCATCAAGAATCTTGTCTAGCTATGATTCTCAGGAACTACATCACGGGAAAATACGCCAGTTGGTGCAGTAGTGGCTTGTACTTGTGAGGACAACTGTCTGTTTTCTGATCACCTTTACAGACTGTGCCTTAAAGGAGAGAAATTATATCGAGTTCTGTAAGACTGGCCAAGAGCCTATGCTGTATTGCTAAATGGTCATAACATCAAACTCCCTTTCACATATGTTTCCTTATATACATAGACTAGGTGAGCTCTCATCACCCATTAGGAGTTTCTTATGGCCACACAACGACTCACAAGTCATCAGTGTTCAGAGAACAAGTGACTGTGGAGGGTCCAGCCATGAACATCTATGTCACCCCTTCCCCACAAGACTCAGGAAACATCATAACAGCCAGAAGTCTGGGAGGACTGTTGCAGAATAGTGACTTAGAGACATGACAAAGCCATTGCACTCATGAACTCACAACAGCTGTGTTTGCCTGCACAAGACCTGCAGACGATCAAACCAGACAACAGCCCAGCATGGGTGGAGAATGGTCTCACCTAGATGCACTCCTGGCTGAGATTGCTATTGGCAGTTTATAGTTGCTGAGGGAGTGCAAGCCAGGTCTGCTTCTGCCCTTTGGGTACCCAAGCACCATTGTGTACCCGGCTGGACTGCAAGGAATGACTCTTAGCCAGGTGGGTAGGTTACACAGAATCTCAGCTGATATGAATGCAGGAGAAACAGGCTTCTCTGAGATGGTTTTTAGTGAAACAGCTCTCTTTTTTATTGGGGGTAACAAGGGCTATATAAATCTTGGGGAGTATACAGAGGTTTTCTGGGTAAGTGTACATCATTGGCTGGTGTTAAGGTGCTGGCAAGGCTTGGTTTTCATAAAGATGAATTCCAGATACTTGCTGAGCATGTCCTTATGGAGAGAGAGAGGAAGTTTAACCTGTAATTTGGCCACCAGGCTACATGACTACCTCAAGGGTTGCAGAAGTGGGGATCAGAAGATTGCCATGCAGAACAAGTAGGAAAACAGCCATATTTCTGCTAGTCTTAAGATGAGATTTTTTTGGACACTTCTTGCTCCAGAATGGCTCTCCAGTCACATGGCTTTCTGGCCCTACAGGGGAGGAAGAGCCAGTTTTCTTCAGGGATGTGGTCTCTTCTGGGTTGCTCATGACCTAGTAGATGGCACCACTGCACCCATGCACATAGGCAACACTGATTGAACTCAGTGAGTTATTTTGCAAAAAGGATATGAAGTTGGGTGGGGGACAAGGAATGTGGCAAGGAGTCTTGGAGAAACTGGATGGGGACAGTGGGTGTGTGGGCATGATCAAAATATTTTGTGTACGTGTATAAAATTGATAAGCAAAATTAAAATATAAACAAAAGAAGTTGTCTCGATAAGGTTACAACCCCACTTATTTTTCTATTAGAGAATTTTTTTTTGTTCAAATTATGCTTAAGGTTGTTCAACAAAGCTTTAGCTTACTCATTTGTGTTGTAGAACAGAGAAGTACAACCAGATCAGTGATGTGTGCTGTGCTCATTGATGGGGTGTTGTGGACAGATGTGGGTTAGATAATGGGCCGTCTTCACTAGAAAAGTGAGCTAGAAGACGCAAGCAGTAGGTGTTGGCCTTCCAGAGAACAGTGACAAGGTTCTAGGCACCAGGATTATGGAAAAAAGAGGAAGTCAAAAGGTCGAGAATAAAGGTAGGAGGGGAGAAAAAATAGTTCCACAATTGTCAGTTTTACAAGAATCCCTTGAAGTTAGCATAAGAAGGATGAAATTTCATTCTTTCAATCTTAGCCACCTCAGGCATGCCTGAAATTAGATAAGACATAATTAATTTATAAAAAAATGTGTCCCTAATTCATCTTTAATAATTATACAATGTATCAGGAAATCCACAAGTAGGCATTAATTTTATTTGTCTATGAAGATAGGAAGTGTATGTATGTATGTATGTATGCATGTGTGATGTGTGTGCATATATGACCTGTGGGGTTATGTATGTGGTATGTATGTTTTCATTTGTGTGAGTGCAGACACATGTGTGCCACAGCACACATGGATTTCAGAAAGGACACACTCTACTGTTGGCCTTCACTTTCTGCCTTGCTTGTGACAAAGAACAGAATGTTCTCTGTTCTTTGCAGCTGAGTATGGCAGAGCAGCTGGCCTGAGTTTCCAGGGATGCTCTCACCTCTGCCTCTCATCTTCGCATAGAAGCAATGTGTCCAGCGTTTTTGCAGATTCTGAGATTCAGACTCACAAATAGACGGCTTATATTACCTTCCTGTTTACCAGACCAAAGCTGCAAAGACAACTGAAGATGAATACATTCAGCAATTCATCTCTTATCTGCTTTTGTTTCCTGCACAAACAGATTAAACCCCTCACTTTCTCTAATTTCATTTCACTTTGCTTTTTGTGCTGGCATTGAACCTACAAAAGCATTGAACTTACCAGTGGTCTAGAAGTCCAGATCCTTCGGTGCTAACCAACAATTCTGTAAATCTTTGCTGAAATACACACAGAGATTGTTCCGTTACATTCCCGTGCTGCCCCACAGTTGAACAGTCTCTTACTTTTGACCACCTCTCCCTCCCCACAAGTAAGCAAGCCTATAGGCAGCCCTAGAGGGTGCTTTGCTATTTTAAGAAGTATTTTAACACTAACTCACTAAACAGAGAAACATCAGCAAAACTGTATCTAGATCTTTCCAGTGAAAATTACTCTATTGCACTGGGAATGAAAACATGATGTTAACAAAATGTATCATGAAGATGCTACTATGTGCTAGATACAGCACTCGTGCTATCTCATTTAATCCCTCTCTCTATTTGTTTGTTTCTGTCTCTGTATCCCTCTCTCTCTCTCACACACACACACACATATGCACACACATACACACACACACAAACACACACACACACTATTATGATGGTTATCTTGAAGTGACTTATTCAAACTATACTACCACTAAGTAAAGCCAGAATGCTACACCTTCTATATTAATCTTTCTGTCATTTATCAAATGCTGCCTTTCAGTTGCAGTCAATTCCCGGACATTTCATCTAGAATTATATTAAGTCAAGATGCAAAATTTACTTATTTATTTATTTATTTATTTATTTATTTTCACTGTCTGGTCGAAAACATTTTCAGGCTTCCTCTTTAAAGTACAAAGAATCCAAATGAGAGAAAGAAAAATGACAAATTAGTAATGATCTTTTAAAAAATAGAAAAAAAGAAAGAAAAAGAAAATGTTAATCTGGGGCTTTCCAGACATGGCCTTACAAAATTTATAACCTACAGCTTTGCCTTATATTGAAAGTAGAAGGGAATATGGAAGTCAGCTTTTGGAACTGTTTTTGTTTAAGTTTTTGGATGAAGTGGAAAACTAAACAATCATTACTATACCCAAGGTAAGAAATTAAAGGTAATAAATTTTTCTACAGCCAACTGGTGTGTTACCAAGTCAGGCAATAAGAGAATCACTGAATGTCAGTTGTATAAGTTATTTATAGTTTACTGAGAAGAGCCTTGAAGAGATACATCTAGATACCTGTAACTGCTTTCTTGCTCATTTCAAACACATAAGGCCTGTCTTTCTATCTTCTAGCCAGCTGTACAATTAAGTGGGACACCTACACACTCAATTATTAAAACAGAGGGTTTTTTTGCAATCCTTTTTTCTTGCAGACTTCTGAATAATATGGATGTGGGGCCACCTTGTGACAGACTAGAATATTCCTTACACTGGATCCGAGGATCTGAACCTTGGTTTTCTTTCACAGAGCATGTTACTTTTGTGAAAGTGTATCTGATGCAAGAGCTGACTTCTACAAATAAAGAGTGATTGTGTTTACTACAAAGTCACAAAATAGTCAGTTTCACATCCACTTTTTTCTCTTCCCAACCACAGCAACAAACTATCTACCTGTTATATACATACATATATACTTTATATCATTTTACACTCAGAATGAGCCTGTGGTATAAGCTCCATCAAATATTCACTCTACAGAGGACACAACCAAAGTTAACATGTTGTAAGACATATTCCTGCCTCCACACAGATAGCCAGTGGGCTCTGAGGAAGGTTCGAAATATTCCATATGAAGATGTAAATGAGCCATTCTGTGTTTGTATGAGTGCACAAAAATTGCATGTCAATATTATGTCTGCTACTTAGTAAAACTTAAAGCTTTAAATTTCATTTTGTTAGCAGATTCTGGCTTTAAGGCTGTTTTATGACATAGCTAAATAACAGAAAAGCATGAAGAACTTGAAAGAAAACTTTAAGATAACACCATTATGAATAAAATTAATAGTGTAGAAATGATGGTATAGATTGTGACATTTTTCTTACATACCACTATACCTATAGTTTAAACTTGTGCTACTGTATCTTTTATAGTATTTATAATGAGCAGGAAGTTTATCTGGAACAGAATTATATTTATCCCAAGACAGCTCCCACGTCTCAGTGTCGAAGGGTTTTTACTGTTGACTTGAGTCGCAGTGCCTATGAAATCAAGCTACAAGCCTTATTTATAATAGCCAGAAGCTGAAAAGAACCCAGATGTCCCTCAAAGAAGGAATGGATACAGAAAATGTGGTATATTTACACAATGGAATACTACTCAGCAATTAAAAACAATGAATTCATGAAATTCTTGGGCAAATGGTTGGATCTGAAAAATATCATCCTAAGTGAGGTAACCCAATCACAAAAGAACACACATGGAATGCAGTCACTGATAAGTGGATATTAGCCCAGATGCTCTGAATTCTCAAGACACAATTCACATATCAAACCATTCCCAAGAAGAAGGAAGGAGAGGGCTCCTGGAAAGGCTTGATGCAGCATTGTAGGGGAGTACTAGGACATAGAAGTAGGAGGGGGTTGATTGGGTAATGGGCGGAGGGAAGAGGGTTTATGGGACTTATGGGGATGGGGGAACCAGGAAAGGAAAAAAACATTTGGAATGTAAACAAAGAATATAGAAAATAAATTAAATTAAATTAAAATAAAATAGTCTCTCTAAAATGGCAAATAAAAAAGAAAATAAAAGAAATCAAGCTACAAATTTGCATGGTGTCTAACAGATAAATAAAATATCTTGGATAAATACTTTTTAGCTTCTCCATGTATTTATGTTCAATTCAAATTTATGTTCAAATTCAAGGGAATTTTGTTTACAGTCACTGCAAATATTGTATCACAGATATTAAGAGCGTCTTGTGTTTTCACTTTCACTGTTGCAAATTATCCACGTGGTACTTTCCCATCAGACTCCCTTTAAAGGCAAAGGCAAAATCCTTTTCTTTACCCTTACCGTAATATCACAGATGGGGCAAAAACTGATGCTAAACATTTCTTCTATTCGCTGGTTGCTTGCTTTCCTATTTTTCTAATTCAATTTTCACTTATTCAGAACCAGAACCTGTATGCTTCTTAAAGTTTGCAGATAGAGTCAAAAAAGTTTTAAATATCATCAAATGGAATAGCTTTTAAAGCTATTCTCAAAAGTCAAACTTGTTCCACTTGGTGGAAAGAGAAGTCTATAGATTTCGTATTGGAAGCTTTTAATTGTATTTCATTGTATCGTATAATCTTATCAAACTTCATTAGAGAAAGACTTCCACTCTTCCAGCCCACAGACATAAACAGCAAGGGTTGTGAATTTAGTTATGCAGTGGGGTGCTTGTTTACAAACACAAAGCCCTAGATTCAGCTCTGCAAGGGCAAAAATTAGTTATGGGGCTGAGAATGTAGCTCAACACTCCAGTTCCTGCTTAGTCTGTGTGAAACCCTGGGTCCAGCCTCAACTACTACAAGGGCATGGAGGGCAGAGAATAAAAAATATGCTTGAAGAAAAATGTTATCAGTTTTTCATTTGTAGTCATTCAGTTCTCTTCATCTCTGCTAGACTATAAACTGTTGGAGAGAAATAGGTAACAGTGAGAACATGTCTCAAGGCTGGGAATCTGCCTTACATAGGCTTCATGGCTGTTTTAGTTGGAGTAAGTAATCAAAATGAAAGACAGACAAATCTCAAAAGGTAAGTCCCTTTGCAGTAGAAATTAGCACATGGACAAAATTTTAACCCCTGGTTAACCATAACTGAAATCTCATGAAGCTGTCTCAAATATCAACAGGATGTATCAATGGAGACAGTAAGCTTTTCAAGATTAGTGGACCCACAGTTATCAAAATCTCTAACACAGTTGACATTCTGGCCAGAACTCACAGTATGTATGTTACCTTTCAAATGATTTAACAAAACTTACGTCAGGAGCCATGACGGGGGGGGGGGGGGGGGGGGGGGATGATAATTAATGCATAGTATCGAGAGCCAAACACTTTTATTAGAATCACTCTCTGCCTTTCTTCTGTGCTTCAGTGTGGCTTCAGTGGTTAGTGCTCATATAAATTTAGTGCATTATTAACATTATTTTCAGCTTCAAATCAGTAGGTAATGGGACTTTGACCTGTTTCACAGCCTTACGCAATACCCCTCAAAATCCCAACTCAATTCTCCACAGAGTTACAAAGAGCAATTCTCAAATTCATCTGGAACAACAAAAAACCCAGGATAGCTAAGACTATTCTCAACAACAAAAGAAATTCTGGGGGAATCAGTATCCCTGACCTCAAGCAATACTACAGAGCAATAGTGTTAAAAACTGCATGGTATTGGTACAGTGACAGGCAGGCGGATCAATGGAACAGGATTGAAGATCCAGAAATGAACCCACACACCTATGGCCACTTGATCCTCGACAAAGGGGCTGAAAACATCCAATGGAAAAACCATTCTTACTTATTAACATTGACCCGCATAGCCTGTTTTTGTGTAGTGTTCTGTTGATGAAGATCTAGACAGTAATCATTCCCTGTCCATTTTGAAGATTCTGGAGTCATTAATCATCCTGAGATCTCTGTCTACCATAGTGTGTGCTTAGTATGAAGAGGTTTTATTTGTTTTGTTTTGTTTTTTGTTTTTTGTTTATCTTTTGTTGTTGTTTTGTTTTTTCCCTGCTTTTTTTCTTTTATCACCATCATATTTTAAAAATGGGACCTTAAACACAAGTTTATATGTATTGTAACAAATAGGCTTATAAATTTGATTAAAATATGAAATATGTCCTGGAAAGGCTGGATGCAGCAGTGTAGGGGAATACCAGTACAGGGAAGTGGGAGGGAGTTGATTGGGGAACAAGGGGAGGGGAGATGGCTTATGAGACTTTCAGGGGGGGGAGAACCAGGAAAGGGGAAAACATTTGAAATGTAAATAAAGAATATATCTAATAAAAATATGAATTATGTGCTTTACAGAACACATTTAGTGACTAAATTTCTACATCAGTCAATTTTTTCATTTTATTTAGATAGAACATACATAACTTAACAACTCAATGCAAATCAAACCTCATCTATGAATTTAGACCTATATAGTAGGTATAGACATAGCATTAATATTAGAGGCCCGTGAGAATGTTTTGATTTCCTATGAAATCAGAAGGAGAAAATGAATATTTAGAATGAAATAAAGAGTTATCTTTCCCCAATCAAAACAGATGGAAATTTTAGAGTCTACAAAATATTTTTGTAAAACAGAAAAAAAGCTAAGATAATTACCATTTTATAAAGCATAAAAATTGTTTGTAGTCCATGGTCTCATAAAGATCTATGCATCAAAACCCTTCAGAAGGCATTTAGCATTTCTGCTGGTCTTAATTTAACACTCATAGAGAGCATGTTCTAAAAATCAGATATCAACCAGTTTAGATGTCCTTACTGTCTGTGAATCTCGGGCAATGAAAGCCCTGCCGATCAGAAATGTGCCTACCTTCATCCAGTGCTAGAGAGAGAAACTGCCCAGAGAACAGTGGATCGACAGTGCAGGGAAGCTGAGGTTATCACACTAACATGCATGGTCGTGGATAAAGACCTGAGCTGGCGTCCTACTGAGGCCTTTAATACTATTGCCACACAGCTCGGAGTGGGGTGTGCCTTCATCGTTGTGTGGAGTTACTGGAAATTATACAGAATCCAATATACACCTTGCACCTTGTATCTGCACCTGAGTCGACCTGGTCAGAGAACACTCTCTGTCTCTTAACCAATCTTCACTGTGTTTAAAATTTAACTTGATATTTTGCAAGACACACACCCTTCAATTTGATTGTTTTTATTCATGTTCCTAATTTTAATGATACTTACATTTTGAAATTATTCTAAGTGCATAGAAAATGTTTAAGGATGGTATCAGGAATTGCAGATTACATCCTATCTATGCATTCCAATGCTTCCTAAGAACAAGGAAATTCTATTAAAACTAGAAGAAATAATGGTGACATAAAAGCATTACTAGATCACATAATTTATTAAAACCATGATAATTATCAAAATATAATTTTTATATAGGGATTGATGGATAGACAGACAGACAGACAGACAGACAGACAGAACTGTCTCGGGATCCAGTTTAGAGCATTGCATATTAGATTTAACTGAGGTGTCTGACTAGTTTTCATTATTTTCAAAAAGTTCATTAATCTGAATTGTCTGGTGTTTCTCTGTGATTGCACTTGGTTTTAGCAGTGAAGGGTCACAGTGATGTAGTATTCTTGCCATTGGGTAATATCTGAATATTTATCTATTTCCAGGACATACACGTATTCCTTTATTTTTTGAGATAATAGAACTACATTTCCCATTTCCATTTTCTCCTTCAAGCTTCCCATACATTCCACATTGGTATCCCAATTTTTTAAAACAACAAAATATTAAAAATAATTTTCCTCTCAACAAATAGAACATAGAAGTAACTTTATGTCATATAAAAAAGAATTGGTGGAATCTGTTAGCTTGTTGGGCGTGCCATCCAAAATAACATAGGCTTCTTGGCTTAGCCATCAGAACTTATGTCTCGCAGTTCTGGAGACCATGAATTAGATGGGGAGCAAGGCAGGGAGAGCAGATCTTAGTTCTTTCCAAAAGCTCTCCTCTTGGTCTACTGGGAGCCAGCTGTGTTCTGCCTGTGCCCTCAGGTCCTTTTTTCTGGGCATCAATCCCTCAAGGCTCTACCTCTTATATGGGCACTGATCCATTATGATTAATCCAAATCAATGCTCTTTCTGGTTAAAAGATGGCCCTAAATATTTGACTTTATAAGTCACTTGAGCTGCCCATGTCATAACTAATTCCTTTGTCTAATATTCAGTGTTCTAATTTGCTTCTTGTTTTCTGTGATAGAACATTGACCAAATCAATGTTTGGCTTATGGTGATATTCTAAATAAGAATATTTTCACATGAGTCCTGAGGCCTCTGGCGGTAGCCCTCAGACCTCTCCACTTCCGGATCCAGATCAGCCTGAGCTGCAACACCACATCTCCAGGTCCTGAAAGAGGCAAGTGGGGCTTCCGGGCGGCCAGTGGGGAGAAGTCAGTGTGCTCAGGTGAATCCAGCGGGCCCCAGCAGGAGCCTTCAGGTGTCTGCTTCAGGGTCTGAACAGCCTGGACAAAAACACCCTGTCTCCAGGCAGTGCAGGAGGTAAGCTGTGCACCGGAGGCCACCTGGGAAGGGGCAGCTTGCACTGCTGAGTCCATCATTGACAACACCAACTAACACCAGTGAGAACTAGATGGCAAAAGGCAGACACAGGAACGTCACTAACATAAATCAAGGCAATATGGCAACATCTGAACCCAATTCTCCTTTACCAGCATGTCCTGGATACCCCATCACACCAGTAAAACAAGATTTGGATTTAAAATCACTGGTCATGATGCTGGTACAGGAACACATGAAGGACATACTTAAAGAAATTCAGGAGAAAATGGATCAAAAGTTAGAAGCCCTTGCAAGGGAAACACAAAAGTCATTGAAAGAAATCTAGGAGAATACAAAAGCCAATAATGAGGAAACACAAAAAACACTTGAAGAAATACAGGAGAACTTTGGTCAACAGGCTGAGGTAATGAAAGAGGAAACACAAAAATCTCTTAAAAAATTACAGGAGAGCACAAACAAGCAAGTGAAGGAGTTAAGCAAAACCATTCAGGATCTAAAATCAGAAGTAGAAACAACTAAGAAAACTCAAAGGGAGACAACTTTGGAGATAGAAAGCCTTGGGAAGAATCAGTGAACATAGATGCAAATATCAACAACAGAATACAAGAGATAGAAGAAAGAATCTCAGATGCTGAAGATACCATAGAAACCATGGACTCAACAGTTAAAGAAAATGCAAAAAGCAAAAATCTTGTAACCCAAAATATCCAGGAAATCCAGGACACAATGAGAAGACCAAACTTAAGGATTATAGGCATAGATGAGAGTGAAGATTTACAACTTAAAGGGCCAGCAAATATCTTCAATAAAATTATGGAAGAAAACTTCCCTAACCTAAAGAGAGAGATGCCCATGAATATACAAGAAGCCTACAGAACTCCAAACAGACTGGACCAGAACAGAAATACTTCCCGTCACATAATAATCAAAACACCAAATGTACTAAACAAAGAAAGAATATTAAAGGCAGTAAGAGAAAAAGGCCAAGTAACATATAAAAGAAGACCTATCAGAATCACAGCAGACTTTTCACCCAAGACTATGAAGGCTAGAAGATCCTGGGCTGATCTCATGCAGACTCTAAGAGAACACAAATGCCAGCCAAAACTACTATATCCAGCAAAACTCTCAATCACCATAGATGGAGAAACTAAGATATTCCATGACAAAACCAAGTTTACCCAATATCTATCCACAAACCCAGCCCTACAAAGGATAATAGGAGGAAAACACCAATACAAGGAGGGAAACTTCACCCTGGAAAAAGCAAGATAGTAACCTTTCATCAAACCCAAAAGAAGTTAACCAATCAAATTTAAAAAAATAACGTCAAAAATGATAGGAAGTAACAATCACTATTCCTTAATATCTCTTAACATCAATGGACTCAATGCCCCAATAAAAAGACATAGACTAACTGACTGGATACGTAAACAGGACCCTACATTTTGCTGCTTACAGGAAACACACCTCAGGGTCAAAGACAAACACTACCTTAGAGTAAAAGGCTGAAAGACAATTTTACAAGCAAATGGTCTCAGGAAACAAGCTGGAGTAGCCATTTTAATATCAGATAAAATTGACTTTCAACCCAAAGTCATCAAAAGAGACTCTGAGGGACACTTCTTGCTGGTCAAAGGAAAAATACAAGAAGAACTCTCAATCCTGAACATCTATGCTCCAAATGCAAGGGCACCCTCTTTTGTAAAAGAAACTTGATTAAAGCTCAAAGCACACATTGCACCTAACACAATAATTGTGGGTGACTTCAACACTGCACTTTCCTCAATGGACCGATCAGGAAAACAGAAACTAAACAGGGACACAATGAAACTAATTGAAGCTTTAGACCAATTAGATTTAACAGATATATATAGAACATTCTATCCTAAAACAGAAGAATATACCTTTTTCTCAGCACCTCATGGTACCTTCTCCAAAATCGACCATATAATTGGTCACAAGACAGACCTCAACAAATATAAGAAGATCGAACTAATCCCATGCCTCCTATCAGATCACTATGGAGTAAAAGTGGTCTTCAATAGCAACAAAAACAACAGAAAACCCACATACACGTGGAAATTGAACAATATTCTACTCAATGATACCTTGGTCAAGGAAGAAATAAAGAAATTAAAGACTTTTTAGAACACAATGAAAATGAAAACACAACATACCCAAATCTATGGGACACAATGAAAGCAGTGCTAAGAGGAAAACTCATAGCCCTGAGTGCCTCCAAAAAGAAAAGGGAGAGAGCATACATTACCAGCTTAATGACACACCTGAAAGCCCTGGAACAAAAAGAAGCTATTTCACCCAGGAGGAGTAGAAGGCAGGAAATAATCAAACTCAGGGCTGAACTCAATCAAGTAGAAACAAAGAGAACCATACAAAGAATCAACAAAACCAGGAGCTGGTTCTTTGAGAAAATCAACAAGATAGATAAACCCTTAGCCAAACTGACCAAAGGGCACAGAGAAAGTATCCAAATTAACAAACTTAGAAATGAAAAGGGAGATATAACAACGGAAACTGAGGAAATCCAAAAAATCATCAGATCCTACTACAAGAGCCTGTACTCAACACAACTGGAGAATCTGGAGGAAATGGACAATTTCCTTGACAGATACCAAATACCAAAATTAAATCAGGACCAAATAGATCATCTAAACAGTCCCATAATGACTAAAGAAATTGAAGGAGTCATAGAAAGTCTTCCAACCAAAAAAAGCACAGGACCAGATGGTTTCAGTGCAGAATTCTATCAGAACTTCAAAGAAGAGGTAACACCAATACTCTTCAAATTATTCCACAAAATAGAAACAGAAGGAACACTACCCAATTCCTTCTATGAAGCCACAATTATGCTGATACCAAAACCACACAAAGATCCAACAAAGAAAGAGAACTTCAGACCAATTTCCCTTATGAACATCGATGCAAAAATATTCAAAAAAATTCTTGCCAACCGAATCCAAGAACACATCAAAACGATCATCCAGATTTGGGCGGCGGCGGCGGCGGCAGCAGCGGCAGCAGTGGCTGCTCCAGCTGAAGGGCCATCAGCAGTGGAACCAAGGCGTCACAGGGACCAGTTAGGCCCTGCGCCCACGACCACTGACCTTCACTGACCAGCCGGACAGCAAGCAGCTGCAGTTGTGCGGCGCCTTTCCTGCACGGAGGCCACTTCAGAACTCGGCCTCCCACCAGTCAGGAGAGGAGGATCCATCTTGGTTCCGTACTCCAGGAATCGGACAGACTGAGGTACACAAACATAATCCGAGGCCAACACCGCGGTGGTCTGAGCCCGACGGGCGTTGGCCTGCACCCAGGCCCTGGGCGGGTCGGGGGGCCATCGGGGTGCCAACCCAACCAGGAGGTTTTTTGCCCAGGCCTGCGAGCGCGCCGCCGCCATTTTGCCTGCAGGACGACAGAGAGCTCAGGCGGGCAGACCTGTAACAGGCATAGCCTAAGGCTAACAAAGCGGGGGTCCAGGCCCCAAAAGGCACAGGACTGACCCCAAGAACTGGGCGGCTTGGTGGGCCATCTGTGAGTCAACCCGCCCAGGTGATTGTTAGCAAAGCAGACTCTCCCGGCGCTTTCAGGGAGGGCGGGCGCACACGCCCGCCATCCTAGTCACCTGGCAAACCCAATTAACAGTCAAAGCCTTAGGGGAACTTTGCTCGGACCTTGGCCTCCCAGGCTTTTGCCTGGACTCAGGGACTGGGCGGCCAGGCTAACCTTGTGTGCGACAGCCCGGTTGGCAGATCGGCTGCCCAGCGGAGTGAGCGGAACACAGGGGAGGTCACAGTAGCATACACCTTCGGCACTCCCTGGGAGTGCACACGGGCTCCATCTGCTCCACAGACACAATCTGGGGCAAGGCCTCAGGCAGAAGCCCTTAGCTCTACTCTCTCCGCTTCCGGATCCAGATCAGTCTGGGCGGCAGCATTACATCTCCAAGTCCTGCAAGTGGCTAGCTGGGCTTCCGGGCGGCCAGCTGGGAGAAGTCAGTGTGCTCCAGTGAATCCAGCGGGCCCCTGCGGGAGCCTTCGGGTGCCTGCTTTGGGATCTGAACAGCCTGGGCAGCAGCACACTGTCTACAAGCAGAGCAGGAGGTAAGCTGTGCACCAGAGGCCAACTGGGAAGGGGCAGCTTGCACTGGTGAGTCCAGCACTGACAAGATAAACTAACACCAGTGAGATCTAGATGGCAAAAGGCAAACGCAGGAACGTCACTAACAGAAATCAAGGCAATATGGCAACATCTGAACCCAATTCTCCTCTACCAACATGTCCTGGATACCCCATCACACCAGTAAAACAAGATTTGGATTTAAAATCACTGGTCATGATGCTGGTACAGGAACACATGAAGGTCATACATAAAGAAATTCAGGAGACAATGGATCAAAAGTTAGAAGCCCTTGCAAGGGAAACACAAAAATCATTGAAAGAAATCCAGGAGAATACAAAAGCCAACAAGGAGGAAATGCAAAAAACACTTAAAGAAATACAGGAGAACTTTGCTCAACAGGCTGAGGTCATGAAAGACGAAACACAAAAATCTCTTAAAGAAATACAGGAGAACTTTGGTCAACAGGCTGAGCTCATGAAAGAGAAAACACAAAAATCTCTTAAAGAATTACAGGAAAACACTAACATGCAAGTGAAGGAGCTAAGCAAAACCATCCAGGATCTAAAATCAGAAGTAGAAACAACTAAGAAAACTCAAAGGGAGACAACTTTGGAGATAGAAAGCCTTGGGAAGAAATCAGGGGACAGAGATACAAATATCAACAACAGAATACAAGAGATAGAAGAAAGAATCTCAGATGCTGAAGATTCCATAGAAACCATGGACTCAACAGTTAAAGAAAATGCAAAATGCAAAAAGCTTGTAACCCAAAATATCCAGGAAATCCAGGACACAATGAGAAGACCAAACCTAAGGATTATAGGCATAGATGAGAGTGAAGATTTACAACTTAAAGGGCCAGCAAATATCTTCAATAAAATTATGGAAGAAAACTTCCCTAACCTAAAGAGAGAGATGCCCATGAATATACAAGAAGCCTACAGAACTCCAAACAGACTGGACCAGAACAGAAATACTTCCCGTCACATAATAATCAAAACACCAAATGTTCTAAACAAAGAAAGAATACTAAAGGCAGTAAGAGAAAAAGGCCAAGTAACATATAAAGGAAGACCTATCAGAATCACAGCAGACTTTTCACCTGAGACTATGAAGGCTAGAAGGTCCTGGGCAGATCTCATGCAGACTCTAAGAGAACACAAATGCCAACCAAAACTACTATATCCAGCAAAACTCTCAATCACCATAGATGGAGAAACTAAGATATTTCATGACAAAACCAAGTTTACCCAATATCTATCCACAAACCCGGCCCTAAAAAGGATAATAGGAGGACAACACCAATACAAGGAGGGAAACTTCACCCTGGAAAAAGCAAGATAGTAACCTTTCATCAAACCCAAAAGAAGTTAAGCATTCGAATTTAAAAAATAACGTCAAAAATGATAGGAAGTAACAATCACTATTCCTTAATATCTCTTAACATCAATGGACTTAATGCCCCAATAAAAAGACACAGACTAACTGAATGGATACGTAAACAGGACCCTACATTTTGCTGCTTACAGGAAACACACCTCAGGGTCAAAGACAAACACTACCTTAGAGTAAAAGGCTGGAAGACAATTTTACAAGCAAATGGTCTCAGGAAACAAGCTGGAGTAGCCATTTTAATATCAGATAAAATTGACTTTCAACCCAAAGTCATCAAAAGAGACCCTGAGGGACACTTCTTGCTGGTCAAAGGAAAAATACAAAAAGAAGAACTGACAATCCTGAACATCTATGCCCCAAATGTAAGGGCACCCTCTTTTGTAAAAGAAACTTTATTAAAACTAAAAGCACACATTGCACCTAACACAATAATTGTGGGTGACTTCAACACTGCACTTTCCTCAATGGACCGATCAGGAAAACAGAAACTAAACAGGGACACAATGAAACTAATTGAAGCTTTGGACCAATTAGATTTAACAGATATATATAGAACATTCTATCCTAAAACAAAAGAATATACCTTTTTCTCAGCACCTCATGGTACCTTCTCCAAAATCGACCATATAATTGGTCACAAGACAGACCTCAACAAATATAAGAAGATCAAACTAATCCCATGCCTCCTATCTGATCACTATGGAGTAAAAGTGGTCTTCAATAGCAACAGAAACAACAGAAAGCCCACATACATGTGGAAACTGAACAATACTCTACTCAATGATACCTTGGTCAAGGAAGAAATAAAGAAAGAAATTAAAGACTTTTTAGAACACAATGAAAATGAAAACACAACATACCCAAATCTATGGGACACAATGAAAGCAGTGCTAAGAGGAAAACTCATAGCCCTGAGTGCCTCCAAAAAGAAAATGGAGAGAGCATACATTACCAGCTTAATGACACACCTGAAAGCCCTGGAACAAAAAGAAGCTATTTCGCCCAGGAGGAGTAGAAGGCAGGAAATCATCAAACTCAGGGCCGAAATCAATCAAGTAGAAACAAAGAGAACCATACAAAAAATCAACAATACCAGGAGCTGGTTCTTTGAGAAAATCAACAAGATAGATAAACCCTTAGCCAGAATGACCAAAGGGCACAGAGAAAGTATCCAAATTAACAAACTTAGAAATGAAAAGGGAGATATAACAACGGAAACTGAGGAAATCCAAAAAATCATCAGATCCTACTACAAGAGCCTATACTCAACACAACTGGAGAATCTGGAGGAAATGGACAATTTCCTTGACAGATACCAAATACCAAAATTAAATCAGGACCAACTAGACCATCTAAACAGTCCCATAATGCCTAAAGAAATAGAAGGAGTCATAGAAAGTCTTCCAACCAAAAAAAGCACAGGACCAGATGGCTTCAGTGCAGAATTCTACCAGACCTTCAAAGAAGAGTTAACACCAATACTCTTCAAACTATTCCACAAAATAGAAACAGAAGGAACACTACCCAATTCCTTCTACGAAGCCACAATTACGCTGATACCAAAGCCACACAAAGATCCAACAAAGAAAGAGAACTTCAGACCAATTTCCCTTATGAACATCGATGCAAAAATACTCAATAAAATTCTTGCCAACCGAATCCAAGAACACATCAAAACGATCATCCACCATGATCAAGTAGGCTTTATCCCAGGAATGCAGGGTTGGTTCAATATACGGAAATCCATCAATACAATCCACTACATAAACAAACTCAAAGAACAAAACCACATGGTCATTTCATTGGATGCTGAAAAAGCATTTGACAAAATTCAGCATCCCTTCATGCTTAAAGTCTTGGAGAGAACAGGAATTCAAGGCCCATACCTAAACATAGTAAAAGCAATATACAGCAAACCGGTAGCCAGCATCAAACTAAATGGAGAGAAACTTGAAGCAATCCCACTGAAATCAGGGACCAGACAAGGCTGCCCCCTTTCTCCTTATCTTTTCAATATTGTACTTGAGGTACTAGCTCGGGCAATTCGACAACATAAGGAGGTCAAAGGGATACAAATTGGAAAGGAAGAAGTCAAACTATCATTATTTGCAGACGACATGATCGTCTACCTAAGTGACCCAAAGAACTCCACTAGAGAGCTCCTACAGCTGATAAACAACTTCAGCAAAGTGGCAGGTTATAAAGTCAACTCAAGCAAATCAGTGGCCTTCCTATACTCAAAGGATAAGCAGGCTGAGAAAGAAATTAGGGAAATGACCCCCTTCACAATAGCCACAAACAGTATAAAGTATCTTGGGGTGACTCTTACCAAACATGTGAAAGATCTGTATGACAAGAACTTCAAGACTCTGAAGAAGGAAATGGAAGAAGACCTCAAAAAATGGGAAAACCTCCCATGCTCATGGATCGGCAGAATCAATATAGTTAAAATGGCCATTTTGCCTAAAGCACTATACAGATTCAATGCAATACCCATCAAAATCCCAACTCAATTTTTCACAGAGCTAGAAAGAGCAATTATCAAATTCATCTGGAACAACAAAAAACCCAGGATAGCTAAAACTATTCTCAGCAACAAAAGGAAATCTGGGGGAATCAGTATCCCTGACCTCAAGCAATACTACAGAGCAATAGTGTTAAAAACTGCATGGTATTGGTACAGTGACAGGCAGGAGGATCAATGGAACAGGATTGAAGATCCAGAAATGAACCCACACACCTATGGCCACTTGATCCTCGACAAAGAGGCTGAAAACATCCAATGGAAAAAAGATAGCCTTTTCAACAAATGGTGCTGGTTCAACTGGAGGTCAGCATGCAGAAGAATGCGAATTGATCCATCCTTGTCGCCTTGTACTAAGCTCAAATCCAAATGGATCAAGGACCTCCACATAAAGCCAGACACTCTGAAGCTAATAGAAAAAAAACTGGGGAAGACCCTTGAGGACATCGGTACAGGGAGAAAGTTTCTGAACAGAACACCAATAGCGTATGCTCTAAGAGCAAGAATTGACAAATGGGACCTCATAAAATTACAAAGTTTCTGTAAGGCAAAGGACACCATCAAGAGGACAAATCGGCAACCAACAAATTGGGAAAAGATCTTCACCAATCCTACATCAGATAGAGGGCTAATATCCAATATATATAAAGAACTCAAGAAGTTAGACTCCAGAAAACCAAACAACCCTATTAAAAAATGGGGTACAGAGTTAAACAAAGAATTCTCACCTGAAGAACTTCGGATGGCGGAGAAGCATCTTAAAAAATGCTCAACTTCATTAGTCATTAGGGAAATGCAAATCAAAACAACCCTAAGATTTCATCTTACACCAGTCAGAATGGCTAAGATTAAAAATTCAGGAGACAGCAGGTGTTGGAGAGGGTGTGGAGAAAGAGGAACACTCCTCCACTGCTGGTGGGGTTGCAAATTGGTACAACCACTCTGGAAATCAGTCTGGCGGTTCCTCCGAAAACTGGGCACCTTACTTCCAGAAGATCCTGCTATACCACTCCTGGGCATATACCCAGAAGACTCCCCACCATGTAATAAGGATACATGTTCTACTATGTTCATAGCAGCCCTATTTGTAATTGCCAGATGCTGGAAAGAACCCAGGTATCCCTCAACAGAAGAGTGGATGCAAAAAATGTGGTATATCTACACAATGGAGTACTATTCAGCCATTAGAAACAATGAATTCATGAAATTCTTAGGCAAATGGATGGAGCTAGAGAATATCATACTAAGTGAGGTAACCCAGACTCAAAAGGTGAATCATGGTATGCACTCACTAATAAGTGGATATTAACCTAGAAAACTGGAATACCCAAAACATAATCCACACATCAAATGAGGTACAAGAAGAAAGGAGGAGTGGCCCCTGGTTCTGGAAAGACTCAGTGAAACAGTATTCAGCAAAACCAGAACGGGGAAATGGGAAGGGGTGGGTGGGAGGACAGGGGAAGAGAAGGGGGCTTGCAGGACTTTCGGGGAGTGGGGGGGCTAGAAAAGGGGAAATCATTTGAAATGTAAATAAATTATATCGAATAATAATTAAAAAAAAAAAAAAAAAAAAAAACGATCATCCACCATGATCAAGTAGGCTTTATCCCGGGAATGCGGGGTTGGTTCAATATACGGAAATCCATCAATGCAATCCACTACATAAACAAACTCAAAGAACAAAACCACATGGTCATTTCATTGGATGCTGAAAAAGCATTTGACAAAATTCAGCATCCTTTCATGCTTAAAGTCTTGGAGAGAACAGGAATTCAAGGCCCATACCTAAACATAGTAAAAGCAATATACAGCAAACCGGTAGCCAGCATCAAACTAAATGGAGAGAAACTTGAAGCAATCCCACTGAAATCAGGGACCAGACAAGGCTGCCCCCTTTCTCCTTATCTTTTCAATATTGTACTTGAGGTACTAGCTCGGGCAATTCGACAACATAAGGAGGTCAAAGGGATACAAATTGGAAAGGAAGAAGTCAAACTATCATTATTGCAGACGACATGATAGTCTACCTAAGTGGCCCAAAAAACTCCACTAGAGAGCTCCTACAGCTGATAAACAACTTCAGCAAAGTTGCAGGTTATAAAATCAACACAAGCAAATCAGTGGCCTTCCTATACTCAAAGGATAAGCAGACTGAGAAAGAAATTAGGGAAATGACCCCCTTCACAATAGCCACAAACAGTATAAAGTATCTTGGGGTGACTCTTACCAAACATGTGAAAGATCTGTATGACAAGAACTTCAAGACTCTGAAGAAGGAAATGGAAGAAGACCTCAAAAAATGGGAAAACCTCCCATGCTCATGGATTGGTAGAATCAATATAGTTAAAATGGCCATTTTGCCAAAAGTAATCTACAGATTCAATGCAATACCCATCAAAATCCCAACTCAATTCTTCACAGAGTTAGAAAGAGCAATTCTCAAATTCATCTGGAATAAGAAAAAAACCAGAATAGCTAAAACTATTCTCAGCAACAAAAGAAAGTCTGGGGGAATCAGTATCCCTGACCTCAAGCAATAGTACAGAGCAATAGTGTTAAAAAACTGCATGGTATTGGTACAGTGACAGGCAGGAGGATCAATGGAACAGGATTGAAGATCCAGAAATGAACCCACACACCTATGGCCACTTGATCCTCGACAAAGAGGCTGATAACACCCAATGGAAAAAAGATAGCCTTTTCAACAAATGGTGCTGGTTCAACTGGAGGTCAGCATGCAGAAGAATGCGAATTGATCCATCCTTGTCTCCTTGTACTAAGCTCAAATCCAAATGGATCAAGGACCTCCACATAAAGCCAGACACTCTGAAGCTAATAGAAAAGAAACTGGGGAAGACCCTTGAGGACATCGGTACAGGGAGAAAGTTTCTGAACAGAACACCAATAGCATATGCTCTAAGAGCAAGAATTGACAAATGGGACCTCATAAAATTACAAAGTTTCTGTAAGGCAAAGGACACCATCAAGAGGACAAATCGGCAACCAACAAATTGGGAAAAGATCTTCACCAATCCTACATCAGATAGAGGGCTAATATCCAATATATATAAAGAACTCAAGAAGTTAGACTCCAGAAAACCAAACAACCCTATTAAAAAATGGGGTACAGAGTTAAACAAAGAATTCTCACCTGAAGAACTTCGGATGGCGGAGAAGCATCTTAAAAAATGCTCAACTTCATTAGTCATTAGGGAAATGCAAATCAAAACAACCCTGATATTTCACCTTACACCAGGCAGAATGGCTAAGTTTAATAATTCAGGAGATAGCAGGTGTTGGAGAGGGTGTGGAGAAAGAGGAACCCTCCTCCACTGCTGGTGGGGTTGCAAATTGGTACAACCACTCTGGAAATCAGTCTGGCGGTTCCTTCGAAAACTGGGCACCTCACTTCCAGAAGCTCCTGCTATACCACTCCTGGGCATATATCCAGAGGATTCCCCACCATGTAATAAGGATACATGCTCTACTATGCTCATAGCAGCCCTATTTATAATTGCCAGATGCTGGAAAGAACCCAGGTATCCCTCAACAGAAGAGTGGATGCAAAAAATATGGTATATCTACACAATGGAGTACTATTCAGCCATTAGAAACAATGAATTCATGAAATTCTTAGGCAAATGGATGGAGCTAGAGAACATCATACTAAGTGAGGTAACCCAGACTCAAAAGGTGAATCTTGGTATGCACTCACTAATAAGTGGATATTAACCTAGAAACCTGGAATACACAAAACATAATCTACACATCAAATGAGGTACAAGAAGAAAGGAAGAGTGGCCCCCTGTTCTGGAAAGACTCAGTGAAGCAGTATTCAGCAAAACCAGAACGGGGAAGTGGGAAGGGGTGGGTGGGAAGAGAGGGGGAGAGAAGGGGGCTTACGGGACTTTCTGGGAGTGAGTGGGCTAGGAAAGGGGAAATCATTTGAAATGTAAATAAAAAATATATCAAATAAAAAATGATTAAAATAAAAAAAATTTAAAGAAAAGAATATTTTCACATATACCCCTAACTCACATATTGGAATGTTTGGTTTCCAGTTGGTAGAAGGATATTTTGGAAGGATTAGGAGGTATGTTGGAAGGATTAGGAGGAAAGATATGGCCTTATGTGTGTCACTAGGGGAGAGCTTTGAGGTTGTGAAAGTCTACATTAATCTCAGCATCTATCTGTCTGTCTTTCTATTATCTATCTATCTATCTATCTATCTATCTATCTATCTATCCTAAAGAAAACAAAAAACTTTCTGGAGATAGCTTACCCTGTCATATGTCATTATTAAATAGTATCACAATTCCTAGGAATTAGCCCACCCTATTGGGAAGATTTTCTGCCAATCAATGAAGATGTACTCTCTTATAGTAATGCTATGTAGACAAATTGGTAATTTCATAATTCCTAGTAATGATTCTATAGAATTTCTGTACTTATGCAAGTAATTTTGACCCTTTATACTATAAAGGCTGCAATTAGAGCTCTATAAACCTTCATGTGTCACAGGTTATTGCACTATGATAGAAAGCAGGCATGAAACACATTTGCTATCAGAGAAAACATTTCTTCTAGGTTGGCTGTGAAACCATTATCTGATAATTCAAGGTCATAAACGGAGAATGGGCAATTTATTGGTTCAAGAACAGAATATAAAATATTGGCTAGATTTATGCCAGGAGCCAAACTGACCTTACTTTATGTTTAGATTCCATTTTAGGGATAGGTTTGGGTTTTGACTTCTCAGCTCCAGACCTTGGGGAAATTGGGTGGTCGATGGTCACTGCTCCTTGCCAGAAGAAGAAAACATCTTACAGCTGCCAGAGATTCACCTTGGCAGAATGCCCGGGCTATGTGGAAAATCCCACTTCCCTTACTTCTTCCCCTGCCTGTATAAGTTCCCTGAGAAAATACAGTTTTGGGAGCCTTGAACAAAGTTGTTCTTGGCCTCATTCTTCACGTCTCCTGTCTCTCTATTTCTCTGCCCTTCTCTCCTAGGGTCCCTCATTGAAACCCCCCACAGGCTGGGGCAGATTTATCTATAGAAAACTTCAAAATTAATGAGACACAAGTCAGATGATTTGCTGCTTGACAAAACTGTGCTGACTCATGACATAAAAATTATTTTTTTAAACCCTTAATGAACTTGTGGAGCTAATGGCAGATAATATAGTTTAATTAGATACTAGTCTTACTGGAAGCACATGCAAACATTCCTGCTATAGCTTCTTATTCAATTTACGACGAACCTTTGAGATGTAATGGTGCTTGGGAAACCATGTGATCTATTCTGAGAAAGTATAAGAACTAACAACAATGTCAATAAGAGGCAGGGGACTTACTCATTTAGCATTAAAAAGGAAAAGATCTTTTCTTTTACCAATCAAGAGATGAGACTTTTTCTTTCAGTCTTACTTTCAGCAAAAGAAGGAGGAAAGCTCCTTCTTTCCTGAGCATTAAAGGTTGGAGCTTATTTTTCAAACAGAATCAATGAGTTCTTTCTGTGCTGGTGCTTGCTCAATAAAATCTGATCATGGGTCTTTTGCTCCATCCATCGAATATATCTAGACACATAAATCAAATGCTGAGTCGGGAAATCAGAAACAAGAGGCGAGCTGGGTAGAGCCTGTTAGTCACAGGCCTGACTTTAGCCGGACAGCCTCTGACCAAGAAATGTGACTTGAATCCTGTTGCTTCTCTGACATTCACGTCCTCCCTCTGGTCACATCAGCAGTTAAGACAAAGGGTAGTCAGAAGAAGGTGACTGCTTACTCATATCTCGGCCCTGTGTCATGGCTCCTTTCCCTATACTAGTATATGGCAAGCCCGGTGCCATGGTCTCCAGAAGGGGCCTATTGCCGGCTCCTGTACATCAACAAGTGTAAGTTCTGAACACTTCTCAAACCTCTCCCTTTTCTTCTTTCTCTCCTTCCTTTACAACCTTTCCTTTTCCTCTAGCCCTCATCCATCTTTTCTTCTTAACACCTGTTTCTGTAGTTTTTCACTATAGGCATGAGAGATTAATAGGGGCAAAACAAAACAATACAAAACAATAATTGCTTACCATCCTGACACCTAGAAATTATGGATGTTAAGGTGTCTTTTCAATTCTCATACTGTGTGTATGCCATACAATTTGGTTTCTACTATAGGTACAAATTTACACCCTGTTCATCTCACTTTCTTAACATCAGTCAATAGTTCTATGCCACGATTGTCACATTATTAATTCTAGCTGTGTTTGAATCTGGTAAGTATTCTAAGATACATTGCCTGGTATGGTATGGTATGGTATGGTATGGTATGGTATGGTATGGTATGGTATGGTATAGTATGATATGGAAAGGAGCCATGACACATGGCCTGAGATATGGATAAGTAGTCACCTTATTCTGAGTAGCCTTTGGCTTAGCTGCTTCATGTTTCTATGTTTAAGTGAAACATTTCTCATTCTTGCCCCATCGTGCTAAGCCAAGCCCCCCCACCTCACTTGTGGTCCTATCAGGTAAAAATCTCCCAATGAATCTAACCTCCACCTGGCTCCTCCGCTATCTATCCTTTCCTGTCAAGTGAAATTTATCAATGCAAACCTAGTTACACCTTCCCCTGACGTCATCAGTACATGTTCACATGTCACTCCCCTCAGGGTTCAGTTGATGCTGCTAAATCTCATAAAATTTCATTTTTCCCTACCTGTTCTTGTCGATCTTTTCCAGAATCTTCTATGGATTTATTCTCCCACCCTCCCCGCATCATCTTTAGCCTTGCAATTCCTCATTTACGAGTCTTTGTTCGTACTATTCCCTCTATATGGTGTAGACTGGTCAATCTTCTTAATTCTGTGACCCTAAATACATTTCCTTGTGTAGTAATGAACCCAACCGTAAGATTACTTACATTGCTACTTCATAACTATAATTTTACTATTGCTATGAATTGTAATATGAGTATGTGTTTTCTAATGGTTGTAAACGACCCCTGTGAAAGGGTTGTTTGGTCCCCCAAAAGGGTCACAACCCACATGTTGAGGACCCCTGAGGTGGACCTTTCACTTCTGGGTGTGATAGAACCCATACATCTATCAGTATCCTGATAGAGAAGCTTCCTAGATACTTCCTGAAAATCCCCCTTCCTAGTCTCATAGGTAAAGAGCAGGTTCCGTCCTCCCCAGTCTACAAGGCCCTCCTCAGACTACTATCTTACTCTTATAAGACTACTTGAAGTTCTTCTCCCTAACAAATGGGCTGAAAGTGAATCCCACTCCTCTAAGATTATAAAGACATCCAAGGAAACTATGTTGGCTTGTCATTCACTGTCACCCTGGCTCAGCAGTCAAGAGTTCCTTCTCTTGTCTCAGCTCTAACCTCAGCATGCCTGGCCTATGAGTCACAAATTCCTGAACGCAGTACTTAATCGGCACAGCTAGGAAGCTCTGTCCACACATGGGATTTCCCAAGGATTTTAAAATCTCCCTTTAAAATACCTTTCTCCAAGCATTTCCACCACAGATGCCCCAATCTGTGAAACAGAATAACAGAGATAACAGGGCACTGCTACTCTGAAAATGAACCAGGATATATCCCAGAAGAACCTGCCTCATGGAGCTACAGAAGAAGGCATGGAAGATATTGAAGATATTCAGCCCACAAACTTAATAAATGCATAATAAACTCAAAATGCACATTTTAACAGAGCAGACGTTAGGCTGGTTCGGGCAAAGGCATAAAAGATACTCATGAACTTACTGGATTTATACTGAACACACAAATTTTTGTAGAGCAGACTGGTTTGGGCAAGGATTAAAAATAGCTGTCTCCTGAGAGGCCCTGCCAGAGCCTCATAAATGCAGAGTTGGATGCTCTCAGCCAACGATTGCACTGAGTATTGGGATGCTCCAATGGAGGAGCTGAAGGGGTTTGCAACCCCATAGAAAGAATAACAATATCAACCAACCAGACCCCCCCACAACCAGAACACCCACACACACACACAACCAGACCCTCCCCCCACGCCCCCCGCAGAGCTCCCAGGAGCTAAACCTCCAACCAAGGAGTACACATGGCTCTGGCTGCATATATGGCAGAGGATAGCTTTGTCAGGCATCAATGGGAGAAGAAGTCCTTGGTCCTATGAAGGTTTGATAAATGCCCCAGTGTAGGAAAATCAAGGGCAGGGAGAAGGAAGTGGGGGTGGGGGAGGAACACCCTCCTAGAAGCAGGGGGAGAGGTGATGGGATAGAAGGTTTCTGGGAGAGACTGGGTAAGGGGATAACACTTGAAACGTAAATAAATTTTAAATAAATAAATAAATAAATAAATAAATAAATAAATAAATAAATAACAAACAGATGGAAATGTCTATGACTGAATCAAAATTCCATATTAGTAATAAGAAAATAAAACTACCTCTTTAGGCATAAGCTATTGGGAAGCATTAGTTAACAGCACTGTGGTGGCCTAGCTCTGACTCACTACGCTAACCTTCATCACTGTTACTAGTTACTAGGGTCAGCTCCTAATCTAAACATGAGGATGAACATTTGTACAGAATTTAAGCAACCATGTCCAATCAAGCAGATCAGAACTTCAAGACAGTTATAGGTGCTTGTGGCACAAATGAAGCTCAGCCCCTTGGTTGAGCAAGCTTTTGCCAAAGCTATGGAAGGGACCCTAGGAATGTGTGTTACCTATTTTTATAGAATATGCTGAAGCCCAATGCGTTAATGAAGCTGATTAGAACTGTGCTCTCTCCCTTTTATCGCCGCTTCCTCTCATAGGTTTTCTGCAGTTGTGTGATGCTGGTGTAGCTGTAAGCACTTCTGAACTCTGCTAAGGGGAAGGTGTGCAGTCAAATTTAGCACATGGCTTAGTGATATTTATTGATTCATGGCCACATTCTGAAAGACTCTGGTGTATTAGCCTTCCTAGTGAGAACACCTTTAATAAATGCCTCTTTGTTCATTACACATATTTTTTTCAGCTTCCTGATGCATAAGTCAGACTGTGTCTGAGTCATCCAGGCCAGTATTGGTACAGCCGTGGAAAAACAAGGTCAAAGTGCATATGCCAGAAGATAGTCTAGGGGAGTTTCTTCCTTTTTTTTTTTTTTTTATGTTTGGTTGGTTTTATTTTATTGTTTTTGTATTTGTTTTTTTTTTAAAATTTTATTCGATACATTTTTTTTATTTACATTTCAAATGATTTCTCCTTTTCTGGTTCCCCACTCCCCGAAAGTCACATAAGCCCCCTTCCCTCCCTCTGTTCTCCCACCCATCCCTTCCCACTTCCCTGTTCTGGTTTTGTCTTATACTGCTACACTGGGTCTTTCCAGAACCAGGGGCCACTCCTCTGTTCTTCTTGTACCTCATTTGAAGTGTGGATTATGTTTTGCATATTCCAGTTTTCTAAGCTAATATCCACTTATTAGTGAGTGCATACCGTAATTGATCTTTTGAGACTGGGTTACCTCACTTAGTATGATGTTCTCCAGCTCCATCCATTTGCCTAAGAATTTCATGAATTCATTGTTTCTAATGGCTGAATAGTACTCCATTGTGTAGATATACCACATTTTTCTTCCTATTAATAGGGTATAGAAGTATATGGAGATAGGTAACCCTATGTGAGTGCTACACAAAAGAAATCATCTCAAAAATGTGTTCAATATAACTAACGTCTTCAATTGTTCATTTCCATGCATTTTTGGTATTTGTTTGGAATGATCATGTTTGATTGGAATTTGAGCATGCTACATAGAATCTACCAAGATGTCAGTGTTTGTAGAACATGCACCTGTAAGACAGAAAGCTCTATATATGAATTTGTGTTCTAGTGTCATCTCTGTTACTGTGATAAAACACTGAACAACAGCAAGGTAGGGTAGAAAAGACTTTATTTCAGCTTAAAAGTAATAGGGCTCATCACTGAGAGGAGTGAGGGCACAAACTGAAGCAGAAAATTTAAGCAGAAACCATGGAAGACCTCTGTTTGATAGCTCACCCCCAGATGCATACTTTGCTAGCTTTTTTGTATGTAGCCTAGGATGACCTGCCCAAGAAGAGTGCTACTTACAGTGGGCTGGGCTCTTGTATATCAATCAAGCATGAAGACAATCCTCCACAAACATTCCCACTGGCTAGTCTGATCTGGGCAATCCCTCAATTCAGACTCCCTTCTCACTTGGCCTTATATTAAGTTGTTAACTTAATGTTGACCAGGACAATTGCAAGCACTATGTATCCAACTACTAACAATAGCTACAATTTCACTGATAAAATGTAACTTAATCATTTACATTTACAGCATATTTTTAGAGAAAGAATTTCTTGTAAGCCACAGGCTAATAAATACTAAAGAGGAGATGAAAAGTTTTGGAAGATTGCATGGTCAGAAATAAAAGGAAGATTTCTCACAGCTGATAGGTTTCCATTTCTATCACAACAACATACTTCTATACACAGAGAGATCTTATTAGCTAATGTAGCTAACTACTCGGCATAGATTCACACATCAACATAGGAAAGCTTAGATTTGAATCAATGGCTGGCATGGGAAGCACTGATCATTATAATTACTGACAGAGAGAAGAGTGACTTTAATACTGATTTTAATATTAGTGTGTTGAGTTGGAACTGCAAAGAAGTAGGAGGAGGAGGAGAAGAAAAAGAAGAAGAGGAGGAGACACAGAAGGGGAAGGGGAAGAAGAAGGATGAGGAGGAGGAGGAAGAGGAGAAGGAGAAGCAGAAGGAAAGGAGAAGGAAAAGGAGAAGGAGAAGGAGGAGGAGGAGATCAAGAATATGGAACCAAATCTGTGAACTTGTTTGTAAGAATGAGTACCAATTTTCTAATGTTGAAGAAGGATACATAAAATAATTTCTAATATAAGCATGCACTGTGGTCATTTTAGGAATATTATCTCCCAATCATCATTAGTTCCAAGGTAGAAAACTCACTGGTGTTGTTCTCACTCACAAGTGAGTCTTGTTTTCTATTTTTAGGTCAAGTTGTGCTTGAAAATCCAAATTTAGATGAATAGATCATTGTAAACAGTACGGTGTATGGAGCTATACACTCTCTATACAAAGAAAATTCTCTAAAGTTAATTTAATTTTGTGGCAAAATAAGACTTCTGGTCATTCTTCAGTGTAGACAGAGAACTATGCTATAAAACTTTATTTGCATCAAGAGAGAAAAAAATTAACTTACACACTTTTTCAAGACTTAAAAATCAACCACAACTTTTATGTAACTGTTTCTCCTAATGTTCAAGTATCTCTTTTGGAAGTGTTGGTTTAGAGCAAGTTAGAAATAGCAGATCCAAAGTCTTAGCTCTAACTTTGCATTCTTTTGTTTGTTTGTTTTATTGAAAAGGGAATTAAATAGACTTTATGATAAAATTAAAGATTTACATAGAAAATAGTTCAGATAAACACGTTAAAATTGATAATTTTCATGGAAAATTAAAGAGTAAAGTGGTAGACATGTAAAACATTGCTAAATTAATTGAAATATGGAATAGAAACATTTTATGATAGAACTGAAGATTTATGTGAAAAATATTTCTGATAAAATTGTAGAAAAATGTAGAATAACATGTTAGAATTGAAGATTATCATGGAAACTTTTATATAGATATAATAATGGTAAGGCATAAAAGTATTCCTATGTTGATTGAAAGTGGAATTACAAACATTTTCTGATAAACTTGAATATTTACATGGAAAATATTTCTGATAAAATTGAAGAAATATATAGAAAAATGTTAAAATTAAAGATTATCATGGAAATTATACAGATAAAATGATAGGTATAAAGATAATTCTAAGTTGATTGAAGGTGGAATTACAAACATTTACAGATAAAACTGAAGATTTACATGGAAAATATTTCTGGTAAAATTCAAGAAATATATAGACAAACACATTAAAATTGACTATTTTATGGAAAATTTTACATATAAAATGGTAGATGTAAAACTCTTTCTAAAGTAATTGAAGGTGGAATTAGAAACATTTGTGATAAAATCAAAGATTTTCATTGAAAATATTTCTGATAAAATAGAGGAAGTTATAGAAAGATTAAAATTGAAGATTATCATGAAAAATAATGCAGATAAAATGGTAGACATAAAAACATTACTAAATTAATTAAAAGGGGAATTACAAACATTTTCTGATAAAACTGAAGATTTACATGAGAAATATTTCATTAGTCTGTTTCTTTTTATTGGGGAGTTGAATCCATTTTTATGAAGAGATACTAAGGAATAGTGATTGTTGCTTCCTGTTATTTTTGATGTTATTTTTATGTTTGTGTGGGTATCTTCTTTTGGGTTTGTTGGAAGATTACTTTTCTTGCTTTTTCTAGGGTGTAGTTTTCCTCCTTGTGTTGGCATTTTCCATCAATTATCCTTTATAGGGCTGGATTTGTGGTCAGATATTGTGTAAATTTGGTTTTATCATGGAATATCTTGGTTTCTCCATCTATGATGATTGAGAGTTTTGCTGGGTATAGTAGGCTGGGCTGGCCTTTGTGTTCTCTTAGGGTCTGTATGAGGTCTGCCCAGGCTAACTTTGCATTCTTAACTTGTCCCTGTGAGTTAGGGAAGCTAAGGAATCTCCTCTGACATCTCTGACCAGTGCTCCTTGGGGCTGGTCTGCCTGTCAGGGGCCTCTCCCAGCTTCCAGCCTCCTGTGCTCTATCATTGATTCTGTTTCTGACACAGTGTAGTAAAAGAGCCTCTATCCTATTTAATATGCCAACTCCTTTACCCAAACATCTTTCACCTCTTGGCAGGATGGAAACAGAACAAAGCAGCAATAACAACAACAATAATAATAAAATTTTAAATAATAAAGACACACTCTATTCATGGAGTTTATGTTTCTGCTATTAACTTTATACCCTTATAATGTGTTGTTTTTGTTGTTTAAGATAAACGTTCCTTTCTGTGCTCAGTTTTAGACTGAAATCTGCATTCTTCCTTTTAGGGACATTCCACAGCATTATGCCCTTTGGGCCTCATGAATCTTTGATCTATCAAACTTTTTAAAAGTTTCATGCACATATTAATCCACTGTAAACTCCTCTATGTACCATGACTGACCTTTGCTCCTCACATGGAATCAAAGGACAGTGTGGCCTGGACATGAAAGGTGACCTGGTCCCTCTCAGCTCTGAATCCCTTCTCTATATTTCTCTGTGACCTTGATGTTGACTCTTTATTTCCATGCCCTCATGGTCAAAAACAAAACAGGAGAAGAAATTCAGAGAACAAAAACAAGGAGTAAGGGATAATTGGAACCACTTAGCTCAGTGTTTAACCAAAATATTAATAATAACAAACATAACAACTCAATTAATGGGTTATAATCAAAGTGCCACAGAAATTTGGCCACATTTTCACAATTTTAAAAAAAATGCGATTTTTGCTACTCTTTGATCTATTTAAAGTAATCTTAAATCATTGAGATTTCTACTGTGGTCTATCTTATATTAAAAAGAATTGAGGTAAGTTGAAAGTAGTTTTACAAAAGATGAGGTTTGAAGAATGACCTGACACAGTTGTCCCTGGCGAATTCTCTCTGTTCCCATTGCCTTCTTTCGTCTTAGGGGCGTGTCCCTCAGTGAGAACATTTACAGAGCAAGTGACCAGCTAAGAACACCAACTCCTCCATTTGTTGCCTATGATGTAGGTCAAACTCCCTGTACGCTGGTTGCCCTACCTATACAGTATTAAAACCCTTCCTTGTGAGATTGGTGTGGGAGTTAAATGAATTCATGCATGGAAGAAGCCAGGATCCTGGCTGCCCAGAGCAAATACTCCATGTATATTTTAATTCTCATGCTCTTTGCTGTTTTGCCATTTTGTCACGAACTTTACAGCATCCTGAAGACCCATGCAATGTGAATAGTCATAATTTTCCATATTGCAAAGCAGATAGAGATTTTGTAGTCATCATAATCAAAATAGTTAGAGATTTTCATGGTTTCTTGAAAAGTAGATGTCATAGCTAACTTGAGGTCAGTCGCACAGCTCAGTCATCTCCAGATTTGAGTCCAGCAAAGTATCTCTGAACCATTCCCATCCCTAGGGTCACTTGCACAGTGGTACATCCAGCCAGCAAGTAATCCACTTTAGAAAGACACAATGTGTCAGGGCTGTGGATTGTTATTTGAGCCTAGAAAATTTCAACAGAAGAGCTTAAGGCAACATTTAATATGACAAGAGGAAGTGGTTCTGATTTTGTGCCAAGTTCCCTCCTTCTCAAAACAGGTCTACATCCAATGCTGGTGACTCACCTGCCTACCTTCAGGGTACCTTGCTTGTCTAAAGTACAGGAAAACAATAGATCCAAAGTGAAGAAACCACTATAGAGTAAGATATTCTGAAATCAAAATGTCACAGGAACCAGATTATATGTTTACTAAGTATAGTACCCTGTTTTCGTTGTAATGATAGCCAAGGCTAGGTACTTTGTAAAGAAACAAGTCTTATATGGCTCACAGCTTGGAGACTGAAAGTCCAAACGTCTTATACTTAACTGCCCGAGGGTGCTCCCAGCCTCATTACCTAATAGAGGATGACACCGTGGCAGATAGGTATGTAAGAGAGAGTTTGCAGGGTGAGACAGGAAGCCAGCAGACAAGCCCTGTGAGAATTACATTAACCCTCTCTGAGGACAAATCCATAATGACCTCAAGCCATTGTATCAGTAAGCACCTTGTAAAAGAAAATCTTTATCACTTTCCAACAGACACACAAGGCTGGAGTATAAAACTTCCAGCTTGAGTTTCTGAGAGACTCATTCAATCTATATCCAAACTACAGCACTATGATTGTAGATACTTTCAGGGCAAATGTATGGAAAGTCAAGGCTGTAATTGGAACAGAAAAGAAGTAGTTGTAAGGTACTTATCTTCCTTAGTCTTATGATGAAATATGTCATCTTCAAAATTATAACAACAGCAACAAAAAGAAAACTCTCATGAAGAAAAGCTAACTAAGCCTTTGCCTGATGGTTTACTTAATAAGAAGACTTTGACAGAGCTTCAGTACCTTGGTGGATATCAAGGAGCCTGGCTGAAAAGGCTTCAATCCTGTCTGTTCAACAGCAACGACAAACCCATATACAAGAATCCCCTGAGGACAGTAGTAAATATCTTCACTGAAGTACAACTGTGGGTTTTTGTAAGACTTTTCCTGGAACAAAACATTGTCATGCTGACACAGACAGTACGAATCTCAGACGAGGACTCCAGGAAGTGAGGAATTTGTCTATAGGCTTCATGCCTAGAACAGTTCGTGTACACTAGCTGCATGGTATAGTATGTTAAAGCCTGGGACTTGATTTTCGCACATCCCTCCCTTGCCCTGTGGGTACAATAGCACAGATCAATAGTTGGATTAATCACTTTCTCCTTCCATATGGTTTTAAATTATACATCTCTGTTCTTTTAGGGTCTTTTCAACTATCTGAAGGTGACTCAGAGAACTGGTCACCAAAAATCCTCAGTTGGAGTCCATTAATCATTATTTAAAAGAGAGCATCATGCCTCTTCAGCCATGGAGTAAGAGATGGCCACATTGTTAATGATCCCCAGAAGGAATCCTTTGTCTTTCAACATTTTCTTTTAGACAGCAGCACCTTAGCTTAAATACAAAAGAAAAATGGTATTTCCAGGATCTGTTTTTACGGGAACAAACTCTTAAGCATCCTTTGTGTGTGACAACTGCTTTAGAGGTGAAGTCAGGGGCAGAAAAAAAAAATCCTCTGTGAGTGAAAGAATAAAAACAGCTAAAGAGACTTAGAGAATGCTGGGGGAGAGATCAGATGTGAGGAGCTAGAAGCAAGAGTGTGTTGCTAGGCCAACTCTTAGAAACTAATTAAAAATTAAATTAAATCCCCTGTGTGGACCATTTGCATACTTATGGTATAAACATTCCTACTATGACTAAACTTTTGTTACCAACCGTTGATAAGGGCTAAAAAATTTCCCACAATTTAGCAATAGTCTCTGAGCACAAGTGAGCTGACCTGACCAGAGAATAGCAGTAGCAAATGCCAAGAAGTGCTCGCTGGCCAAGGTCTAACTCCCATGGTATCCCTGGGGTTATGACTCTTTCCTTGGCTACTAAGCACATGCTTTTTCAAGCATGGCCTTTTAAAGATGCCGTCACTACATTTTACTTGAGGGAGTTTGTATTCATACCCTGTTATTCAAGAATGGTTTTCCCAGTGAAAGCTTGAATTAAGTGAAGTAAGTCGCTCCTCGAATTGACAGCTACCTCTGTTCACAGGATGCATGACAAGTACTCTTCCCTCAATGAACATTAGTCACATCTCAGACTTTGTATCTTCTAAAAGGATGCTAAAAGCTACATTCTAAAATAAACAAACATCACACACACACACACACACACACACACACACACACAAGCACACACACTCGCCATTTACCACTCAGCAGTAGTCTTCCAGAATTATTTTTCATCTTTCATTTGCATGAAGTGATCATGAGCCTGACTTTACCAAAAATTGAACTGGCATGACCATTTGTTGCCATCCTGTTGACCTCTGCATCCAAGGTCATGCTGTTTGCGCCTTCTGTTTCGTCTGTGGCTTCTCCTAGCTGCCTAACAACAAGAGCAGAGCTAACCTTAAGCTAATTAATTTCATCCAGCAACGTAAGTGCTATGAGTGAGCAGCCTGAATTTTGAAACAAAAATCTCATTTGGCAATATTTCAGTTCGTTGAGTCATGAGCCTGACAAGTAGCCGCAACCCATGAAGCAGCATTTCCTGCGTCCGTGCATGTGAGAGGGAAGTGAGCCTAAGCCTTTGCTCCAATGCCGCTCTCTCTACTTCTGCCCGAGGCCACAGCCTCATTATAAAAGTTTCCACTCTACTCCATTCAACCTCAGTTCCATGAAGTCAATCAGGTCCTTCAGACCATAGGTTAAGACTTTTGATCAGTATTGCCCAGGTTTCTACTTTCTCCTGCTCTGTGAAAGTGCTTTCCCAGGAAATGATAATAGCTGGTGACCAGTGGACCACCTCTTACATGATTAATAATAGCAATTTGGGAACCGAATTTCCTGTCGTTGAAATTCTTATCCCTTAGGATATAAACAATTATTATTAATGTTATGAAAGAAACTGTATTGAGAAGACTGCATTAAAGTCTTAAACTACAAAAATAAACAGATGATCAATAGGTAGATAGATAGATAGATAGATAGATAGATAGGTAGATAGATAGATACATAGATACATAGATAGATAAATAGATAGGTAGGTAGGTAGATAGGTAGATAGATAGATAGATAGATAGATAGATAGATAGATAGATAGATAGACAGATAAAAAGAGTGGCTTTCCATTAGCCCTGTGATTGGCTTTCTCATCTAAGTCTTAAGCATTGAAATGCCTTATATATACTCTATTTCAAAATAGGTGATAATTCTTTCAATGTATAATTGAGAAAGCTCGAGGTCATACAATATGGGAAGTCTAGTTGACTCCCCAACTCTTGATATTTTTGCTACTGATATCAGCAAACGACGAATAATCAATTGCTTCTGTGACCTAGCAACAAGAGATCTTAGTTGTAGAGAACAGGGATTTGCCTGAAGGTCAAGGGATAGTCAAGATTGCTCAAGAGGGGACATTATACTGAAGCCTGAATGGCCATTGCTCTACTGGAGAACAATTCAGCACTCTGTGAACATGGAATGCATGCAAGGAATGGGGCAGAGTCATACTACAAAGAACAGACAATGATTTCCCAAAGACTTTCACCCCTCTTAGGAGCTTTTTTAAAATGTTTTGTTCTTAACACAGGAAGTATTCTGCTAAAATACAAATTGGTACATTATATCTGTTGAATATCCACACCACAAGTATGCTGTTAGACTACAAATTGATACATTATATCTATCAAATACCTATCAGAACTCACCTGCTGAGCCCAGTGTGGTCCTGGTGGGGGCAGAGTGACAAGGTTCCCCAGTGTGAGCCTCCACAGCGTCATGTTGATGGCTGCTTGTGGGGGGTGGGGGGGTGGGGTGGGGGGTGGGTGTAAGGCTTATTTGTAGAATAATGTGCATATTTCACATTCCATAGAGGAATGTTTTCTCTGTTAACATTAATGACTCCCTGAGAATGACTCTCCTGAGTCCAGGAGTTAAGGGTGCGGCTATGTTTCAGCAAAATGGTAAAAACACTGGGACCTTCAGGACAGTCCTCAAGGCTATGGGAAAGAGTTCTAAATGAATGAGTTCAAAATAATTTCTCAACTATGCAAAACACAAGAACACAATATGAATTAGAAAGGAGTTCATGAATCTAAAGGAACAAAGTCAACCCACTATGAGACAGCTTGTTGGAAAGATCCAAACGCAGGTGGACTTCTGATGAGTTCACGGTCAGCCTAGGACAGAGCCTAGGCCCAGATATGGTAGAAATGGTAATTTCAGGGCAGCATTCCACCCAGCTAGCTTATACTCTGTGCTTAACCATGGCATACAGATCTCTGAATTCCTTTGCAATCAATGTTAAGGAAAAAAAGTGTGCTTTGCTCTCTCGTAAGA